>NC_041232.1:7611008-7639091 GCF_002837175.3 Physeter macrocephalus | reverse complement strand
CTGTTGTGGCCTCTCCCGTTGCGGAGCACAGGCTCCGGACGCGCAGGCTCAGCGGCCATGGCTCACGGGCCCAGCCGCTCCGCGGCACGTGGGATCCTCCCAGACCGGGGCGCGAACCCGGTTCCCCTGCAGCGGCAGGCGGACGCGCAACCATTGCGCCACCAGGGAAGCCCTGAGATGGTTTTGATCATTTCACACATTATCTTCTTACAGAATAAGAAATGTCACTTCTGTTGATACAGCTGGTTACCAAGGATAGAGGTGGCAATTCACTAATTTATTGTCTATCATGTCCTATATTGCCCTGATGCTCTTTTAACAGGAAAGATGGGACTCGTGGATGTATATTATCAGCTTCATTCCCTCCCCTCACCGACCAAGGACAATTTTGCTGTTGTTTGTCCAGCATTCTCACCCTTCCTCCCCTGGTCCTCAAACATGTATTATGCAGAAAGAAGGAGAACTCATTTGGGGGAGAACTGAGAGGTGGGGTTGGAGAGATTTATTTGGGAAGAAAAAAAAAAGTGGGCCAGAGAAGAAGGGAGAAGAAGAAAAATTGACAGATGGGGTGCTGAGTTTTTGAATAAGAGTTGAGACTTGTAGGAAGGGTAAGAAGGAAATCACTTTGGGGCAGCTACCAGACGGGAGGATAAGAGCAACTGGGGAAGGGAGTTTGAAACATGTTGCTGTGGTTTATGAATTGGGTGTCTCCTTGAGAGAGAAAAGTAAAGGAATTGCTTTTTAGTACTCTTTGGTTGCTGGACTCTGCTTCCCTGAATGTCAGACTACTCCAAAACCAGACCACATGGTCCTCTGGGATTTACTTGGGTCATGCTATTATTGCTGTCAACATTGTCAGTCATTCTCATCACCATTACTACTATCTGTTAAACCCATCTGTGTACAAGATACAGCATTAGTGTTTTATATAGTTTTCTTTTTTATATATATTACATAGTTTTCTTTTTAAACAATAAGGTAGGTAATATTGCTGCCCCTATTTTACAGAGGAAGAAACCCAGGCTAAATGTGGTTCAACATTTTGCCCACAGCCTCATGTGTGTCAAGATCCAGAAGCCCGGAATCTAAGCCCCTGTCATCCTGGTCAGCATCTTATTAGTGTAATCTGTGCAAATACAGGGAGGAGGGAGGTGCTCAATTGGTACAATATGCCTTTCAGTCTCTTGGGAGTGAACCCCAAATTCATGGTTACTGAAAATTTTCCTGGGGAGCTGGAGAGCTCCTTTGGGAGACAGTGAAACCTCAACTCTTAAGAATTGCGTAAAGGACACCAGGGCTGGAGTGCACTTGTGGTTAATAGAAATTGCATGTGCAGCCACATAGAGGTGAGGAGGTTGACTGATGCTCAGAAACGATGAATCCAGGTGCAAAGAGATGAGACCACAGAATTAGACAGGGACCAGCTCATGAAGGGATTTGAATGCCAGGCTAATGGATTTGGCTTTGTGATAAAAACATGAGAAGTCTTTGAAGGGTTTTGAGTAGATTTTCCTTCTAAGAAAATCACTCCAGCTGCGAAGGAGGTGATGAGTCAGAGGGGCAGAGGAGAGGTTGGGGACAGCGGAGATGCTATTGCAAAGGTCCAGGTAAGAGAGGGTGTTGGGTGAACTCAGAGAGGAGGTGACACAAAAGGTGATACTAGGGCTTCCCCGGTGGCGCAGTGGTTGCGAGTCCACCTGCCGATGCAGGGGACGCGGGTTCGTGCCCCGGTCCGGGAAGATCCCACATGCCGCGGAGCGGCTGGGCCCGTGAGCCATGGCCGCTGAGCCTGCGCGTCCGGAGCCCGTGCTCCGCAACGGGAGAGGCCACACCAGTGAGAAGCCTGCGGACCACAAAAAAAAAAAAAAAAAAAAAAAAAAAAGGTGATACTAAAACTTAATCGAGTGCGGAGGTGGAGAAAAAGGGCGGATCCCAGGATGCCTCTGTGGTTGTTAGTTTGGGTGACCGCTATTTCCCCAGGCCACTAATGCGCATCGGCCCAGAGCAGGGAGTCCCAGGACCGTATACACATTCTGCAGCCCCAGGAGACAGTCCTGTAGCATCGCCTACTCTCTGGGTCTCCCACTAACGAACCTGTATCATAAATTACGTTGCCTCACCCAGATGTTCACAACTGCATTTTTGCCTCCTTCTTGTTCTACAATTCTAGCCTCTGGAAAGGGGATATCAGAACTTTCCCTGGGCTCAATAAAATTAGCTATGTGCCCATCCAACTCCTGAGTTCTGGGTGCTTGGGTTCCCTGCCAGGAAAATCTGCCCATGCGGCAGAGCCCCATGCCAGGGACACGCAATCCCCATTCCTGTGAGGAGTTTGGATAAACATATGTTGGGGAGGCAACAGAGAGTGAGCTCTCCGTGATGAATTAGAACGAGCCACGTTGAAACTGGATCACTCAGTCTTCAAATTTGGAGACAGCTTCCATGGGGCTTGGGGTGATGGAGGGAGCGGGCAAGCAGAGTTAGGAAATTTCACATCACCACAGATGCTTAAAGTTCCTTGAGGGGAATCTCCACATCACACTTCTTCCAAGTTGGCAGGTAAACAGGGCTGAGAGCACTGGAGAGAAACTGAGCCTTCTTTCTTCACGGAGCCCAGAGAAAGAGTAACTTTGTTGAGACAGCGTAGTAAAGGCTAGAGCTTTGGCACCCGTGTCAACTGGACATGGGGACAGAGCCTGGCTCTGTCACTTACCATGGGACCTGAGTCCAGAGACTTGACATCAGGGTCTCACTTTTCTCATCTATAAAATGGAAGATAATGGTGTTACCCACCTCCTCTGGTATCTTAAGGATCTGATGATGTAATAACACATAGAAAGTGCATTTCAGTAACACAGATTTTGAGCATCAGTTATGTGCCAGACACCACTAAGCATTGATCACTGAAGAGGGCAGATCGATACCGTGTCTTCATAAACAGACAGTCTAGCAGATCATAAGCTCTTCACCCCCATCAGGCTTTCTGACCTGGTGTGTGTCAGGCTCGGCGCTAGGAGCTCTCATGTATAATATGTGAGCCCCAGTAAGAAGCTAAGAGGTAAGTATCATATTCGCCCAACCTCTTTTCTCTGTAGAACGGTAAGTTCATTTTCATTTAGGAATGAGACTGACACAATGCTCCATCCACCTCATTGTGTGCCAGGTCCTTAGCTACCGAGTGCCCCTGTGTAACAGAACAACCCTGCCGGCTAAGCTACTCAGGGAGAAGCTATCTTGTAGCACTGGCTTTTTTTGTAACCTCATTGCATTCTGTTTACTGGTGTTGGAGAGAGCTTGTGTTCTGATCTAGGCTGGGGAAGCATTAAAGAAGGGCTTGTCTCCTTCAATCCTGTGCGAGCAAGGTTGCTAAGGAGACCATTGTCATATTAACTCAGTAAACACTGAGATGCTGATGACTCTAGTGAGGAGAGGTTCTCTCTTTTGAGGTTGAAGGGGGAAAGCCATCATGGAGATTGTTGCCATCCTGTTGGCAAAGGGGATCAAATCACTTTGCAATTCTTTATCTGTTTGTCAGGAGGCTAGAAAGGAGTCATGGGAGATGGAGAAACTCCATTGTCATCTTTTAGCTAATGGAGAACTCTAGGCTCCCTAAGGTTACTCTGGAAACCCTGTGCCTTAGAGCAAGCTATTTAAAAAAAAAAAAAAGGGGGGGGCAAGAGAAAATAAAGAAAAACAAAATCAGGAGAGCCACTCTGGGAGAATGTGCCTGCCTCTTTGTGGCTGGGTTAGATAAACAGCTTCCTGATGAGGTGAGGGCTTGGATGTCAGGCTGGTTTGAAGACACAGAAAGGATTCCACCCTCCTGGAGGAACTAATCCTATGCCTGAGATGAGCTCATTTTGCTTGCTTAGGAAAAGTAAAGTGAAAGGGTGAATCTATTCCCTGACTGATTGCAGACTTGGATTAATAAAAAAAAGTGCCTAGGTGTGCATTCCTTGCAATAAAGTATTTATCGTAGGATGAAAATGATTGATCAGATGAGTAGTATTCCAGCTCACGGGAGATTTGAGTTCTATACTCCAAAGGATGTGGATTGATCCAAAGTGTATCCACATCTGGGGAACCCTCCCCTGTGGTTGGTTGAGGGTCTGTTATAAGTACAGAGACTGGGTCTCTATGAAGCCAAAATAGGAATCTACCGAAGAACTCAGTGTATCCACAGGCTTTGGCTCATGGAATCATATATCCATGGATCGTAGGAGCCGAATGGAAACATGATGATGATATCACCAATTTCAACTTGCAGAAGGATGGTCTGGGAGCCAGAAAGATTCGATTTCTTGTTCAAGGTCAAACAGGCCATAACTAGAACCCAGGTCTCCTCTCTCCTAGTCTTGTTTTTCACACCAGGAGAGTGTCGGGTTTTTTCATGGTTTCAAGTGCCTTCGTGGAATTTACTCAGGGTTGTGGCATCATGTGGTCTCATCTCCATAAGGGTGAATCTATTCCCTGACTGATTGCAGACTTGGATTAATAAAAAAAAGTGCCTAGGTGTGCATTCCTTGCAATAAAGTATTTATCGTAGGATGAAAATGATTGATCAGATGAGTAGTATTCCAGCTCACGGGAGATTTGAGTTCTATACTCCAAAGGATGTGGATTGATCCAAAGTGTATCCAAATCTGGGGAACCCTCCCCTGTGGTTGGTTGAGGGTCTGTTATAAGTACAGAGACTGGGTCTCTATGAAGCCAAAATAGGAATCTACCGAAGAACTCAGTGTATCCACAGGCTTTGGCTCATGGAATCATATATCCATGGATCGTAGGGGCCGAATGGAAACATGATGATGATATCACCAATTTCAACTTGCAGAAGGATGGTCTGGGAGCCAGAAAGATTCGATTTCTTGTTCAAGGTCAAACAGGCCATAACTAGAACCCAGGTCTCCTCTCTCCTAGTCTTGTTTTTCACACCAGGAGAGTGTTGGGTTTTTTCATGGTTTCAAGTGCCTTCGTGGAATTTACTCAGGGTTGTGGCATCATGTGGTCTCATCTCCATTTGTGCCACAAGAATGCGGACCAGATAAATCAGCTCCTGCTTCCCTTTTCTTCATCCCCTGCGCTTGTACGGTCCTTAAGCATCTCTGTCCCCAGCAGCTTCGGTTCCTGCTCAGCTCTCTGTTGCCTGCGGTTCCTGTCATGATTGATCAGATGAGTAGTATTCCAGCTCACGGGAGATTTGAGTTCTATACTCCAAAGGATGTGGATTGATCCAAAGTGTATCCACATCTGGGGAACCCTCCCCTGTGGTTGGTTGAGGGTCTGTTATAAGTACAGAGACTGGGTCTCTATGAAGCCAAAATAGGAATCTACCGAAGAACTCAGTGTATCCACAGGCTTTGGCTCATGGAATCATATATCCATGGATCGTAGGAGCCGAATGGAAACATGATGATGATATCACCAATTTCAACTTGCAGAAGGATGGTCTGGGAGCCAGAAAGATTCGATTTCTTGTTCAAGGTCAAACAGGCCATAACTAGAACCCAGGTCTCCTCTCTCCTAGTCTTGTTTTTCACACCAGGAGAGTGTTGGGTTTTTTCATGGTTTCAAGTGCCTTCGTGGAATTTACTCAGGGTTGTGGCATCATGTGGCCTCATCTCCATTTGTGCCACAAGAATGCGGACCAGATAAATCAGCTCCTGCTTCCCTTTTCTTCATCCCCTGCGCTTGTACGGTACTTAAGCATCTCTGTCCCCAGCAGCTTCGGTTCCTGCTCAGCTCTCTGTTGCCTGCGGTTCCTGTCCTGGCCGATCCCTGCTGAGCGAGCCAGGGTGATAGACGGGCGTGGGGAGAGAAGATGGACAGCTACCAGGGAAGAATCTGTGGTTTGGAGGCCTTTTGGTGACACGCACACACAGAGAGACCAAAGAAGAATGGCTTTTTCAAACAGCATAAATAGAAAACCACGGAGCCTCAGTGCTCGCTGCTACATAATGAATGTTCTTGCCTTTTCTTAACAACAAGTTAAGTCAGTAATTGGCCCAACAGGGGACACGAACTGTACACCGACTCACAGAATAGTAGAGAAAAATCTCAGAATGGCATCGCCTCCCACCAAGAGAGCTGCCTGTGTGCCGAGCCCTGTAGAGACACGTGGCTGGCATTTAGAGGAGCACAGACATTCGGCATAAGAAAGGGCCGTGGAGGACAACCATCCCTGGGGTCCCTGGCCTTTTCCACATCAGAGGGTTCTTTGATATGTCTCCCCCTTCCCGTGGGCCTCATGTTCTAAAGGATGCAGCCAGCAAACTAAACTGCTCTGATCATCTGGAAAAGGATGTGTTTCCCCACAGAATAACCACGGATCTATGTAACTAAAGATCACTCAGTTAATAGGATGCTTCTAAAAGAGAAGTGGCCCATCCCATCTAAAATAATAACGAAACCAATAATGATAGGATGTATTAGATGCCTCCTGGGGCCCCACCCAGGGATTGACAAACCTTATCTTACTCAATTTTTACTAAGTGGTCATGAGTGGTCATTTCACAGTTGAGGAAACTGAGGTACAAAGGAGTTCTGTAACTTGCCCACCAGGCTCCAAACTTGGGTTGATCTGACTACAGAGTCACTCTTAACCATTATATGCTGCTGCCTTTTCATTAGTCTTTTTGCAATATGGACAGTCATTTGGGGAATGTTCATTAGTTTCATAAGCTTCTGCAAGGTTGGAGGTTCCAGGTGAAATATTTTTGTTTGGATCTCAACATTTCTCTTCATAGTTAAGGCAGTGGAGGCCCAGAGGAGTTAGGATTTTGCTCAGTATCAACCCAGCTAATTAGCAGCAATGCTCACTTTAAATCCTGTCTCTTCTAACTTGGTTCTGAGCTCTTCCTGTCTCACCAGCTTCAGCAAGTATTGGTTGACCACCTACCAAAGGGACAGCAGATAAGTAGCATGTATGTCATCACCCTCCCAGCCTATATCTGCTGCAGACATTACTAATCAATTATGAAACTCTTCCTGCTGAGCCTGGATGTAGTTTGAGGCAGGCACTCCTGATCAGCTGGATTTGGGAAATGAGATAAACCCTGTTTACTGTTGTCACCACGCACAGCACTGTTCAAGGCCTTCCAGACAACACAGAATAAGTACGAAATGAGTATCTGCTTTCAAAAATGTTATTGCTTTCAGAAAATTTTATCAGTCCAAGGTCACTTCTCTCAACGTACTAGGAAAGACCAAGTTCAATGCTGGTGAGTTTTAGAGACAGATAAGCAATGTTATGAGTTGATATCCATACTCTGCTCACAAGACCACGATAAGCCAATATGGGAGCGGGCTGGGTGTGAATGGGAGGAGCTGTTAGCTGAAGGGCCAGTCAGTATGAGACAACGGTAAGACTGGGATCAGTCTGTAGGCGCACGAAGCTGAGGACGAGGGGTATAAAACCTGACAAGAGAAAGCTGAGACTGACAGCTGCCATATATATATATTCAGGAGCTCCAGACAAGAGAGCTCTTCTCCTCCCCTCCTACACCCCCTCCTCTTTTATGTGGTGGTCGTATAAATGGAAGGGTAATAGAACTAAGAGAGAACGGTCATGGAATGTTGGCCTTCACAAAATCTTTGGGGCCTCTCTGAAGTAGACTTGGACAAGGACATTTCCTGAGTGATGGATGCCGTGTGGTCAGCAAATTTGGTCAAGATTCTTCCAGCCAAAGTCTATGTCATATGGGTCGTTACTGCACCTGCCTGAGGGCCGTGGCTGCTGG
Source organism: Physeter macrocephalus (assembly GCF_002837175.3). Taxonomy (NCBI): domain Eukaryota; kingdom Metazoa; phylum Chordata; class Mammalia; order Artiodactyla; family Physeteridae; genus Physeter; species Physeter macrocephalus. The sequence goes on along the minus strand of NC_041232.1, from coordinate 7,631,352 downwards.
CGTGATGGATCATGGGAGCATTAGTGAAAGGGGTGAAAAAAACAAAGGGAGGAGGACCAAAATGTGGGGTGAAGGAGATGGTGGGGGCACTAAGTCTAAAGGCTGGGAAGAGAGGGCGTATGCGGATGCTGAAATGAGTGGCTCCATTTCTATTTGGAATTCCAAGAAATAAGGGCTTTCTAAAGAAGTGTGTCTTCGAGGGAAGAATTCTATTTCATGGGTGTGTCAAAGCTTCGTGCCAAGCTCCTCTCCCCGCCAAGAGGAGCTCAGGCATTGTCTGCACCTGGAGCTTGGGGAAGGGGATGGCGTCTCCCTGTGCTCAGCAGCTGCTCGCTGCACCATTTTGGACCAATTCCAGCTTGAATACATTGCCACCGCCTGCCTAAATCCACCCTTAAACCCCAAGAGGGCGTCTTCGAGAATTAGTCTCACAATTCCAGAGGCAGAATGAGCCTCTTTAAACCAATGAGAGAGCAGCCCTTGACTGGTGGTTCGTTATGTTCAATTCAAAATCAACCCCCTGCTGTTCAAGCTTCCCTCGTGCCTGGGGCTCTTGGAAGAAGAAATTACATGTTGTCCTAGAGAAGGTTGGATATGGCATGTGGGTCCAGGTTACAACATGTTGTCACATCTGAGACACGTGGTGACAATGTAGTAGACTGCTGTGACAGCCTAGGAAAGGTTTTGCGCGTCGGAATCCTGGGGGAAATGATTTTAAGCATAAGAATATTTTTAATTTTTTTTTTTTTTATGAGCTTTGCGATTTGTACAGCCCAAGATGCTGTTTCTGTGGAGAGAAGCAAAGAGGTCACCTCCTGGGTGTCAGGTGCAAAGATGGTAACTGTCTTTCATACGTCGCCAGGTTCCTACATGCTGGCGGGCCAAATCTGGCCCACTGTTGTTTGTGTAAATAAAGTTTTATTAGAACATAGCAAATTTGTTTGTATACTGTCAGGAAACAGCAGAAAAGTTGAGTCATCGCATTAGAGACTGAATTGCAATGGCCCTTCACAGGAAGAGTTTGCTGATCCCTGATCTAGGGGAAAATCTGGGAAACCACGTAATGTTGTAATTTGAAGCTGAGATTCTTTGCTAGTCCGGGACCTCTCTCATCTTTTTTTTCTGCTCAGGGAATTGCCAAAGGAGCAGACTCCTGTCGGTGCATTTGAGGCTCCTGGGTCACTGGCTTCTGTCTGGGTCCAGCGCTGGCTGGTACTGGCAGGAGACTGGAGAGGGAGAAAATGGTTAATTACACACACACACAATCTGTTCAGCATCTCCAGTGGCTACCGTGTCCCCTGCTGTGGCCCCAGATTCTGCTGGACGCGCCCACTGTGATGCCAGCTTGCACTGGGGGGCCTCAGACTCTGGGTAACACTGTCTTCCCCCTTCTACCTCCAGCCAAGATGGGGTAGGGGTTTCCTGCGGGATTCCTCTCTGGACCCTCTCACTGGGGCGTGTTCATGCCTCAGCCCTGCCATCACGTGTATAACCAGTTCCCTGTCTCAGATTCCCTATTCTTCATCCATACAGTTGTCTCTGTTTTCCTTGTTCCATCCTGACAGATACAAGTCCTGACTCTGAATCCTAGGCCAGAGCCTGAGAGTCCTGCTCAGCATTTGGTTTTCTACCTTGACTGAGCTGTTAGAGCTTGGCTCTGAATTCAGGGCCTCTGTTCTGCCACGTGTCGGGAGCAGACACTCCAGCCACCAGAGGGTCCTAGCTAGGACCCTGGGTTTCTCTCCCCTCGCCTGATGAGCACCCATCTCCATCCTCCAATACTGCTCTCCTGCCCACAGTGAGATGGGCCCCCGAACTGGTGGCACTATTAGAGTTCCCAGTTTCTGGCTTTTCTGGCCAGAAAAACTATGCCCCCGCCATCCAAGACAGGTCATCCATCTGATGCTCTTAAGCGTGTTCCTGAATTGTTCACGCTCTTAATGCACCTCTGCCCGGCTCCAGCCTCTTGGTCCAGTTAACACCAACTTCAGGTTGTTTGGCCTTGGTGTTTTTGGCATTTGAATCTTGGCCCTCTCTAGCCCATCTGTTTTTTGTTTTGTTTTGTTTTTTAGATTTTAACATTGGTTCTGAAAAACAAAAAGAACCCGTGGTCCAAACATTTCAGGAAATGCTGGTTTAGACAAATTTAAAGAGATCTCTTCGCTGCAGGGTGTCTCAGAACCTTTAAAATACAAAGCCATTGAGCTTGTAGTGTTTTCAAAGCTAATTCGAATGTGGAACTCTTCTTCTCTGTGTGCGTGGATTATCTTGTGGGACTTGGGAAGCATGAAGCATTATTCGATATTATAAATTTTTGTCATTTTTTTCTGTCTAACTTCCATCCTTCTCCCACCCACCGCCTTCTGGTGACAGGATATGTCTCTCCAGTGAAAGACCTTTTCCATCCAGGGTGGGTGGGAAGGACACCCTTGCCACCATCTCCAGCACCAAGATTGGGAATGGGACCCAGTTCTGTTCTCAGGGCTTGGCTGAGGATAAGGATGCGGTCTAAGCTGGACCAATCAGAGTCCTTACTAGGTCTTTTCTGGCAAGAGTTTCAGGGAAGACTTGTTTTTCCTTCCACTGGAGATGTTGAGTTGCTAGGACAGTAGTGGGCCAGCAGGTCAAATGGCTGTCAGGTGGGTTTCTACTCTCTCTATTGGAGTAGAAACCCAAGCCAAGAAAGACAGCAGAATTGAGAGATGGAGAGAGAGCAGAGTCCTGACAGTACTGCCTGAGCCTCTTGCTCAGCCAGGTCTGAAGCTAGTTCCATTTCTTTGACTTCTTAATCACATGAGTTAATAAATCCCATTACCCATTTAAAATGTTATTTTTGCTTACGCTAGTTTGAGTTCACTTTTTCTCTCTCACAAATGAAATGCACCTGACTAATTGATGAAGAAAACCCAGCCTCCTCTGGTTCAATCTATGTGCCATGCCACCTTGGGTCAGAATGCCCCTGCTGTCCCTGAACCCTTGGGATGCAGTCCCCAAGGTCAAGCTCCATAGCTGGTGTTCTGGTCTACCCATCCCGGGTTCCCCCAAGAGAGGTGGCTGTATAGACGTGAGTGCCTGAATATGGGGCGGCGGACGGAGCACGACAAGAGCACAGCAGCTTCCATCCATTATTCATCTTTCCAGTGCCAGGCCACAGTCTTGGCCTCCTGGGAGCTGCTCGCAGGCACACCTACTCGGCAGGCTCTTAGGGACATGGTCACCCAGCTCTGGGCCTCCCCTGGGATTATGCCATGATTCTGTGTTTGTTTTAAATGTCTACATTCTCTGCTGTTATACTGTTCCAACACCAAAGATCATTGATTCCAGATCATTGTTTCTGGAATAATTTACTTGGTGTGGCTAGAAAACAACATGTTGACTTGAATGACACTCAGATTAATAAAAGAGACTTCAAGGCCTTCCAGTTGAGTGGCAGTTTTAATTTGGAAACTGCTCACATGGAATGACAGAAGTGCCAAGAATACAGGTGTAAACAAGTGGCAGAAATGAGAAGGATCAGAGGCGTGAAGAGAACAATGGAAATATTAGCTTCCAAGCGCAACACCACTCAGAGTCAGACAGGAGCTTCCGCAAACAATCTTGCTGATACTCAGACCACCCTCTGAGTGGGCAAAGATGACGAGTTTCATTTTGCAGACATTACTGAAGTGGCCAAAAATATGAAGTGACCTCCCCAAGGTCATATAGCCAGAGGGAGGCAGTCAGGGCTTGACGTGGGAGATCTGGCCCTGGTCTAGCTCTCTTTACACACAAGCCCGCAAGGCGGTGTTGGCTGCTTCCCATCCGTGGTCAGTGCAGGGCTCTATTTCCCTTTTCCCAGTGCAGGGCTTTATTTCCCTTTTTTCCAGCCAGTGCGTACAGTGATTCTGCCCTTAATCCCCACCCCAAGGTCTAAATTTACCCCCCAGCAGTAAACATCATTTTGCTAGAACGTCTGTGTTTTCTTTCTACCACTAGCCTTTCCATTCGCCGCCTGTGAAAACTGTGACTGTAGATTCCAACTCCAACCATAAAGGGTCAGAGTCTGAGAATAGTGTGGCTGCAAGAAGATTGTGGCTTTTCTTTTTCCCAATCATTCCTTTCTTGATTTAGTGGCTTCTGGCTTATTGGGACATCTTAACAAATCAAAGAATATATATTTTTTTTAAGGAGAGTAAAGTCTTTCAAAGATAATCCTTGATAACATGGTGGACATAAGTAAATGTTGTCACTCTTAACAGACCCAGCCAACTCCATGAAGATGAGCTAACAGACCTTAATGAAGACAGCAGCCATCATTTAAAACATTAATTATCTTTTCTTTGGTGTTTTTCTCCCCAACTCAATCATAAGCTCCAGGAGAAATTGTGCCTGTCTTGTTCATCACTGTATATCCTCAGCAGTAGTAGAGGGTTGAGTGCATAGTAAATGCTTATATTAAGAAATAATATAATGATTGAGTGAATAAACAGACCATTAAGATAATTAAATCAGCACAAATGCAACTTACTCACTGGCTGATCCTAGATAAACATCAGCCTCTGAACTTTATGACCAATAACAAGTTCTCTGTTCATTCAATATAATTCACTACCATTCGGCAAAGTAGTTATTGATCTCCTACTGTGGGCCAGGAGTGTCTTAGATTTAGAGCCACTTCTTATACTTTTTAGAATAAATCAATATGCAAAACACACAGACAGTCAAACATGTAAACAAACATACACAAACACACATTCACATATGTATCTGTATATAGATGTATAAAATGTAATTTTAAAAGTCTTAATTTTGTTAAGACATCAACACTACCCAAAGCGATCTACAGTTTTAATGCAATCCCTGTCAAAATCTCACTGATGTTTTTTTGCACACGTAGAAAAACTCATCTTAAAATTCATGTGGACTCTCAAAGGACCCCGAGTAGCCAAAACAATCCTGTAAAAGAAGAACAAAGCTCAAGGATTCACACTTCCTGGTTTCAAATTTTACTACAAATCTACACTATTCAAAATAGTGTGGCACTGACTTAGTGACAGACATATAGACCAATGGAATAGAATAGAGAGTCCAGAAATAAATCCTCCCATTTATGGTTCAGTGATTTTCAGTAAGGATGCCAAGACCATTCAGTAGGAAAGTACAGTATTTTCAAGAAATGGTGCTGATAAAATTGGGTATTCACATGCAAAAGAATGAAGCTATACCCTTACCTAATACGACATAGAAAAATTAACTCAAAATGAATCAAAGACTTAAATAAGACCTAAAACCAGGTCCACTCAAGTGCTAAGCGTGGTCACATGACCCAGACATGGCTAATCAGAACATTTCATTCTCTTGGCCATAAGGATTGATTTAGGGATGAGTAGTGACTTCGGTTGGTCCAACGAGAGCTAGCCCTGGGGCTTTTGCTCCACTCTTGGGCTAGGGAGCTCTTTTGCCTTCTAGGGTCTTTAGCTGGAAAGGGGCAAACTTCAAGCTGTCTGTGGCCAGTTTTACCATCTTGCATGTATCTAGGAATGGAGTCAACACACTGCCTTCAGGAGAGCAGAAGTGAGAAAAAGAGAATGTTGGGAAAGCGAAATGAACTGACAATTGGTGTAAACGTCTAGGTACAGCCACACCTGCAGATCATGCATCTTTATATATGGCAACCAGTGCATCTGTGTTTGTTTAAACCATTTTGAGTTGGGTTTCTGTCATTTGCAACCAAAAGAGTCCTGATGAATATATCTAAGACCTGTAACATCTAGCATAGTGCTAAAACATAATAGGTGATCAATGCTAATTAAATGTGTCGCTAATCATCTGGCTGACAACTCTCTAAGTACCTTCTGTGTGCCAAGCATCTTAAGTTACGTCAAGCCCTGGAACTAGCCATGTTATACTTGAAGGCTTGGATTCCATGATATACTTGAAGGCTTGGATTCCAGTCCTGGCTTCATCCCTTATATGTGATCTTGGATAAGTTACTACTACTGTCTGAGCCTCAGTTTCCCTCATTGACAAGAAGAGGGAGTTGAAACAGATGAGACATTGCAAACTGGTGGTCGTGGGCTATAGCCAGCCCTTCTTTTGGTGTTTCATGTGGCCTTCACAGTATTTTACAATTTAATTTCAGATGCAAACTCATGTATCCAGCTTCTCTAGAAAAATTGGGAGTCAGCCCACACTGGGCCCCCATTGCCACATAGCAACGACAGACAGGTTTTAAGAGGGGCACGTCTGCTCTGAGTTACCCCAGACTCCACCCCTCCCCATCATCTTATACTTGTCTGCTTCACTCAGCTTGTGACCTGATGACCACAAGAAGCATCTGAGTTTTGTTTTCCAGACCACACAGACTCTTTTGGCTCTAACATTTTCTGAGAAGGCAGAATGTACCCTTCATGGTCCAGGAAAAGAGATTGAAACCAAGTAGGAAGACACCCACCATACTTGGGAAGCAATCTGTTATTCTAACCTCTCCTTGGTCACTGGAGGGTCCCCAGGCCCAGAGAAATGGCAGCAGTCAGGGGGCAGAGACGAACAAGCCAAGATTGTCTTTCTTTGCTTCTCAGTCAGACAAAGATAATCCCTCTCGGTGTAAAGCCTCCCCAGCAGCTTTGATGTCCCTTTTCCAAGTGCACCACTTCAGACGAGAGAGGCAGGCCGGGGCAGGGAGCTGAGAACAAAAAAGCGTTTCCTGGGCTGCTAATTATTCTCCTTCTGTGTAAATAATTATCTGGAAGGGAGGTCCAGGAAAAGAGATTGAAACCAAGTAGGAAGACACCCACCATACTTGGGAAGCAATCTGTTATTCTAACCTCTCCTTGGTCACTGGAGGGTCCCCAGGCCCAGAGAAATGGCAGCAGTCAGGGGGCAGAGACGAACAAGCCAAGATTGTCTTTCTTTGCTTCTCAGTCAGACAAAGATAATCCCTCTCGGTGTAAAGCCTCCCCAGCAGCTTTGATGTCCCTTTTCCAAGTGCACCACTTCAGACGAGAGAGGCAGGCCGGGGCAGGGAGCTGAGAACAAAAAAGCGTTTCCTGGGCTGCTAATTATTCTCCTTCTGTGTAAATAATTATCTGGAAGGGAAAAAAAAAAAAAAAACAGTCCACAGCGAAAGAGCTGGAAAAGCAAAAGGAAGATGAAAGGGGGTTGGGGATTTGGTGTGTCCCCGGGAGCAACCCTTGAAGGGAAAGCAAGGCACAGCAAAACCCCCCTTCCTTCCTGTGTTTTCAGCACCTAGCCTGGGACTTCCAAAGCCCTTGGCATCGGTGCTGTAATTAAATCATGGTTCTGGAAGCTGGTATGTGGATAATCCAACAGGTTTTGGCTCTGGCTCCTGCTGGGCTCTGCTGGAGCCCTAGAGAAGTGAGGCTCTGGGGTCAGTTGAGCCTGAGCCTGAGCTTGGCTCCACTGCTAATTATAAATGGGATTAAGGACAACCTGCTTCTTCTCACCTTGGGACCTGTGCAGAAGCTCACCCAAGGCTGAGTCTGTGCTGAAGGCAGAAGAAAACCAGCGTCAGGGAGGCCCGTTAGGAACTGGTAAATCACTTGGGTGGAGAAAGAGCAGCAGGCTCATGAGGCCAGAGGAGCAGGAGCTGGGGGCGGGGGGCGGGGGGGACGGACGGATGGACCGAGGCCCGGCATCAGAAGAAGTTTGGTGAGTCCTGGCCACTTCTTCCTGAGTGCAAAGGGGCATTCGAGTTTCCCCCTGGAGGCATGGGAAGGACAGGTGAGTGGTATCTGAGCCTCCCAAACTGGCAAAAGGAAGGGAATTGAGTTGGGGGAATCACTGCCCACTATCTGCTCATCTGCGCCTGACAGTGGGGCCATTCACTGGCAGGGCTGTCAGAGGCACCCGTGGAGGACATTTAGAAGAAAGAATGAGAAACCGGACACCCCAGTCACCCAGCCGTCCACAAAAGACTCTGCAACCAGGGCTGTGTATACCTGGTGCGCAGAGGAAGAAAACTGCATTCAGCTGTTTGTACACTCCCAAGCCATGAATCCAAGTAAGATGACACGTTATCATCTTATCTGCAACCTGGAGAAGCCGGTTCCCAAAGAGCCTATTCCGGAATCTATTCAGCGCCAGAGAACTGGAGCTCCTGGCTTTGTGAGGGGTGGGGGATTTCCTCTCCTCTCATTGGATCAAAAGACAGATGATACTCGTTGCATTGGCATGTGTTGTGGAGTCTGGGAGTGGTGATTGCATGGCAGGGCTGTTCTGTCTACACCTGATGAGACTCTGAGGTCCCCATTCATCAAGGGCAGTAAGAGAAGGTAACACCATGGGTCCTCAGGGGACGTGTGGGCACCAGGAATTATTGATGAAAATGCAGAATTAGCCCAGGCCCCAGATGAGCCAGGAGGTGGATATGGAGCCAGTTTATTTCCTCTGTGCTGGGTCAGCTTGGGAATACGATTGCTAAACTTAACCCTATCCTTAACCTTAACCCTAACCTTAATCCTAACCCTAATCCCAGTTAAATTTGAATATCAGATTTAAAACCCCACAATTTTTAGCATAAGTATATCCCATCCAATATTTGAGACATACTTACACTAAAAAAATTCATTGTTTATCTGAAATTAAAATTGACCTGGGCATCTTATATTTTATGTGCTAAATCTGGCAATCCTAGCTGGGAACTTTGTGGAAATTTAATGTAGGAAGTGAAGACTTGTGACCTGCGGGATAAAATGTTTTGGTTTGGGCAGCACAGTGCTTCAGAAATAAGGATGTTTCAGGAATTCCCTGGTGGTCCAGCGGTTAGGACTCTGTGCTTCCGCTACAGGGGGCGTGGCTTCGATCCCTGGTCTGGGAACTAAGATCCCACATGCCTCGCAGTGCAGCCAAAAAAAAAAAAAAAAACCTTCCACCTTCTCTTGAGAAGTCATAGATCAGGTCACACCTCCCTTTTGGTTACCAGTTTACCACCATCCTTACTCCTGCTTGCCCACCTGGTCCCAGTTTGCTCTTTTATTGTTTGCTGGTTGTTATTTCATTGGAGTTTGAGACCCATCGGCTCACCTCAGGGGACACAGGGAGAGACCCTGGGTCGCTCACTGCGATGACAGACCCTCCAGCTCAAGAGCCTGGAGTCACTGATAAGAGGTTCCGCTTTGTCATGTGCACTCTGCTCTCCCTCTACTTGGGTCTTCGTCCTCCCATCTAGAAAGTGGAGATAAGTCCTGCCCTCCCTCACTCTGGAAGAATGGGATGAAGATGGCAAGAAAGTGTGAGTCTGAAAGTTCTCTGAAAAAGGAAGTGACCTTGATCATGGCTTTCACCAGACCTCCATTCACGAGCCCTCCACTCTGCAGTCAAAATGATCTTCCCAAAATGTACATCCTGCCACGGTTTCCTGCAAGATGCCACCCAAACTTCCAACCATGGCCTGCAAGGCTCAGTGGTTTGGTTCACCCTAACCTGTCTCCAAACCCATCTACTCCTACTGCTTTGCATGCAATGCTCCAGACCCTGAACTTTCCAGTTCCTCAAGCTCACCGTGGACATTTGAGCGTGATGCTTCTTGTGCCTGGAACGTGCTCCCTGCCCCCTCTCAGTGGTTGCAGCTTGAATTCCACCCCCCTTCATCCCACACTCTGTTAGGATATAGCTGTCCTTGCTATGTGTCCTATATCACTCTCCTTCCCTAGTCAAGACACTTCTCCACGTCAAAAGCCGGCCCTGGCTTATTTGAACTAGGACAAGGGCTTACTAGAAGAAGCTTCTGGAAGCAGGCAAACCTTAGGGATCGTAAAAGCAGAAGTTGGAGGATGGTCTCTCCGAGACTGCCGTGGGTGACACAGTCCCAACTACTTTCTGTCTCTGACAGAAATTCAAATTTCTGATCAAAATTCAGGTGACTGATCAGAATTCGAATTCATGACCAACAGGCTGTGATTGGCCAAATTTGGTCTCTGCACAAGCATGTGGCATCTGTGATTGGCACCCTTACCTGAGAAGAGTAAGTCTGGGGTATGGGGGCGGGGGGAGAAGGTTCTCCAAAAAGAAGGAGAAGGTGCTGTTATCTCAAGAAGCAAGGAAGGGACTCAGGTAGACGAAACAACCAGTGTCTTGCATAGGCTTATATTGTCATTATTTTTTGTTTTTTGTTTTTTTTTCCCCTTTGTGCCTCTCACTACCTAGACTGCCAATTCCTTGATATCAGCACCTTTTTCTCCCCCATAACACACAGAGCCTCACCTTCCCAGAAACTTATTGGAACCTCCATAAAGATTCGTAGAATGAATGAATGTAAGTGCTCTGAAAGGGGGTCTTTGCAGAAAAGAGTTACCATAACAGGCCTGAGGCCGTGATCTTTAGGAAGGCCTGCTTTCAGGGTTGGTCCTTAGCTGGCGTCTGGGAGCTTGACTTTCAGAATGCTTCCTCTGTTCCCTAACTGATAAGGTTGATTCTCTGGGCCTGGATTATTTGTACAATGTGATTTATGGTTACTTTCCTTCTAGGAACCTGGAATTTTGGTAGTTACTAGATAGAGAAGTCTATGTGATCAGCCCCCAATAAACATCCTAAATTGTGAGTCTCAAACAGGCTACTAGGGGCATTACAACAAATATCACAAATGTGTGGTTGCATTTTTGCTACTGGAGGGAGAGTGCACCCTGTGTGACCACCTCCCCGCACCCCCTCAGGAGGGAGAGAGCACAGAGTCTTGCACAGGGATTCCTCCAGACCCTACCCGTGCCTCCTTCCCTTGCTGAGCTGCCTGCACATCCTGCCTGTGTCTCTGTAATGAACTTTAGCCGTGGAGACAATGATGTGCTGAGTCCCATGAGGGCTTCTAGTGGATCACTGGAGGTGTGGATGGTCTTGGGAACCCCCCAAACAGGACCAAACCTATCAAGCAGGGTCCACGATTTACAAGGCACTTTACAACAGCGTTGCATTAATCTTCTTAACTGTTCTGTGAGAGAGGTAATGTTCTCACTTTAGAGATTAAGACCCTAAGGCTCAGAGAGGGGATGGGTTTTAGCCAAGGACCCAAAGCTAAAAAAGAGAAGAGTGGTTATGTGAACCTGTATATTTGCCTGGTTCTAAAGTTATGCGAGAGCATCCTCCCTTACAGGGAGGGAGGCTGTCCCCATGATGATAACCTTCAGTGTTCAGGACCGCTTCATTCTGAGCCTCGAAAGGGGGATTGTTCCTTTGGGACCAGCCACTGGAGGACTCATCTCCTCTTGTCAGTAGCAGAGCTGATATTTGCACCTGTGTCCATTTGACTCTGGGGTCCCCAAGTTCAGAACCATTACCATTTCTTGGTTGTGTGGACTCTGACGTCTCACTCCATTGCTCCAAGCATGCATCCCTTCATTCATAAAATGGAATTAACTGTCATCTAACTGATTGTAAGAGGAACACAAGCATCCCCTTTAAAGCACCTAGTATAAAGCCACCAAATGCTGTTTCCTTTCTCTTCCCCACATACTTCCTACATGAGCCTGTGTGAGTCCTACCACTCTCTCTGCCTGTTTCCCCATCTATAAAATTAGGGGGCTGATTTTAATGCTACCAGAGTCCTTCTGGGGCTGGCATCATATATCAAAGAATGGGCTTTCCTCTAGAGCAGACTTTTAAAATCCCACCAGCTCTGATCATAAGAGACACATCAAACCCACCCTCTGCCACTTAAAACCGAGGTTGTGTATATGTTGCACAAAGACAGTGAGGCAGATGAGGCAAAAACATGCTCCAGCCTCTCCCAGACACTGATCCTGGAGGAAGACAGGTCAGAGTGTTGAAAAGTTCTTTGTTTAACAAAGGCAAGGGCAGAGGGAAAAGGGAGGGGAGAGGATTTATAAATGCGTCTGTACTCTCTACAGCCAGGGTCATCAATCTACTCTTATAGAGCTCGGTGGATAATTTTTATAGAGCTTGGTGGACAAGAAAAAAATGTGTGGTCAGGAGGCAATAGGGGGTGGTGGGTTCTGTGGCAAAGTTTAGGCCGTATGCCGAGCCTTGGAGAGGGAGCCTCCCAGCTCCAACTATTGCTGCCAGATGGGAAGGCAGGAACGGTACTGCCAGCTTGTCTCCTTTTTTAAAAAAGAGAAACCAGAATTTTGAAGTAAAATATTTCCATTCTTAAGTTTTAGCTCGAGTTTTCCTAAGGATCTTTGTGAGTACAATAGAACTCTTCAAGTGGATGAACTGGCCCACAGATTGTTTGTTTGCAGTCTCAGAGCAGGCCTCATTTGCCACAACTTTGTCGCTAAATCCTGAAAAATTTGTGACCATAGCATGCCTCTGCATCTTCCAAGATGGCCATTTTCGGAGGCATGGGAGGACGATTTTGAAGAAAAGCCAGCATCATTTAACTTTTAGTTGTTCCCCTCAAATACTATGTCTCTTCATACCCCTTTACTTTTGTTCAGGTGTCTCCCTCCTCAAAATAACATCTACCTAGGCAACTCCTATTGAGCCTTCAAAACCCAACTCAAATGTCCCCTCCGTTGTGAAGCCTTTACTGATCATCACCGTCTTCTCCCAAGGATTAATTCCCTGCCCCAACTCTGCCTCCCCACCACTCTGCTCTCCCTGTTCATCTCATGTATTAATGAGGCTCTCAGTTGAAAACACTCAAACCGGACAATATGAGGCGGCTTTAATAAAGGGATTATTTACAATGGAATATACATTACAGTGGACATGGTTTCCAGAAACCAACTAGATATAGGGCATCACCTGGGCTAAAAACACCGGGGAACCATTACCCAAGATCTGAAGCTGCAAAGGGAGGAACAGTTACAAAACTCGCAGAGGATAGAACAGTAGGATTCCCTGACAGCCTCACCTCCTAGTGATGTATCAGGGAGGGAGCCAGGAGGATAAACCCTCAACCTCACTTTCCTCCTGCTGTCCCGTATCTTGTTGGTGCCTTTCATTGGCAGAACACAGCTGGCAGCAAAAGACAAGGGGGTCTGCCGATGCAGTCCGTATGGGCTGGCCTCTGGAGGCCAGAGCAGGGTGAAGTGTGGAGGGCAAACAAAAGATGCCCAGCACCCACCATCCTCTGCACAGATGTCCATTATGGCACTGTTTAGCTCTGATCCCCCAGAGACTGGAAACTGCTAGAGGACAATCATAGCTGCAGCCCCCAACACTGGCACATTGTAGGTGATCAAAAATTGGCTCTAGAAATTACCATGTGCATCATAGAGCACCTGGTGAAATACAGATAACGATTAAGGATTGTCTTTAGAATCTGCATAGGTGTCAGGCAATTATGAACTTCTTCCTCTCAGCTATATTTTATTTGCACCTGCTGTGTAAGGTATTATCTCTGACCTCCAGGAGCTCTTAATCTTAAACTTAGTGACACTTAGAGCATGGAAAGTAGATAGCGTCCATTCCAGAATTTCCCTATGTGGGTGCCACAGGACACTAGTTTGCTATGATGCCCAGAGATATTTTATCAGAAAAGTCCATTATCAAGTATAAGGGCCTATGGTTTAAGCAAATGTCCTTCCGGCAGGACTTGTCCGAGCCTTTAATGTACCAGTGTGTGATGTGAGTCTCCTGAAGAGGGTCATAACAGGCAGCTTTCCCCAGAATTAGTTGGTCACAGGATCTTTATCCCAAGGAGCACCTCATATATCCATTTTGTTGGAATATACTTTGGAAAACATGGACCTTCCTTAACCAGTTCATTTTACAGATGGGAAAACTGAGGCTCCAAATCAGCTGTCACCCACCAATCTGGCAGGGAGCACAGCTTGCATAAGGAAGCAGATGTTGAACTTGCATCCGTTGTTGCCTTCTGGTCTTTCTCCACAGTATCATCAGTTCTTTCTCGGTGGGAGTGTCCCCCAAACTGGGACTGGGAATTGGATGGGAAGTAGCAGGTGGTCCTTTGTGCTAAACACCAACGGGCCTCTGGCCGCGGCTGTCCTGGAACATTGGGCTCCTAACTGATGGGTCTGACCCGTTGGGAGATGTCACAGTGATGAAGTAGAAGCTCGTGGATGGCGTGGAGAAAAGATGACAGTGAGTGAGGGGTGCAGAGGCTGGTTGAGCATCACTCTCCTGGGGGGCGACATCTCACTGTCTCTCGTGGCCAAGGGCCCTGGCCATGAGCACCAGCCAGGGAAGCCCCATTCGCGACAGGACAACCAGAATGGGTTTTCAAAATAGCAAGCCTGACAATAGCTCTCGGATGCTGGAAACTCTTTAGCGGCTTCTTTTTGCCTCAAGGCAGTCTATTTCTTGTCATAAACTTTACCTTTCTCTTTGGCCTCATCAGATGTCACCACCAGCTTCCTCCTTAACCCTCCCTACCGCACACACTGCATTCCGGCCAGTGTCCACAGATTTCACTTCCCCAGACTCACTGCTCTGCCACCCATGTACTTTTGCTCGTACTGTTTTACCTTGAGCTCTCTCTCACCATCTCATTGCTTGGCCAGCTTCAGCTTCGAGAGGTGGGGTAGTGGCTGGTGAATGCATGGGGGCCAAACCCAGCTTTGTCACTTCTTAGCTGTGCAGCTGTGGGAGAATGACTTAATCTCTCTGAGCCTCCGTTTCCTTGTCCCTAAGATGAGGATAATAATACTACCTGCCTCAAAATATATTTTAAGAGTTCAATGGAATAACTCTTTACCTGTCATGTAGTAAGTACTCAGAAACCCGTGGTTACGATTGTTCTCCCTTCAGTTGTCGATTTAGATGCCCATCCTCTGGGAAAGCTTCTCTGATTCCCACCCCCCCACACACACACAGTCCTTATATCTCCCCGAGGTACCTGTACTTTCTCCAGCTCTGCGTTTATCTCATGGTAAAGCAGTTATCTACTTACTTTGCCATCCCTCTGCTTCCTTCAGTCATCAGCTCTGCGCAGGCAGGAGCTAGACCTTGTTGCACTCCCCAGCACCTGGGACGGTGCTGGACTCAGAGCCAACACATCTGACCCATCCTAGACAATTTCTCTTACTTACTTTTGTGTTAGGGAGAAATGAGCCAGAGCAGGCACTGAGTACCAGACTCAGGGAAAAGAGGGTATTTGCCTGAAGTCACCTAGCTTGTCAATGGCAAAGGCATAACACTCCTGAGTCCTGTCCGGGACATTTTCAGTTACCGTTGAGGCCATCCAGAGGGATCCCAGCTCCCACGACTGCTGAAAACTCAAGATTGGCATGCTCTCTAATTTTTGAAGGGGATAAGGAAAAGTTTACTCTGAGTTTTGTTTTGGTTTTGTTTGTTTTTGCTCAATTCCCTGAGCAAGCATTCCATTTCCATAAAGACAATGGGTCCACGTCCTTTTCAGTAGAGCAGCAGTGGTCTCTTTGCTGAATCATAGTCACTGGTGACTTTTTTTTTTTTTTTTGAAGCATACAAGATTTATTAATTGATTTCTTTTTTTTTTTTTTTTCAAAGTGAATCAGTTATACATATACATATGTTCCCATATTAAAGAGAGTGATCAGCTCAGGGAAATGCGTTGCTGAGTAAAATGACTCCTTGGGGAAATGGGGTTGGAATCCAGGAGAGCCCTCAGGCTCAGATTTCTCCCAAATGAAACGTGGAGCGCTGTCTCTGGTTTCCGCTGTGAATTGTGTCTTTCAGGCAGCCCAGCCCTGGGCTGGGTCATCAACGCTGATGCCCAAGGGATCACCTTGGCTCTGTCCAAAGCAAGCATCCCTTGTTCTATTATGTTCCATTCCTCCCTGGGAGCAGCTGCAGGGGTTTCTGAAAGGATGACCTTTTTTTAGCACAGGGATTATTCATGGCACTTAGAACAGCAGGGTGGGCTTAGAAACCAATCCTGGCCACCTCTTTACCTGTAGGAAAACTAAGGCCAGGAGATAGAGAGCAACTGGCACGGGGTCACTCAGCAGGTGAGTGGCAGATCTGAGATCTGTCCACCTTCCTACGGCACCTGCACACTCTTGCTATTTCTGGATATCCTCTGGCTGATGAAACAGATTGAAATGGATTTGGAATAGCCACACAAAAAATGGCAGAGTTCCCACTTGGCAATTGTAGGTTCCCTTGCGAAACCCTTTAATGGCCCACAATGCAAAAATTAGAACATGGAAGACAAATACATTAGCTAGGGTTTGTTGCCTAGATACCAGAAACTTTCCCAGATGCTTTATATTCGTGGCCTCATTTACCATTCCCAACGACCCAGAGAGGAGTCATCACCCTTTTACAGATGTTCAAACTGAGGATGAGAGAGGTTGAGAGACTTGCCCGGGGTCACACTGCTGAGATGCAGCAGAGCCAGGACGTGACCCAGTGATTTTCTGACAGCACAGCTCAAGCATTTAATTATTAGGCTTTCCTGACTCTTGTTCTGCAAACGTTTAGTGAGGACCACTCTGTGCAAGGCACTGCGTTGGGTGCTAAAGAGCCAAGGATGAATGAGATAAGAGTTCCTGTTCTCAAGGAGCTTACCTTCATGTAGGAAAGAAGGACGGAAACAGATAATTACTAAATTAGTTGTGGTCAGTGCTAAACATGGGGGCTAAACTCCCTTGTGTTGATTTACTTTTTCAAAGTGCTTACATCATTCTATCTATGCTTGTACTTGGACCCATCAAAAAACACAACATAGGTATCATCTGCCTTTGACAGATGTGGATGCTGCAGCCAAGAAAGGAGAAAGGACTGGTTCGGGTAACAGACCAAGCTGGTGTCATGCCCAAGTCTGCAGCATCCAGCTCAGGTTCTTTCTCCACTAGACAACAGGGAACATCCAAACAGGCTCCCGGTGGCCAGAATTAGTCCAAATGCTGAGGATTAGTAAACGCTGCAGTGGAGAGAAATCACTCCATTTATACTGTTCATTTGTGAATCCTCCTTAGTTTCAGAGAAGGACATCTACGATGAAACCTCTGGGTTCGGTAGAGGTATGGTTAAGTCACCAGTAGACCTTATTGTGGTCCTCTGACTTGTCACCTTTTAGGCTTGTTCTCAGTCCTCATTTCTTGGCCCGGACATAAAATTTTTGGAGTTGTAATCCTAATGGCCTAACCTGTGAGTTTACCAACGTGCTCTGTAATTTTCACTTTTTCTCTCTCTCTCTTACCTTCTCCCCAGCCCCTCTCACACGCAGACCTGTTTCCTGAATAATGAAGGATACAGAACAGTCTGCAGCCTCAATCTCACTGCTGTTTCTTGTGGAAATGAGTTTTGACCTTAATTAACTGTTCAGGAACTGGGCACATGCTTCCCACTGTGATCAGAGCAAAGAATTAGCCCTGAAGATAAACAGTAAGAGTGTAGGGTCGGGGGAGTGACTTATGGAATTATAAAGTGAGTAAGGAAGCATCCAGACTCCCCCTGAAGATGCTGTTTAATTCATTGCAAGACTGATGGCGGTCATGCTAGAATGAAGTTGGTGGAATGTCACTCTGCCACTGAAGTGCTCAGTTCTTTTAAGAATTCCTGTCACTATCCACAGTACCGACCGAGCTATTGTAGAGTCCAAATAGTTGACCATTTCCAAGGACTTCCATGTTCTAGGTAGGGCATGGGGCCACGTCCTGATCTGAGAGTTAGTGTAAGAGGTCATGGCTAGAAACCCATAAGAAGACACGAATTGAGATTGCAAGCCCATTACTGATGCTGGTGACACTGGGCAATTCTCTCAGTCTCTCAGGTCTCTAATCTATGGAGGAAAATGCTTGTGCTCCCCACTCCACAGAGATATTCAAAAGATTCAGTATCATTCAGTGTATTTCAGAGTCTGTTTTTGTGCCCTGAAAATGTGATGATGGTGATAGTGATAATTGTATTAAACTTGCAATAAAATTGAAAATTATGCACCTGACATTGTTCTAACTAATATACATGTATGTATTCCTTTAATTGTCATAAGATTACCTCATATTATTAGATTGTATTATGCTCATTTTATAGATGAGGAACCCACAGCACAGAAGGTTTAAGTCATTTTTCCCCAGCTCATACAGCTAAATGGAGTAGGAGCTAAACACATGGAAAATACATTTATTACTGTGAAGGAAAGGATAAGCTATGAATATGGATTGTCAGTTCCCTTTGAGATCCTCAGCACTTCCCAGGATGGAGTCTGGACTTCCATACTCTCAAAAGGGAAGCTTCATGACTATCCCCCAAGACCAGCTTCCACACTGGCCCCAAGGAGATTGTTCTGAAACAGTGGTTCCATTGTGTCACTTTTGTGCCTTGAAACCTCATTGACACCATTTCTGTTGCCCATAGGACCGTGTCCAGGCACCTTAGCTTGGCATCCAAGACCATTTACCATCAAGCTTTCCTGCCCCAGGGTTCCCTTTTCTCCCACAGCTGACACTCAGACCACCCCAAACTTCACCCTATTTTCTGAAAAAGTCTTGACCTGTGCTGTTCCCCGCTCAGGGGGCAGTGCCCTCCCTCACCTAACAGGATAACTTCTATTCAGTCTTCAAGACCCTACTTGAATAGTTCCTCTTCAAGAAGCCTTCCCTGATTTCACTTTCTCCTTTGTGCTTCTAGATCACTTGTAACTTCTTTCTGCTGTAAGATCTAAGGTACATTTTAACTATTGTTAGGAATGTGTGTCTCCTCTCCCTGCAATTGGAGTGATTACAAGGCCAGGTGTGCCTCATTCGTCTCTCCACAAAACTTAACTCAGGGCTTGCCATTTACATTGTGGGTATGAAAAGATGAATGTGGCTTCTCCCAGAAGGAAGAGAATGGAGACTTCAGAGCTAATTCCCTAGAGGGAAAAAAAGGCTAAAAATAGTACCACAGATTCAAAGTTAAAAGTCTGTGCTCAGCAGTTAAAGTCTAAGCATGGAACAGCAAAAAGAGATAAAGCTTGAAAGTCAGATGGTTTCAGGTTTGAAGGCTTTCTCTACAATTGCCTGCTCTGACCTGGGACAGCTTCTTTTCTCTAGCCTCAGTTTCCTCATCCAGAAAACCAAAAGGATTATATTTTACCTGGTGGGATCTCTATAGAGATTAAATAAGCTGGAAACAACCCAAGTTTCCATCAACAGAATGAATATAATGGAATGTTATGCAGTTGTGAAAATGAATAAACTGTAGCTACACTAATTAATGTCGATGAAACTCAGAAGGTTAATATTGAGCTAAAGAAATAAATCCCACATAAAAAGCCACAGCATGAGACCATGTATATAAAGTTCAATAACCAGCAAAACTAAACGCTCTGTTGAGAGACAGAATAGCATGCTCATTATGGACATTGGAGCCAACAACAGGTTCATGAGCAGGTGTCCCTTCTCCCAGCTGTGTGACCCTAGTGAGTTAACTTGCATCTCTTTTCCTTTTTCTTCTTCTGCAGAATATTAAAGATGGCAATGGTCCCTACCTCAAAGAGTTCTTGTGAAGATGAAAAGAATTAATATGTATAAAGCACTTAGAAGAGTGCCTGGCACAGAGCAAACACTCTGTAAATGTAGCTCCTATTATTATTTTTTTTTAATTTTTGAATTTTATTTGTTTTTTTATACAGCAGGTTCTTATTAGTCATCAGTTTTATACACATCAGTGTATACATGTCAATCCCAATCGCCCAATTCATCACACCACTATCCCCACCCCCCCGCAGCTTTCCCCGCTTGGTGTCCATACGTTTGTTCTCTACATCTGTGTCTCAACTTCTGCCCTGCAAACCAGTTCATCTGCACCATTTTTCTGGGTTCCACATACATGCGTTAATATACGATATTTGTTTTTCTCTTTCTGACTTACTTCACTCTGTATGACAGTCTCTAGATCCATCCACGTCTCAACAAATGACTCAATTTCGTTCCTTTTTATGGCCGAGTAATATTCCATTGTATATATGTACCACATCTTCTTTATCCATTCGTCTGTCAGTGGGCATTTCGGTTGCTTCCATGACCTGGCTATTGTAAATAGTGCTGCAATGAACATTGGGGTGCATGTGTCTTTTTGAATTATGGTTTTCTCTGGGTATATGCCCAGTAGTGGGATTGCTGGATCATATGGTAATTCTATTTTTAGTTTTTTAAGGAACCTCCATACTGTTCTCCATAGTGGCTGTATCAACTTACATTCCCACCAACAGTGCAAGAGGGTTCCCTTTTCTCCACACCCTCTCTAGCATTTATTGTTTGTAGATTTTTTAATGATGGCCATTCTGACTGGTGTGAAGTGATACCTCACTGTAGTTTTGATTTGCATTTCTCTAATAATGAGTGATGTTGAGCAGCTTTTCATGTGCCTCTTGGCCATCTGTATGTCTTCTTTGGAGAAATGTCTATGTAGGTCTTCTGCCTATTTTTGGATTGGGTTGTTTGTTTTTTTAATATTGAGCTGCATGAGCTGTTTATATATTCTGGAGATTAATCCTTTGTCTGTTGATTCATTTGCA
>NC_041232.1:7608787-7609722 GCF_002837175.3 Physeter macrocephalus | reverse complement strand
TGGAAGATTTTTAATCACAGTTTCAATTTCATTACTTGTGATTGGTCTGTTCATATTTTCTATTTCTTCCTGGTTCAGTCTTGGAGGGTTATGCCTTTCTAAGAATTTGTCCATTTCTTCCAGGTTGTCCGTTTTGTTGGCATAGAGTTCCTTGTAGTAGTCTCTTAGGATTGTTATATCTTCTTCTTGGATTGATCCCTTGACCATTATGTAGTGTCCTTCCTTGTCTCTTGTAACATTATTTATTTTAAAGTCTGTTTTATCTGTTATGAGTGTAGCTCCTCCAGCTTTCTTTTGTTTTCCATTTGCATGGAATATCTTTTTCCATCCCCTCACTTTCAGTCTGTATGTGTCCCTAGGTCTGAAGTGGGTCTCTTGTAGACAGCGTATGTATGGGTCTTGTTTTTGTATCCATTCAGCAAGCCTGTGCCTTTTTGTTGGAGCATTTAATCCATTCACGTTTAAGGTAATTATCAATATGTATGTTCCTATGACCATTTTCTTAATTGTTTTGGGTTTGTTTTTGTAGGTCCTTTTCTTCTCTTTCTTCTCTGTTTCCCGCTTAGAGAAGTTCCTTTAGCATTTGTTGTAGAGCTGGTTTGGTGGTGCTGAATTCTCTTAGCTTTTGCTTGTCTGTAAAGCTTTTGATTTCTCCATTGAATCTGAATGGGATCCTTGCTGGGTAGAGTAATCTTGGTTGTAGGTTCTTCCCTTTCATCACTTTAAGTATATCATGCCACTCCCTTCTGGCGTGTAGAGTGTCTGCTGAGAAATCAGCTGTTAACCTTCTGGGAGTTACCTTGTATGTTATTTGTCATCTTTCCCTTGCTGCTTTCAACAATTATTCTTTGTCTTTAATTTTTGCCCATTTGATTACTGTGTGTCTCGGCATGTTTCTCCTTGGGTTTATCCTGTATGGGACTCACTGCGCTTCC
>NC_041232.1:7606562-7608352 GCF_002837175.3 Physeter macrocephalus | reverse complement strand
ATTATTCTGAATTCTTTTTCTGGAAGGTTACCTATCTCCACTTCATTTAGTTGTTTTTCTGGGGTTTTATCTTGTTCCTTCATCTGGTACATAGCTCTCTGCCTTTTCATCTTGTCTGTCTTTCTGTGAATGTGTTTTTTGTTCCACAGGCTGCAGGATTGTAGTTCTTCTTGCTTCTCCTATTATTATTTTTATCTTTGTTATTACCAGTGTCATTATTATCATTATTTAGGAACATGCACATGATGGCAAAACTATAAAGCAAGGAAATGATTAAAACAAAATTCAGAGTAGTGGTGTCTTTTAGAAGCTGCTCAATTATTAATCATGTTCTGTTTCAGGAGCCAAATGGTGAGGACACAGATATTCACGCGATGATTATTCTTTAACTGCGTTTATAGATCCCCATTTCACTGTTTTGTACGTACGATATGTTTAACGATATAAATTTTAAAGATTAAGTGGAATTAATTATTGAAGAGGATCAGAACCTTTCTCTTCCTCCTCTTCCAGGCCTCTTGGTGATGTATTTGCCTTCACAAAGGGAGCCTCAGCCTTCTGGAAAGGAACTGATCTCTTCAGCAGCTTTCCCCATTCATCGTCCCCCAAGCAGTGTGTTTTACATTCATCAGCAGATGAAGATAAAAGGGTGGTGTGTTGCCCTCTTTAAGACTGCTGATGGGATAAGCGTGAAAAGGAAGGCTTTCACGTTTTACCTTAGGCTTTGCAGCGCTTGCCTTCCTCGGAATTGAAGAATCTTGGCTTGCTTGTAAGTGCTATTTGAGAAGCAAAATGCCCAAGGAAGAACAGGAGATTCTAAGCCCAAGAAAAGCAACATCTCCAGGTTAAGGTTAAGATTTTATCACTGATGCCATCACATCATGTGAGCAGTCTGAGCAGTCTGATGTTCCAGGGGTTTACCCAGCAGGCTTGGTGGCTGTTAGTCCTCCATGGCTTTTGAGCTCAAAAGCTTTGTAAAAATAATAATGGTAATGATTGATTGAGCACTTGCTGTGCACCAGGCTCTGGGCCCAGCCTTCTGTGCGCATGATTTCCTGTAATCCTCACAACAGCTTTACGAGGAGCTCACATCTATCCCCATTTTGTAATTATACAGAGAGCCAGAGAGGTGAAGACACTTGCCCAAGGTCACACAGAGCCAGGATTTGAATAAAAATTCATCTCCTTTACACTCATAATCTCCTTTGCTCCATAATTCTGAGAGAGGAGAGGCTTTCCCATACCTGTTTGACAGATGAGTAAGCTGAGTCTCAGAAAGATGAACTATCAAGCCTAAGGTGATGCAGCTGGGAAGTAGCAGGACTCAGTCCGAGCCCCATCTGACTCCTGGATGGAAAGGCTTGACCACTCCCCACCCTGCCTTCCATTCCCATGAATAACAAAGGCGAATTTCCTGTGAACACAAGTGCCAGTCTACACTACACTCCAGGAGTCAGTGGGGGAAAATAACCGCCTTCCATGTAGGGTTTGGGCAGAATTGCCTCAGAAACACTGGACCAGAAAAAGGGTGGAATCAGAGCCCAGGGGGCAGGAAAAACATTAGAGGATGTGAAACAGAGTCTCAAAGGGCAGTGAGCAGGCAGTTTGCAGCTGCAGAAGTGAGGAAGGTCACAGGCATCTCTGAGGAAAATGTATGTGGTAAGGACATGACAAAGAGGTAGAGGTAACAGAATAGATGAAGGAAGAACATGTCATGAGGGCTTCCCTGGTGGCGGAGTGGTTGAGAGTCCACCTGCCGATGCAGGGGACGCGGGTTCGTGCCCCGGTCC
>NC_041232.1:7586660-7606207 GCF_002837175.3 Physeter macrocephalus | reverse complement strand
AAACAAAAAAAACAAAAACAAACAAACAAACAAACAAAAAAACATGCCATGAGAGGCTGTATACAAGAAATCTTGTGACAGGTATGGTACCTTAGCATCCAAATGTTGGGTGTTGTAAGGTTGTCATGGGTCCCAGTTGGTCCCCCATCTTTCCTATCCATCCATCCATCCATCCATCCGTCCACCCATCCCATCCATCCATTCATCCATCCCATCCATCCATTCATCCATCCCATCCATCCATTCATCCACCCATCATTCCAGCTAGCATTTCATCCATCCGTCTATCCATCCATCCATCCACCCACCCTAACCCTAACTCTAACCTCTAGAGTTAGAGTCTGTCTATTCATCTGTCTGTTTATTCATCCATCCATCCATCTACCTATCCATCCACTGAGAAAGTGAGGCCCTTATGAGTAGGAACTTCACCTGTATTGCTCACCACCATATCCCCAGCCATCTGGAAGAGTGCCTGGCACAGGGTAGGCATCTAATAACTGCTTGTCAGATGAATGAATAAACCCTTCCACTGGGCAGACATTTGCTGAGTGCCCATCAGCCACCCTGAGGAGAGCATTCTTTACTTCTTGGAGCTTATGTTCTAGTGGGAAGAAATAGACAATAAAGAAAATAAATAGATAAATATATATCATGTCATATAAATGCATCTGGCCAAATAGTGTGTTTTCATGTGGTTCTCCCTAAAAGAAGTCTGAGCAGGGGATTCAAGTGGAGGTCATTTATTTAGGAGGTGGTCCTAGAAAGTACCATCAAGGAATGGGAAATTGAAACAAGGAAGGGAAGAAAGCCAATAAATAACATGTTAATGAGTAGGTTTTGCTGTGGGCAACTGGGGTTCAATCCTGCAAAGAACACACTTCATATTTGCCCACCAAGAGGCAGGGTAGCTGAGATATTTTCCACCAACTCCTGCCTCTTGCGGCAGGGTATGGATGGGTGTGTGTGGATGGGGGTGGTATTTTATATAATATAGTCAGGAAAGGTCTCTCTGATAAGATTTGAGAAGCGACCAAAGGAAGTGAAAGAGTGAGCCGTGCGCGTGTCTGGGGGAAGAACATCCCAGGAAGTGGGAAGTCATGTGCAAAGGCCATGTGTGGGGTGGAGTGGGCAAGGAGGGGAGAGGCGGAGGAAGCCAGATCACAGAGGAGCTTTTTAGTCACTGGTAAGAATTTCCACTTTGACTCCAAGTGAGATAGGGAATCATTGGAGAATTTTGAGTGCGGAAGTGTCATGATTAGATTTTGTTTTAAAAGGATGCTTCTGGCTGCTGTGTGAAGAGTGGACTATAGTGGCAAGGACAGGGGCAAGGAGGACCACGGGGAGGCTACTACAGTAATCCAGGGTGTATTTGAAAGTTGCCAAGATATTAAAGTTGTCATCACAAGGAAAGAATATTTAACTCTGTGACGTGATGGATGGTAACTAATCTTATCCTGGTCATCATTTCACTATATATATCAAATCATTATGCTGTACACCTTAAACTTATACAATGTTAAGTCAATTATATCTCAGTAAAAATGAGGACAAAATAATCCAGGTTATATATCATGATGACTTGGGCCAGAATAATAACAACAGTGGAGGTTTTTAAGAAGTCATCAGACTCTAGCTTATTTGGCAGGTCGGTATTTCCTGACAGATGATACGTGGAGAGTGAGAAAAAGGAAGCGACAAAATGGAGTCTGAGCAGCTCGAAGGACAGAGGTGCCGCTGATGAGATGTGGGGGAAGGTGGGCACCTTCGGCTGGATGCCTGGTAGATATCCAGGGTGTCCTAAGCAGGACGGTCTGGGTTTGGAGAGACGGAGGCTGGGGATGTGTACTTGACGTGGGAGTTGTCAGAGCACAGCTTGTATGTGAAGCTCAGAAGTTGGATGAGACTCAGTGGAAGTGAGTGTAGAGGGGAAGGGTCCTGAGTCCCAAGGTGTCCCAGTGTGTAGAGGGCAGGCGATGAGGAGGAGCTCAGAAAGAGATGGGAAGGAGAAGCCAGGGAGGGAGGTGGAAAACCAGGAGCACATGTGTCCTGGAAGCCAAGTCAAGAACGCGTTTCAAGAGGAAGGGAACCACCAATTGTAGCAAATGCCGCTGACAGCTCCAATAAGGTGAATGTTGAGGGTGGCCCATTGGATATGGCGAAACGGAGTTTATCAGTGACCTTGCTAGAACTAGTTTCAGGGCAGCCCGACTGGACTGGACTCAAGGGAGAATGAGAGAAGAATTAAAGGAATCTGGACAACTCTTTTGAGTAATTTTTTTTTTTTTTTTCTAAAGGGAACAGATGGTGGCTGGAGTGGGATGTGGAGTCAAGGGAAGTTTCTTTTTTTGTTATTTTTGTTTGTTTTGTCTTAAGAAGGGAGCTGTTGGACCAACTTTGCTCACTGATGGGAATGACCCCATAGAAAGAGAAACACTGCTGGTGCCAGAGAGAAAGGGATCAGCTGCTGGGGTGAAGAGTTTACCTAGGTGCAAGTGGAGGAGCCCAGGGTCCCAGGGTGGGGTCTGCAGCTCGGATGGGCCTCCCTGGGCACGGGAAGGGGGCGGGGGCACAAGTTCACCTGGGGAAGCTTGGCAGGTGTGGGCGTGGCAGGAGCACAGCACGGAGGAATAGCTTCCTGTCTTCTCAGGGGAAAGGATTCGAGGTTATTAACTGAGACCAAGGAGGAAGAGTTGGAGGGTTGGAGAGAGAGTTAGGAAAGTCGTCCAGCAGCTGGGATCAAGGACATGCCACAGGGTTGTGAGGTCAGCGAGCAGGAATTGAAAGGGAAACACAGGAGCGGTCATGTGGATCTGTGGAGCCACAGGTGGGGAAAGGCCGGCACTCGGATTGAAGCTGGGTTGAGGCTTTGCCAGGTGAGAGAGAGGGAAGGAGGTAGAAGGTTGAGAATATGAAGGTTGAATGCAAAGGAGTGGCTACATCAATGGGCCATCTCTCTCTGTCTCTGACACACACACACACACACACACACACACACATTTACACACCTAGATACCTTGAGGGGATGCGGGGGTAGGTGTTAGTAACTTTCACAAACACGATAGAGCTGGTGTGTAACTGTGAAGTGAGCTACATACATTGTGATCATAAAGTGACTGCTGCACCTGTATCATATTTTTTCCCCATCAAACCAGAGAAGAACAGCTGTGAGCATCAGGGAAGGAGGAAGTGGGAACAACCATGACAAAACTAGAAGCAAGTGTCTGAGGTTGTTCTCCACTCCTCCAACCCAGTGTGTCTCTAAAACAGAGCACCCGGGACTCAAACGGGTCATGAGTGATCCTCTCTCTCCTCCTGCCCTGGAAAGGCATAAATCTCAAGGGGGCCCATCTGGGACAAGCAGGCTCTCACTGGCATCTAATTCAAGTCCAAGAAAATTGCTTGGGACTGGCAGCGGGCAGGGAGCTAAATTCAGTGGGGAGGTGGGAGGAGTATGGACAGTGGTGATCAGTACGGGTAGGAGCTTCAATCTTATTGGGACGGACTCCTAATTATGTGATTCAACACATAGATAAAGGAGTTTTTTGAAGCACAAATAGCTTTTTCTGTAATAGCTGTTTCTTTTCTCAGGCGTCCCTGGGCAGAGAGCCAGAGGACAAAGGAAGATGTCCTAGTGACCCAACCAATGCTGAGCCCTGTGTACTCAGTAAGGCATAGCAGCCCAGGTTCCTGGGCTCACGACTGCCCACGGCAGGAGACTGGGGCTGGTGGGGGAGGGTGGGATAAGAGCAAAGAGTTGCTGCTCCTGGACCCAACACCAATCTCTCATAAATGGCTGCCCGTTTACAATAGCCCTGCGCAAGGAAAGATGCTGAGGCTCAGTGGGGAAGACTATGGGGATTGATTAGCAATGTCTGCCATGAGCTCAGAAGTGGAGAGTGGTGGTCTACATGCCATGTATTAGCCACTCGTGACCCAGGGTATTTTTGTGGAAAGCCTATCAGTCCAGCTAGATGGGAGTGTGGCAGTAGGGCAGAGTGTCAGGTCAGTAGACCCTTGCCAGAAGATAAATCTATTGATAAAACCCGCTTCCACCATTCTGTTGGGTTGGCCAAAACGTTCGTTCAGGGTTTTCCAACATCTTGTGGAAAAACCCGAACGAACCTTTTGGCCAACCCAATATTACTCATGTGATCGGGGGCAAATGACTACATCTCTTAGAGTTTCTTTTTTTTTTTTTTTTTTCTTTTTTGTCTGCACAGTGGGGGGAATAATCACTACCTCATTGGTGGTTATGAGGATAAAACGACTATTAAAACCCTTTGTGAATTTCTGTACAGGCACAGGTATTGTTAATATGGTTACATTGATTTCTGTTGTTTCTACTATTCGTTTTTTGTACGTTGTCAACTATGGGACAAGGACCCTGCTTGGTGCTTTTCTGTATATTATTTCTCTCTCGTAATGGCTCTGCAAGTTAGGTACTCATCATGGTCTCCACTGTACGGAGGGGGCGGCTGAGTTTCATAAAGGGGAGATGACCACTCATTGTCACACGGGCAGTGGAGATAGATCCAGGATATGAGCCAGGCTGGAGAGGTCCTTCAGCCATTGATTTTCATCTCCATTCTGTTGGTCTCTTACCACCAACCAGCCTAGGAACCCAGCTTCCTGGGTCCCAGTCCCAATTCCTTT
The DNA here is from genome assembly GCF_002837175.3 of Physeter macrocephalus. NCBI lineage: Eukaryota > Metazoa > Chordata > Mammalia > Artiodactyla > Physeteridae > Physeter > Physeter macrocephalus. The sequence goes on along the minus strand of NC_041232.1, from coordinate 7,601,551 downwards.
GAAGACTCCCTGTGTGTCCTAAGGATGCTACATCCCCACCTGGAATTCAGTCTTTACCTCCTGGAAGGAGACAGTTAGACTAGACCCATGGCTTTCAGACTGTGTTCATTTGAGTCCCAGAGGTCTTCAGAGTTGCCCCCAAGGGAGAGGGAAGGGAAGCTCAGCCTGGGAATGAGGGAGATTGGCTTTATTTCTCATGTCAGGGTTCCAGGCATGATTTAATTTGAAAAGGAATACTGCTGCTTAAAAGAAGTTTGGGAACCATCTCCTTAAATGATGATGGCTGTCATTTATTCAGTACCTATTATATGCCAAGCCTTTCACATATGCTATTCCCAACCGTCAGTAACAAAACTATAAGGTAGGCATTATTACCCGATTTTTAAGAAAAAGAACCTGAGGTTCAGAGAGGCTCAGTCTCTGGCTCAGTGTCACCTAAGTAGTTGTGCCAAATCAGGGATTCCAACTGAGCTCTGTCTGATTTCGAAGCCGGTGGTTAAACCCTCAGGCTGCTGGACCATATCTCTCATTGGAGGCAGTTTGTAATTAGTCTCAGTGCATCGTTATTGTCAGAAAAGACATTTCCAGGGAGTAACAGTCCAAGTGATGGCCGTGAGGTCAGCTGAGGGAGTGTTGGGATTTCTCACCAGTAGAACTGGCTGACAGGGGCAGGAACCTGTTTGTTTGTTTGTTTTTAACATCTTTATTGGAGTATAATTGCTTTACAATGGTGTGTTTCTGCTTTACAACAAAGTGAATCAGTTATACATATACATATGTCCCCATATCTCTTCCCTCTTGCGTCTCCCTCCCTCCCACCCTCCCTATCCCACCCCTCTCGGTGGTCACAAAGCACGGAGCTGATCTCCCTGTGCTATGCGGCTGCTTCCCACTAGCTATCCACCCTATGGAACCTGTTTTAACAAGCAATCTTCTCGTTCTTTGAGACCTTTCCAAACAGAGTGAGTGTTCGTCGCAATGCAGAACTGAGAACGAGATTTCGTCAGCCGAGACTGCATGAGAAAACTTTTTTAGTCTTTTGGGAGTATCGCTGGCAAACATAATTTGAAAATCTTTCTCCTTAACACGCTGCCTCCTGTCAAAGACTAGGATTCTCACTCATATTTCATCCCATTTCTTTTTTTTCCACTGATGGCAAAGCCCGCACTTTATTTTTTTATTTTTTTGCGGTATGCGGGCCTCCCCCTGCTGTGGCCTCTCCCGTTGCGGAGCACAGGCTCCGGACGCGCAGGCTCAGCGGCCATGGCTCACGGGCCCAGCCGCTCCGCGGCATGTGGGATCCTCCCGGACCGGGGCGCGAACCCGCGTCCCCTGCATCGGCAGGCGGACTCTCAACCACTGCGCCGCCAGGGAAGCCCCATCCCATTTCTTTTTAATTAAAAGCTATTATATATTTATTTTTCAACTGCTGTAGAGGGAGGGAGTGTAAGCATTCATTCAATAACCATTTATTATGGCCTTTTATGTGCCAGCCCCATGAAGTGTGCTGGGACATGCAAAGATGATTAAGCCACAGTCCCTCCCCTCAAGGGGGTTACAACCCAGTTGTGGGGAAAGAGAATAGATGTGTAAGTAAATAAGTATATGAAGGGGTGCCAAGTGCTGTGGTGGAAGCGTATTCATTGGAGGGTGGTTCTAACCAGTGCCCTCTGAGTCAGATTCATCCCATCAGCATATGTGGAGGCCCCCATAAAAATTGAACTTGTGGCCAAGAATCAGCTAGAGTTTTCACATAAAAATCTAGATTTAAAGCTCCCCAGGAAAAGCCAAGAAATCTGCCAATACCAGGCCTGGATTTCCACATAGTAACATCAGCTGGAGCTGAGTGGTGGCCACCCTCTCCTGGAAGGACTCCGTTCTCTACTTTGCCTCAGTCACCACCACTCCCTATTGCCCTACACTTGGCCTACTAGGCTTATTGATGCTGCTACTCCCTGGCCTCTGGAGGGTTTGAGTTTGTGACTCTTTATAGGGAGGTAAGATAGCAAGGCCTGTGGCCTTGACTGGCTGCTTCTTTGATTTTCCCCTGGGTTACACATCCTGGTCTTTAGCTCTTGATGACCTGGGGGAGATCACTTCTCTGTAGACTTCAATTTCCTCATGTTTTGTAATTGTTGAATTCTGGTCCAGGGAGGCATTCCAAAAAATGTTGAGGGAAGGAAAGAAAGAAGGAGGGAAGGAAGGGAGGTAGGCAGGGAGGGAGGGAGGAAGGAAAGAAAGAGGAAGAGAGGGAGGGAGGGAGGGGCTGTTGCATCACCTTCACAGACTTTTTGTGAGAATCAAGCAGGATGTTATGAACATGCTTGTAAAATTTAAAGTGATATGCACAATGTAAGCTACTTTTAATAACATAGTTGTGTTTCTGCACTTTGCAAAAAGCCTCCCGTGGAATCCTACAATAGTGAGATTCTACTTTAAAAACATGTATTTCAGAGAAGTTTTGGAAGTGGAGTTAAATTCAATTATTACTGTTTTTTTACTGCAGAATTGTCAGAGCCTTCATTATCTCTTAAAATGTAGTATGTATTCTCAGTAGAGGAAGATCCCGTGTGGGTATCTCATACCTGGTTGGCCAGGAAACCCTTCTTTCACAGAATTTCATGAAGGACACGTGTTCTGTGGTACATCCTTTGAGAAATGCTGACTTGATTTCATGCAGGAGACCACCCAGGTCACTAGGGAAACCGACATGTTCATTATCATGTGAAAAGAAAGTGGCAGAAAGTATAGATGTTGATCCTGAATTTCAGCCCAGTGTTTTCTTTCTCCAGGGATCCTTCCCTGACTATCATTTCTCCCCATCCTTTAGGCTGATTTGGGGTCTCCCCTTGGTTCCCCAGCTTCCCCCTCCTCCATGCTTGCTGCAACCCAGTATGTAGCAGCTGGGTTATAATCCCCTAGATGGTAAATTCCATGAGTTCCATGAGCTCTTATCATGTATGTCTTGTACATCACTGAATCCCCAGAGCCTGGCACAGTGCCTGATACATAGATTCTCTCTCTCACTCTCTGATACATATTAGATTCCTTTATATTATATATACAGATGAGATTCTATAGATAGATAATAGGTGGGCAGAAAGAAAAAAGATAGGATCATATATTTAATATATATTCAGATAGGTACAGATAGATAGCTAGAAAGTGAAAGAAAGAAAGAAAGGATCTAATATATATCTAATATACATTCAGATAGATATCTATATAGCAAGATGGGTAGATAGATAGATAGATAGAGATAGAATAAACCTCTGTTTACAATTGTATTTCTGTATAAAATTTGAGGACGGACGATTTTTCTTGAGGCACCCAAGTAATTCAAGAGGTGAGAGAAAAGCAACATTTTTATGCTGATTATCTGACAAACAGATTGCTGCCTGCTTGTCCGACTTCCCTTCTGGGTCTGCTTTTTCAGCCTGGATATATGAACAGACGCAGCCTTGCTCTGCTCCAAGTAAATTACCTTCCATAGAGTCGATCACGCTGTTGGAAGCACGATGGAATGTTCTTTCGCTTCACAAAGTGTGTCCTCAAAGTTTGCCTTTGATTTGCCTTCCCAAGGCTTCACAGCCTTCCGGCTTCTCCAGAGTTGCTCCTTTGATAAAAGCATTCAGTCTCTCTGGTTTCCATTTTGCTGGGCACATTGGGAGCCTGTGGGGAGGCAGGTCCTGCTGGGAAATGAGCAGAGCATTTCAGCCCATGTGACCTGAATTTCACGGCATCTCCGGGCTCCTGGCTCTGTAGCTGGCAGCTAAGGGGCTGTGCAGAAATCCAGGACCCCAGATGAGAAGGGACACTGGAGGACATCTCCCCAGATGTCCTCCAGATCAGGAAACTGAAGACCAGCGAGGGGAGAAGCCTCCCCCAGTGTTCTGAGACTGCTCCCCGGAGACAACACGAACTTTGTATCTTTTCGACATCTCTCCTTAGATGTTTTTATGGGCCATGATGTTTGTTTATTCAGTTCTTTGTTGTTTTGTTTGTAGCCACAATTTCCTCAGCCAGAGCCTGGAAAGAGACAGTAGATAGTATAATGATTAAAAGCATGGTCTCTGCAGTCAGACTACTGGAGTGCAAATCCTGGCTCCACCGATTTTCCTGCATTGTGACCTAGGGCAAGTTACTTGACCTCTCGGAGACAACACGAACTTTGTATCTTTTCGACATCTCTCCTTAGATGTTTTTATGGGCCATGATGTTTGTTTATTCAGTTCTTTGTTGTTTTGTTTGTAGCCACAATTTCCTCAGCCAGAGCCTGGAAAGAGACAGTAGATAGTATAATGATTAAAAGCATGGCCTCTGCAGTCAGACTACTGGAGTGCAAATCCTGGCTCCACCGGTTTTCCTGCATTGTGACCTAGGGCAAGTTACTTGACCTCTCTGTGACTCAGTCTCTGCATCTGTAAAATGAGGGTAATCATAGATTGTTGTGAGGATTAAATAGGTCAATTTGTGTAAAGTGCCTAGAATCTAGTAAGCACTGTAAATGTGCTTGCTACTTTCATTACCCACCAATGCCATTATTTTTCCTAATACATCTTTTTTTTAAAAAAAGCCTTCCCTTCATGAATATCTTTTATTGATTTATTTAATTTTAAAAAATTTTTTATTTTGTTTTTGGCTGCGTTGGGTCTTCATTGCTGCACGTGGGCTTTCTCTAGTCGCGGAGAGTGGGGGCTCCTCTTCGTTGCGGTGCGCGGGCTTCTCATTGCGGCGGCTTCTCTTGTTGCGGAGCATGGGCTCTAGGCGCACGGGCTTCGGTAGTTGCAGTGTGTGGGCTCAGTAGTTGTGGCTCGTGTGCTCTAGAGCACAGGCTCAGTAGTTGTGGTGCATGGGCTTAGTTGCTCCATGGCATGTGGGATCTTCCCGGACCAGGGCTCGAACCTGTGTTTCCTGAATTGGCAGGAGGATTCTTAACCACCGTGCCATCAGGGAAGTCCCCAATACATCTTCTTTTAAGACTTATATTACATGTTCAACATGTCTGCACGAAAAACGTCCTTGTGTATTTGAAATAGATTATATATATATCCTTTACCAGCATCAGTTATACTCCTTCATTCAACCCAACACATATGCATAGGCCTACTAAGTGCAAGCACCAAATGCAAGCACTACTAAGCAATAACACTAGTAAGCACTACTAGTAGTACTACGCACCACCACCTCCAGTACTAAGCACTACCACAAATATGAAGTACTGCTACTTAGCTTAGCAGCACTATTGCTACTAGTAAGTAGTACTACTACTAAGCCTGACTACTATTACATACTACCACTACTTAGAAACATCACTGCTCGTACCAGTCACTACTATTACTAGCCAGTGCTACTACTAAGTGCAAGCACTCCCCTAAGCAGAGTGAACGGCTTTGCGCCTTTCTAGCTTTAACTCTCCTAAAGTCAACTTCCTTACCTGTAGAATGGGAATGACAACATACCTACCACCTAGAAGGGTGGTGTGAAAAGAAACTGTTCATGCAGGTCAAGGGTTAGCAGAGGGCCTGGCTCCTGGCCTCCGCTCTGCAAATAATGGCTCTTGGACACTGTTGTGCGGACAAGTGGCTTTGGCCAGACCAGCTACCAAACCCTAAAGAGAGTCTAAGACTTCAGAGGGCCTCAGCCTGAGGCCAGGAGGCTGCAGACATGGGGGAGGAAGGGACTAACATCTAAGGACTGACATCTAAGTCCCTACTGTGTGCCAGGCCCTGTACTGCCTACTTCCTGTGATATCTTTATAAGAAGGTTCAATTATCATCCGCGTTTTAGAGACGGGAAAACTGAGGCTCAGAGAAGCAAAGCAACCTGTTCCATAACCATGAACCCAGCCCTGTCTGATTCCACTAGGTCAGAGGTTATCAATCTTTTTCTGCAAAGGGCCAGATAGTAAATTGTTTCAGCAACTAGTCAACTTTATAATTGTGCCAGAGAGGCAGCTACTTACAATGCCCACGTGAAAGGACGTGGATGTTTCCAATGAAATTTGAATTATTTTATTTGACCCGTAGCCATAGTTTGTGACCCTGCACTTCATGCTACTTCCCCTAAGTCTGAGTCACACTATATATATATATATATATTTACCACACCACGCAGCTTGCAGGATCTCAGTTCCCCGACCAGGGATTGAGTCCCGGCCACAGCAGTGAAAGCCTGGAATCCTAACCACTAGGCCACCGGGGAACTCCCTGAGTCACACTATTGTCCTTCTTTATTGAGTTCTTACTATGTGGGAGACACTGTGCTGGCCACCTGGGCTGTGTTTCCTGGTTTCATCTTTACATTCTCCCCATTTTTTTCTTTGGCCATGCCTCATGGCTTGTGGGGTCTTAGTTCCCTGACAAGGGATTGAACCCGGGCCCTTGGCAGTGAAAGAGCTGACTCCAAACCACTAGACTGGAATTCCCATATTCTCCCCATTTTTGAGAAGGGAAAACAGAGGCTCCTCAAAACCTGTGAATTGCACAAATCAACTCTCTGAAAACATCATGTGGCCTCTTTGTACCTACATCACCAAGCCAGAACCAAGGGAAACTCTGGAGGATCTCTCATTTTCCTCCTGCATCACGTGGGTTTTCACATTTACCTCTGCAACAGAATGGAATAAGCAGGCATGCATTTGCAAAGGTCGCAGAATTCAAATAACGGGCATCATGCTTCCTTCTCCAAGAAAGCATAGGAGAATAGCAGGAGTTGGCATTGCTTTGCATTCATTACCAGGTCGGTTCCTGGGGAGGGGTGGGTGGCAGGAAACTGATGAGCTGGTCCCCTAAGATGGAGCCATGCAGCCTGAGAAGCCTCTCTTACCCGAAAACAAAAAGGAAGTGATAGGCATCGACACTTCCTGTGAGCAGTGAGGATGCTCCTTCCTCCTCGGAAATGCAGAGATGAAACCTTAGGACACCTGCCAAGGGGCGCCTCTACTCTCAAATGTCTCCTAACACGCTGTCACGGTGCATAGATTTCTAGCATGACTGTTACCTTTCTAAGAATAACACAAAGGCTCAGTCAGTCAGTAACACAGTATTGTGAATTAGTTAGATGTCAGAGTGAAACACGTACTGGACTGGGAGTAGAGAAACGTGGCTTTGAAACCACTGTGGCTTCAGCCACCTTGTCAGCAATGTGGCCTGGGCAAATTGCATTTCCTCTGCAGAGTATAGAAGCTGAATTAGAGAGAAAGTTACAAGTGGTCTGTGAGCCACATGGGACCCCCAGGCCTATTTTTATCTCTGTTAAATATTTTAAAATGTTTAACTGGGATAATTACTTTTAAATGACCAATTCATTTAATAATTTATTTAAATATATTTAATGCTTAATATTTCAATGTAATGATTTATTTAAATCATAAATTTTCAAATGATTTTTGATTTAAGATAATTAATTTTTTTGTTTTGAATTGAGATAATTAATGTACACAATTAGGATTTGCCCCAGACCCCAGTGTTCCGTGATGCCTCACATATGACTGCCTCTCACATTCACTACACCTGCCCTGGCCTCTGTACTTATTTGATTTTGATTCTGGATTGGAAACGTCTCTGGATTTTGATGTATGACAATAGGCTGAAGGCTGAGCTCTAAAAGGATGGGTCCTCAGTCAAGTAAGTTTTTGGTTTTTTTTTTTTTTGGCTGTACGTGGGCCTGTTACTGTTGTGGCCTCTCCCGTTGCGGAGCACAGGCTCCGGACGCGCAAGCTCAGCGGCCATGGCTCACGGGCCCAGCCGCTCCGCGGCACGTGGGATCCTCCCGGACCGGGGCACAAACCTGCGTCCCCTACATCGGCAGCCGGACTCCCAACCACTGCGCCACCAGGGAGGCCCAAGTCAAGTAAGTTTTGATGAAGGGGAAGACAGAACATCTGTCTTTACAAACAAAGTGTTTCCTGGGGAAGGTGAGGTATAGTGAGAAGCCAGGAGGTACTAAGGACACAGGCAGTGTCACTTCTCCAACAAAATGTTAGTGACCTTGCTGTGATGTAGGATACATACCTAGTTGAGGGACTTCTTGGTGGAGCAGTGGTTAAGAACCTGTCTACCAATGCAGGGGATACAGGTTCGAGCCCTGGTCCGGGAAGATCTCACATGCCACGGAGCAACTAAGCCCGTGTACCACAACTCCTGAGCCCGTGTGCCTAGAGCCCGTGCTCTGCAACAAAGAGAAGCCACTGCAATGAGAAGCCCGCGCACCGCAACGAAGACCCAACACAGCCAAAAATAAATTAAAAAAACAAAACAAAACATACCTAGTTGAAGGAAGAACCCTGGAGTCCAGTCTGAACACCAGGCTTCAAACCCAGTTCCAACCCTGTTTCCCTTGGGCCAGTTACTAAACCTCTCCGAGGCCCTTAACACACAAGTCAATGGTAGTTATCTTTGCCGTGTTTTTATTTTTTTCAACTTCCTGTCTATACAAGGCAGGACATTTCTATGTACACGTCCCCTCTTCTCCACAAAATAAGGAAGAAATTTCTTTCCCCACTTTATAGATGAAGTGTCTTCATAGACCCAGGAGTGTAGGAGGTCACACAGCGAGCCCCAGGCAGGTGTCATCCAGCCCCATCTCACCTTACGTGCCACCATGTTGCTTCTGGGCTCCACCCGTCAAGCTGGGGTGTTGATGCAACACGCCTGCCAGGTCAGATGTAAGGATGGAGTGTGAGTGACCACCTGACTGCAGCTCAGCTGTTTCATCCAGAAGATTCGCGTTCATGAAGCAAATGAGGAAGGAAACGGCCAGAGGAATCCACCTCCTGCCAACCCCCTTGATTTAGCGGTTAGTTATGGAGCTGCTGCCCATGGGCTGCCCACAGGCCTGAGAGGGAGAAGGACTGGTTCCTCCCTGAATAATGGCTGGTGGGGCTGTTCCTTCCAAGGGGCCAGTTCCTCACACTTGTTTCTGGACAGCCTGGAGAGGGATGCTTTACCCTGAAATCAAGATGAGGAGGGGCCTGATGAGCCGTTTCCTTTCAGAATGCATCTCAAGACGAAGAGGAAGGAGTAGTGCAGGGCATGATGGAAAGGGAAGGCCGTATCCATAAACTGCTCCCAAAAGGAATCACCTAGCAGCCCGTGGCCCATCCAGAAGCTGGTGATGGAGATGAAGCCAGGAAGTCTGAAGGGGAGAAAAAAATCACCCAGCACTTCCGTCATATGTTATCATAGTTGATTCGAGTCGCTTTGTTTTTCCTTTTCTTAAATTGTTATTACCATTTCCATCTTCTCCCTGTTGAGTTTCATGGCCTGTTGCAAGCGTTTTCCTCTGGAATAGAGCACGATGTGTATTCCCTGAACACTTTCCTCCTGAAGCCTGAACATGCAGTGATCCTTTTTCTGCCCAGACTGGCTCCTCACAGTTGAGAGGAGAATTGGAGAGTTATCTAGGGAACGCAGCAAAGCGGGCCTTGACCCCCACACGAAGAAATTAAGGATTTCATATATTTTCTTTTCTTTTTAACTTTTAGATGCCTACTCAGAACCATGATCATATTTAAAGTGTCACAGCAGCCCTGCGATGTAGGAAGGAGAGGAATGATCCTCAGGTGGGAAAACAGGCCCAGAGTGGGTAGGTATGTTTGCGCAAGATCACACAGCAAGCCCCAGCAGAGCCAGGTCTGGGGTCAGACCTTCTGACCAGACCTGTTCACCATACCCTCTCTAGAGGGGTCGAGGGGAATCTGTTCACTTCCCAGGCAGAAGTCCAGCCCATAGTTTACAGACTGGACACCCAGGGTGTCCCAAATCAGGAGACGGGGGTTATGGGTCTCCACACCGATGGTGGTCACTGGGCTCTGAGTTTTTCTCCTCTTCCCCAGGTGATATATATCAAGGAGATAAAGGCAGCTCTTTCTCTCCAAATAGGTAGAAGCCCTTGATCTGGAAGGTGTTCAATTTTCCACTACCTTGTTCATTTTCCAGGTAAGTTTCATGTCTCTCTTTCCTCCATTTGATACCATAATTGGGGCATTTTCCTGATGCCTTAATTCAGCAGCTCCATTTTGAAAATGTTCATTCACTGTCTCTCCAGGCCTCCTTTTCCACACTCCTCCCTCCCTCCTTCCTTCCACACCTGGTTTCTGTGATAGCATCCCTTCATTCAGTGCAAATCAAAATAGTTTTTTTAAAAAAAAAATACCACCTTGTCCTTACAATTGATATCCTTCAGAAAAAAGAATTTAATGATTTGAAATATTTCTGGATCATTTTAAAGCTCCAACAGGACTGCTGCTCTAGTCAAAAAGATGTCTGCAAACCCCCTCCTCGTCATTCAGGGACAGAGAAATAGTCATGGAAACAAAATGATTACACAAATCCTGTGTTTCATGTCGGGTTTCCTATCAAATATTAGCAACTCACCTCAAGGTGAAAGAGAGGGAAAATGAGATCTCGGTTGGAAACGGCAGGAATCACCAAGCAGACGATGCTCTTAGCTCCTGGCTTCAGCTCACCCCACCCCAGCCGTAGCCATGCACTGGACTCTCTGCTTAGGAACTGGGTTCCAATCCCAGCTCTGCCACTTAATGGCTTTGTGACCTTGGACACTAATTCCATCTCTCGGGGCCTTGGGTTCCTCTTCCTTTACTTGTGGAGTTGTCGGGAATGTTTATTAACATAGTAGTGATAGTCTTAATCAGTGATAGAATCAGGCACTCGTTAGTGATGCTTACTCTTCACCCACGGGGGATTTTTACTCCATCCCTGCCGCAGTTTTACAAGGGTCAGTGTGATGATTATATCCATCGTACCGCTGCAGACACTGAGGACCAGAGAGGTGCAGCAACTTGCCCAAGGTCACACAGCTAATATGCAGCATGCCAGAACTGATTCTGACGCCTGTGTTCTTGACCATGCTTGAAAACACCAGGATACTGTGCCCTGCACAAAGTACATACTTAGAAAAATTTTGCTCCTGCTCTTCTTCCAAAAATGACCGTGTTAGGACAAGGGCTCAGCCTGTCTGTCTACAGCATAATAACTATGTGCGCCCTCTCCAGAGACCTCTGGAATAAAGGCCCCTTTAATTAGTAGCATGGTGCTCTTTGGGGCCAAAGTAAAAAGACAGTAAAGCAACTCCCGGAGTGGACAAGCACGTGCACCCAAGCCAAGCACTTCGTCCTGACACAGAGGAGATTAATGGCCCATAAAGAGGTGTAGCAGGGCTTCCCTAGCGGCGCAGTGGTTAAGAATCCGCCTGCCAATGCAGGAGACTCAGGTTTAAGCCCTGGTCTGGGAAGATCCCACATGCCCCGGAACAACTAAGCCCGTGCGCCACAACTACTGAGCCTGTGCTCTAGAGCCCGCGAGCCACAACTACTGAGCCCGTGTGCCACAACTACTGAAGCCCACGCTCCTAGAGCCTGTGCTCCACAACAAGAGAAGCCACTGCAACGAGAAGCCTGCACACTGCAACGAAGAGTAGCCTGCGCTCGCCACAACTAGAGAAAAGCCCGCGCTCAGCAAGGAAGACCCAACGCAGCCAAAATAAATAATTTAATAAATTAATTTTAAAAAGGGAGAACAACTGTGAAAATGATTTACAAAAAAAAAAAAAAGAGGTGTAGCAACCGCAAAGTTCAAGCTGCGGCTTCTGGAGGGCAGTCAACCCACAGTGGTTTTGGAGTCACTGATGGCCGGGGAGTGGTCAGACCTGCTCCCCCAACACGTGGCCCACTCAGCTGCGGTCATGGAAGCCTCATCTGGCCAGGGTTGGCAGCCCTCACTATGGAGTGGGGTCCAGAAACGCCAGGGCCGTCTAATCCCAGGTACCCAAGAGGGATGCCAGATGCTTCCCTGCCTGTTACTTGTAACTGCCCAGTCTCTCTCTTGTTTCTCAAACTTACTGGTCTTAAGACTGTTGGCGCTCTTAAAAATGCTGCAAGATCCCCAAAGAGCTTTTGTATATATGTGCTTCATATCAATAAAAATCATCATATTACAAATTAACACCAACACATTTTAAAAACATTTATTCATTTACAAATCACAATAATAAACCATTACAAGGTAACATACCTACCATGTTCGACTGAAAAATAACTATATTTTTGCACAGTAGAAATAACAGAGAAGAGTGACATTGATGATGGTGATGACAGCGGTTTATAAAACATCCCAGACCCTGACTGCCATCACGGGGATCTTTACGAGAGCCCCGTGCCTTAATTCCAAGATTCTTTTCATTTTCTCACTGGGGACACACAGAGATTAACTTGCCCAAGGGCAGAGCGGGATTCAAACCCACGCAGACGGGCTCCAGGTGCTGTATTCTCGGCCATGACGATGTGTATACAGTCTCCATTACAGATAAACATTCTCAGGCAGAGAATTGTGTCAGCCAAGGTGGTAAATCTCCGGCGTTGCACTTGGCAACTAGAAATACCAAGAGCATGCTAACTAGGCAAGGCTGGGTTTATTCAGTGTTGTGTTTGTTAAATATTTGATCTGGGAGAATTAAATGGCAGCTTCTCTCTAGAGAACCAAAGCTGATGGGCCCAGAAATAAAGTTGATGAAAACAGCCCTAATTGAAATCATACTGGAATGTGTACAGTTTACAAAACCGTCCCAGAAGTGTTAGTTTCTTTCATCCTCTGTTTAAATGACGCTCACCCGTCTTCCCGCAAATCTGCACTCTGCTGCATCCTTGAATCAGGCATCAACCTTGCCGGTCTGGACTTCTGCTGCAGCCCCTTTAATCCCCATCCTCTGTCTCCTGAGGGGCTCATGCCACTTGAATGCTACCTCCAAAGGTTTCCTTCAATAATAATAATGGCAGTGAATATTAACTGGTCACTTGCTGTGTGCCAGACACCCCTCTGAAAGCTAGGCACGGATTATGTACTCTGCGCCTCTCGGTAACTCTGAGTTATGTATTTTTAATCACCACCTTCCCCATTTCGCAGCTGAGGACAGCAAAGCTTAGAGCCGTCACATGATTTACCCAAGGATACCAGCTAGGAGCCCCAGCCCTGGGGTTTGCGCGCAGCAGCCGGTCTCCCCAGCTGGTTCTGAGCTGCTGAGCAGCAGTACCTCCCATCAGCAACGCACCCTGATCCGCCGCTGCCCTCCCTGGTCTCCTCTGGGTCCTCAGTGCCCGCTAATGCTTCAGTGTGGCATCCAGGTCCTTTAAAGTTGTGTTCCTGACTCCTCTCCGGGACTCTCCCTCCCGCCTCACCTTCTTCCCCTGCACCCTACCCTCCAGCCACACCGAGCTCCCCCGTTCACCTTGTCACAGAGCCGCCACACCTTCGCACGTGCCGTTTCCGCCCCGACAGCCACGCCCTCCTCACCAAACTCCTGCACAGCCTTGAAGACCGAGCCCCGCAGTCCTGTCCGTTCTGAAATCATGGGTGACTTTTTGCTTCCTTCTGAAGGCACTGTCAGAGTCCTCCATCCCCACGCAGATTTAACCTTATCACCTTGTGTTGTTTAGGGCATTGGAGGAGGGCAGAGACAGTGGATTCAGAACCGTCGGGGATCCACTGGGTTGTTGCCAAACGGGTAAGCACTTACTTTGCTCTTTCTCAGAAGAATTTGCTACTTCCCTATCAAAGCTGCAGCACCCACAATATTAGAGTGGGCATGCAGGGTCTCCTCCCTCCCCCGGGGGTTTAGGAATGTAGCCTGAAGGTCCTGAGTAGCTTACCTTGAAATGTCTTTGATGGCTCTTTGTCTCAGAAAGGAATGTAGATTTTATATTCCATTCAATATTATCTGCATTTGTTTCAATATAAAAATGTTTTGCATTACCTACTTTTTTCCCAAAAATATCTTCAAGTAAAGATGATCTAGGAAAATGAAAAACAAACAAACAAAAACAAAAAAAAGTCGGGTCCATGTCCAGCCTCCACTACTTACTAAATATGTGTAACCCTGCTCAAGTGATTTTGCACCTTTCTGAGCCTCAGTGGCCCCATCTGTGAAATGGGTATGATAATGGGGTGACATGCCCTCACAGGGGTATTATAAGGATGCAAGGGGGGGACTTCCCTGGTGGTCCAGTGGTTAAGGCTCCGAGCTTTCACTGCACGGGGTACGGGTTCAGTCCCTGGACAGGGAAGTTCTGCATGCCATGCAGTGCAGCCAAAAAATATATATATAAGGGGACGAACTTTCTGGACCACTAAAGAGGAGGGTGGGGCTTCCCTGGTGGCGCAGTGGTTGAGAGTCAGCCTGCCGATGCAGGGGACACGGGTTCGTGCCCCGGTCCGGGAATATCCCACATTCCACGGAGCGGCTGGGCCCGTGAGCCACGGCCGCTGAGCCTGCGTGTCCGGAGCCTGTGCTCCGCAACGGGAGAGGCCACAACAGTGAGAGGCCCGTGTACCGCAAAAAAAAAAAAAAAAAGAGGAGGGTAGAGAGGTTGCCCAGGCTCACCTGGCCACTGCCTTCTCCTCCCAGGTGTGGCCATGGATCTAAGGATGGGGCTGCATTTGCCTGAGAACTAGAAGAGGCCCAGGTGTCTGAGATTTTCCTAAGAAGGGCATAGACTGTGAAGGTTCTATTGAAAGGAGATAAAAGCCCCAAGTAAACGGGCTTGTGGGGACACGAGAAACAAGCGTTTCTGGGATCTCTCAGGACACAGGTCTAACCTCACGGAGCGTGTGTTGGAGTTGGGATGGGTGGGCAACTTCTTCTCCAGTCAATCCTTGGCCATCTACCTGGGAGCCTGCAGAGGGCCAAGTCACTTCCACAGCACCCAGGACAAACAGTACAGACCTGTTCTCTATTTGCTGCTTGAGGCATCTCCCCATGATCTGGTTGGGTTGAGAACTGGGGTCATCCCCCTTGGTATAAAAAGATCAGTTTGGGCTTCCCTGGTGGCGCAGTGGTTGAGAGTCCGCCTGCCGACGCAGGGGGCGCGGGGTCGT
>NC_041232.1:7573764-7586617 GCF_002837175.3 Physeter macrocephalus | reverse complement strand
TGTGTGTGTGTCTGTGTGTGTGTGTCTGTGTGTGTGTCTGTGTGTGTGTGTCTGTGTGTGTGTCTGTGTGTGTGTGTCTGTGTGTCTGTGTGTGTCTGTGTGTGTGTGTGTGTGTACACGCCATCTAGTAACTGCTCCCCGAGTCACCATGCACAGTGCTCACCCCACTCTGCCCTGACCCGCCTCCGCTCAGCCAGTTTCCTCTCCAACCTCCTTACAGCTGCATCTACTCCGGCCTCTCTCTTTCCCCTCTCTGTTCCATCTCTTGCCAGCCATCTCAAGAAAATCTCGCGTCCTTTCCAAACCGACTGCCACATTTCTAGCTGACGGTTTCCTCCCATTCCTTTTCTGAGCCCCCTGCCACCACCAGCCCAGTGCTGGGGACTTTCAGAAGCTCTCAGCCCTCTATCATTGAGGGGAGATGCTGCAGCCCCCTGTAGGGAGGAGAGAGCTGCCACCTGGTCAGCATCGACACCTCCACCAGCCAGGATTCTCTCAGCAGGAGTGAGATCAAAACTTCACTCTGTCCCCTGCCGGGAGCTGAAGGCTGTGCCCTGGTGCACCGTCTCCCTCACCTGAGTTTCTGGACCTTGTACATGCAGGGTCCTCTACCTAGAATTCTCATTTTCCCACCTCGTCTTCGTTTATCTAACTCCTCTGCTAACTTCAAAACTCTTCCTAGACATCACCACCTCCAGGAAGCCTTCTCTGATCCCCAGACTGAGTCAGAGGTCTCCTCTGGACGCCCACAGCTACCTCAGTTTCTCCCATTAGCGCATTCAGGATACTGAATCATCATTGCCTGACTGTGAGGTCGTGAAGCCAGGCTTGTTCACCACACTATTTCCATGACCTGGCACGTAGGACACCCTCAACCGATTGCCGTTGTTGTTTAAATGAATGATGAAAATGCGATCTGCCCCCAGGGAAACAAACACGACTGTGTGTTTCTGGATGATTTTCCAGGAAGTTTCCCCAGTATACCCTCTGTTCCAGAGACAGCTAGAGTTTTCTGGCTCATGATGTATAAGTTCCCACAACAGTGGTGGAGGATGTGGCTGAGAATCCAGTGATGCTCTTTTCTGTCCAGTCTGGTGCCAAGGCTGTGCTCCTTACCTTAGCCCCTGCAGGATTAGCCAGAGCGCACGTGGCTCAGAGCTATCCACTGACTCCACGGGTGAAACCTCAGTGGGTTTAGGCAGGGACGGGTCAGGGGTCCAGTGGGGACCCAGAGTATTCTGTCCGCTAGGGCCATCGGGAGGCTGTCATATTATAGTTTGTCTCTTATAAACACCTTTGGAGAACCTACCATCATAGAGCATGGGGGTTTTGGTCCTAGGAGGATATTATTCTCTTGTACAACTGTATGATGGTTTCTGTCCATTGCTATCCAAATGTTGCCTTTTCTAGGGACCTTTAATGATATATTTTAACCTAAGAGCCATGAAAGAGCTTGGCAAGTTGTATTTTCCAAAGATGGAGATAGCTTCACTCCCATAAACTCTTCCTATAATGGGACTGACACTCCTTCCACTTAGAAGGGGGTCTGTGTCTCCTCCCTTGAATCTCTTTAGGGACTAGTGACTGTTTCAATCAATAGGGTGTAATGGAAATAAAGCTATGGGATATCCAAGACAAGATCATAAGAAAGGATACGGTTTTGTCCTGGAGTTCCCCCTCCCCCTCCCCCTTCCCCCCCATCTTCACTTCAGACCACAGCCATCTTGCTAGGAGGGAGCCCAAACCAGCCCATGCTGAGAGACCACCTAGTGGGGCCATGCTGGGAAGAACTGAGCCTACATCCAATAGTCGGCATCAACTGCTTGTCACGGGAATAAATGAGACTCGGGATGGTTCCAGCCGCAGGCTTCAAGTCTTCCAGCTGAGACCCCAGGCATCATAGAGCAGAGATGAACCATCCCTGCTGTGCCCTGGTCTGAATTCCCAGTCCCCAGAACCCATAAGCATATAAATGGTGGTTTTGCTGAGTTCTGGGGTAATTTGTTAATGCAGCCATAGTAACTGGAATGAGACTGGAGCACAAAAATATAGGGCAACTCAAAGAAATTGTAGATGCTGAACCCAAATCTGCTCCACCCAGCCCCGGTGGCTTCTCACAATCTGTGCTACTTGTTCCCTTACTGACACTGCTGGCTTTCCCCCATCCCAAGAGCACAGATGATGTCTTCAGTGTTAATGCCGAGGAGGCACTAAGTAGAGGGTGTGGCTACTGCCTTCCAAGTCAGAGGCTCATGGTTCAGATCTTTCATCTGCTACTTACAGCCTGTGTAACCTTGGGGTAAGATGTCACTTAACCTCTTTGAGCCTCACCTTTTTTGTGAGTAAAATGGGATTAAAATGCCTTCTTGCTGTAAGTATCAAAGGAAACAAGATATATAAGGGACCGAGAATGGCTCCCAGTAAGCGTTAAGGATCTGATCCAAGTTGGTTTTCCTCTCTTAATCCCCATTCAAAGCACCCCCTTCCAGAAGGGTCTCGATAATCAAACTGACAGCTTACAGCAATCGAGAGCTTTGTCGTGTAGTTTGGCATGGTTTAACATGCTTGACATAAATTGCATTTAACCCTCACAGCAACACCATGAGGTCTAGATACTATCATTATCTTTACAGATGAGAAAACAGAGGCACAAAGAGGTAAAGTCGTTGTATGAATGTCCTAGAGCTGCCATAACCAAGTACCACAAAGTGGGTGGTACTAGTTTAACAGAATAACAGAAATATTGTCTCATGGTTCTGGAGGCTAGAAGTCCAAGATAAGGTGTCAGCAGGCTTGGTTCCTTCTGGGGGCTGTGAGGGAGAATCTGTTCCCTGCCTCTCCCCTAGCTTTGGGTGGGTTGCTGGCAATATTTGGCAGCAAATTCCTTTGCTGTAGAAGCATCACTGTGATCTCTGCCTTCATCTTCATACAGCGTTCTCCCTGTGGGTGTCTGTGTCCAAACTTGCCCTTTTGATAAGGACACCAGTCACATTGAATTAGGAGCCCACCCTACCCCAGCGTGACCTCATCTTAATTATATCTGCGGTGACCCTGTTTCCAAATAAAGTCATGTTCTGAGAGACTGAGGGTTAGGAATTCAGCATATAAATGGGCAGGGGTGGGGAGCACAGTTGAGCACATAACCGATGACTTATCTAAGTTCACACGGTTAGTAAACAGTGGAGGTCAACTTCAAGTCCAGTTAGGCTGCCTCCAGCACGGGTGCTCCTGACCACACCACTGATAATGATCCGAATGCCCCGGAGGTGGATGAGGCAAAGGAATTCTGGGGAAGAAGACATTGCTTGCAGTCCCAGTTGTGCTGCCTTAGAAGCTCTCTGGCTTCCCAAGACCAGCCCCCATTCTGTTGGTGACTCAGAGGCAGCCTGGGAACACCGGGGGTGGCTTCACCAACAACTTTACCAGAGCACAAGAACAGTTCATTTGCTAAAGCAATTAAAAACATAATCTGTGCTATTAAATGCCTCCTCTATTTTTTTGCTCTGTGCATCCCCCAGCCTGCTGAGTTATATGCCTTCCCTAATCATTGCTGGCATGTCATCTCCCTCTTCAACTTCCATCCTTAGAGATGATGGGGATTCAAGACAGTTTGTTTTAATGTCAGGATCTACGTCTCTGATAATTATATACACACACCCCATTTTCGGGGAATTCACTGCTTGAATAAGAGGCTAGGTTGACAGCTCTGACATTCCAGCCCTCGCGTCAGCTGCAGATAGGGTGCATGCCAAGGGCACAGGTACCAGTCTCATCACTGTGGGAGTTCACTCGGAGCTGGCTTTCAGTAGCGTCAGATGACAGTCGCTACAGAGTCTGAACCAGAGATGTCAGTCCTTGACAGCCCAGACCGTGCAAGGAAAAATCACCCAACCCACCACACTGCCTTTTCCACAACACATACCATTTTGATATGTGAGAATGAAAAATGAGATGTACACATACAGAGGATACTCTGGTCCTCTTTTAATTGGAAGCATTTATTGTTGAGGCTATCATGGGGGTGTGAATGGAAAATATCACTAATTAAGTACCTACTATGTGTCAGGCACTGCTAGACCATTAACATTGTCTGAATTTTCATAATGGCCCTAAGAAGGCATATTTTATTGCCGTTTCTGGATGATTAAACTAAAGCATACAGAAGAGAAGGATCTAAGTAAGTTAGCTCAGCTGAATTGGATTTCAAAGCTATAATTTGACCTCTGTATGCCACTTTACACTTTTGATAATACCTTTTCATATAACTCCTTTTCCATGATCCTCTGAAGCAATTCTTGGTTTCATTCATACCTCCTTGGACCTTTCTTCATATTTCTCTTTCTGTCAAGGTTCTTCTCTGTTGTTTTATCATTAAATAACAATGCTCTGTAGGGATTTTCTATGTTCATTATCCTCACTACCCAAAACCCTCCCTAGAAGATCCCACCCAAACCAAATGGCTTCAACCTTTAGCCACAGGAAATAGTGACGTTATTTCTTGAATGAATAAATTTTTAAAATTAATCAACAAACAAATGAATAAATGAATGGAGGGATGGAGGGATGGATGGATGGAGAAATGGGCAGATAGATGGATGAGTTGGAATTGCTAGGCAATATTCCTAAGAAACTAATGACATGGTATAGGAGCAGAAATGTCCAGAACTAATGATACCCAGCTTAGTATTATACTGAGTTCTGAGCTATAAGGATTTCATTCTGTAACAAACATGGAAAGTACACCCCAGGTGAGCAGAGGAGAAAGGGAATTAGAATAGGCTTCCTGAATAAAGTGGAACCCAGGATGGGTCTGGAAGATGGAAAGAAATTGACAGATGCATATGGAAGGAAAGAGTATTCCAGGAAGAGAAACCGTTGAGATCCCTATACATCTATTCTCTCTATTTTACAGCGGAGGACACTGGGACTCGGGCAAGGTGAAGTGAGAGTCAGAATTCACTTGCCCAAAGCGACACAAAAAGTAACCAAAGTGACATGGGATTTAGACTCAAGTTTGGCAGTCCTGACAGCAGATTATTATGATTTGCAGATGACTGGAGAATGAGGAAATAGCTAAATATAAATCCCTCCTCAAGTTTGGATAAGAGGGTACTCATCTCTTACTGAGGGTCATGGTTTTTGGTTGAGTGTCCAGCCTCAAATGAGAGGCAAGCTGAGACTGGAACATCCAGCGGGAGGTGAGAGCAGGGGCTGAGGCAGAAGCTTGTGAGAGGGGGCATCCCATTAGCCCTGACACACTGTCCGACGGGGACAGGCAAATCTGGTCCCTACTGGGCAAGTCCGTTAGGTAAGTCAGATTCAGGATCAGGGGCTCGTGTGGAATAGAGAGACGGCCCTTACTGCTCTTGATCACCTACTGTGTTCCAGTTCTACATAAAACTCCCACTTATTGACCCTTCATTACGTACCTGGTGCTTTATTAAGCTCTTTATGAGGAAGCATCTATTATAAACATCTCCGTCGTACAGATGAGGAAACTGAGGATCAAGGGAAGTTACTGGCCCAAAGTCACATAGCTTATTAGTGGTGAGGTGTACAACTGGAGTAGGTATGTCTGATTCCAGGGCCTAAAGACTGTTTGCCTGCATCAGAATAGTTAATCTTCTTACCTGCCCAATGGCATTCATCTCACCACCCCACCCCCACCTTTACAGAGGAGGAAACTGAGGTTCAGAGAGATACAGCGAGCTACAAACTGTTACACAGCAGTGGGAAGACAAATTTGAACTCGGGTCTCAACTTCAAACTTTGCCCTTTACATTAATGCAGCTTCTGTTTATATGCAATAAACCCACTGCTGTGGAGGGAAGTGGTGAAGGTATGGGACCAGGGTGACTCTTTCTGTCTGGATGGAAGCAGGTGATGTATCTAGATCAGTGGTTCTCAACCAGGGAGAGTTTTGCTCCCCTAGGGGACATTTGGCAATATCTGGAGACAATTTTCGTTGTCACAACTGGGATAGGGGAGGAAAGACTACTGGCATCTGTGGGTCGAGGCCAAGGATGCTGCTAAACAGCCTGCAATGCACAGGATGGTCCATCGCAACAAAGAATCATCCAGCCCAAATGTCAGTAGTGCCAAGGTTGAGAAAACCCAATCTAGACCCTTGGTGAGTGACTTGGGGTTTAGGATTTAGCCATGTTCTTGGGGTTCCAACCATAGTGAGAAGGAGGTATGCGTTGGAGATAAAGGCAAAGGCAAGGCTTTGGGCCAGAAAGAGGAGAGAGATGCTCGACATCTCGCCAGCTGTGTGACCTTGGGCATGTGACCTCACCTCTCTGCATCTCAATTTCCTTGCCTGTGAAATGGAGAAGGTAATACCTACTTCTTGGATGGTTGTGAGGTGGAAATGAGTTCACAGTGGTTCTCAAACTTGAGCATGCTTCAACATCCCTGGAAGGCTGGTGACAACACAGATTGCTAGGCCCCAGAGTTTCTGATTCAGTAGATCTGGGGTTGGGACTCAAGAATTTGCATCTCTAATGCATTCCCAGGTGATGGTGCTGTTGGACCAGGGACTGCTTTCTGAGACCCAATACGTTAATTCCTATGAAGAAGTTAACAGGGCTTCCCTGGTGGCGCAGTGGTTGGGAATCCGCCTGCCAATGCAGGGGACACGGATTAGAGCCCTGGTCCGGGAAGGTCCCACATGCTGCGGAGCAACTGAGCCCGTGCGCCACAACTACTGAGCCTGCGCTCTAGGGCCCGTGAGCCACATCTACTGAGCCTGCGGAGCAACTGAGCCTGTGCACCACAACTACTGAGCCTGCACTCCAGGGCCCGTGAGCCACGACTACTGAGCCTGCGAGCTACAACTACTGAGCTCGCATGCCACAACTACTGAAGCCCGCACGCCTAGAGCCCATGCTCCACAACAAGAGAAGCCACCGCAATGTGAAGCCCATGCACTGCAACGAAGAGTAGGCCCCGCTCGCCGCAACTAGAGAAAGCCTGCGCGCAGCAACAAAGACCCGATGCAGCCAAAAAAAAAAAAAAAAGAAAAAGTTAACACAGCGCCCAGCGTATAGTAAGTGCTCAATAAATTACTGGCTGTCATTGCCAGCTTCATCATCACTGTCATCATCATCATCTCCATTGCATGATCCTGCAGGCTCAGAACTTTCTGGAAAGGTATCTGGATCTTGCTAGCAGCAAAGGTGACAGGAATCAGGACAGGCATGGTGGGAGTGTGTGACTTTATGTCCCCTGCTATGTTCCCTGTAGGGAAGGGAAGAGGAAAGAGGGTATTAAAAATCCTGTTCAGAGTGACACCTCCTGAGCCAATGAGGGTGAGCATAGGGGGCTGGGAATGCAGAGGGTGTGAGTCAGAGGATCCAGCTGTAGTGAAGCAGGGTCATAGCAGTCTACAGCGCTGGGGCTCTCTACAGGGCTCTGGCAGAGCTGAATTTGAATTCTGGTCTGTCTTCTCCCTGGCTCTGTGACCCTGGATAAGCCACTTACCCTCTCTGTTCCTCAGTTTCCTTGGCAAAATGAGAATGATACTAATGGTTTCTACCTTCCAGAGTTACTTTTGCAAATTAAATAAGATATTTATGGAACGTGTTTAGCATGTAGCACTCAAGATCTGAACTCTGTTGTTCGTCTCCCACCCTCCTGGTGCCCTGAGAATAGAAAACACTAAGATCCTTGACTTCCTGGCCTCAGGATCCGAGACTCATTCTGGAAGCCAGAGCTCTGTGTCTGCGGATCATTTTTAATTTCTTTGCATTTTCCTCAGGGCACCTGCCTCTTTGGATGAAGATTTGAATTATTACCTCCTAGAGCCCATAATATACCTCACCTCTCTACAGACAAAGGTAAATATAATTAAAAAGTGATTATAATCTGGGACTACTTTCATAAGCTTTGCTAGACCTAATTATACAGTGAGCGCAGGTCTCTGGGCATCAAATCCTTCCTAGATGGAGCTTACTGACACTGTCAGCTGCGTGCTGGTTGAGAAGGGGTGAGATTTGTGCTGTTGGCGTCAGGGTCTGAGCTGCAGGAGGGGCACTGACCCGGGGCGAGCCATGTCTGGGCTTCAGAGATGCTCTTGGTCCTGTGTTTGTTCATCCAAGGAGCATTTATTAAGCATCATGCATGGGTCAGCTCCTGCTCTCAGGTCTTATTAAGGGAGAGGGGCTTGTCAGTAAAAGCAGAGTGATAAATTCATAAAAGGGCATTGATTTACTAAAGAGGATATAGAGATGGCAAATAAGCACATGAAAAGACGCTCCACATCATTAGCCATTAGAGGAAAGCAAATTAAAACCACAGTGATATATCACTACACACCTGTCAGAATGGCTGAAATTTAAAAAAAAAATAGTGACAACACCCAGTGCTGGCAAAGATGTGGAGAAATTGGATCTCTCGTACATTGCTGGTGGGAGTGTAAAATGGGACAGACACTCTGGAAAGCAATTTTGCAGCTCCTTATAAAATATGCAAATATCATAAGACCCAGCAATCACACTGGGCGTTTGTCCCAGAGAAATGAAAATTTATGTCCACGCAAAAACCTGCACATGCATGTTTATAGCAGTTTTATTCGTACTAGCCAAAAACTAGAAACAACAAGATGTCCTTCAGTGAGTGAACGGTTAAACTAACTGTGGTACGTCCACACATGAAACACCACTCGGTAACAAAAAGGAAAGAACTGTTGATACCTGGAACAACCTGGATGAATCTATAGGGAACTATGCCTGGGGGTGGGGGGTAGCCAACTGCAAATATTACTGTATAATTTCATTTATAATGTTCTTGAACGCTAAAATTATAGAAATGGAGAACAGATGAGTGGTTACCAGGGGCTAAGGAGGAGGTGGGTGTGGGAGGGAAGTGGGTGTGACCATAAATGGGTGACAGGAGGGACCCTTGTGGTGATGCATCAATTCTGTATCTTGATTGTATCGACGTTAACATCCAGGCTGTGACATTGTACTCTAGTTTTGCAAGATGTTACCACTGGGGGAAACTGGGTAGAGGGTGAATGGGATCTCTGTATTATTTCTTACCACTGCACGTGAATTTACAGCTCTCTCAAAATTAAAATTTTAATTTTTTTCAAAGAGCATTGTCTCCCTACCTAAAACCATCCAAAGTGTCCTACTGACGTTGTAATAAAATCCAAACTCTCATCTTGGCCTACAGACCCCACTGACCCCCCAAATCATCCCACGATGCCGCATTCTCCAGAAGACTCTAGCCACCCCAGGAAGCTTTCATTTTTGTCTCTCATATGATTTCAAACCTCCCTCTATGGTGTTTCCTCTCTGTGGACTATTTTTTCCCCACTTCTTTTCTTTTCAGCTCCTTCACATCATTTGGATTTCAGCTTAAATGTCACCTCCTCATGAAAGCCTTCCTTGATTTCCTCCAAAGCAGACTCCTCCACAAGTTTTCTTTCCCTGTCCCTTTTGCTTTGCTTTTTTTCATAGCACTTCGAGTAATTTATAATTATTAGTGTGTTTCCTGGTTTACTTACTTTATTTAGTCTTTTCTGTTAGACTCTAACCTCCTTGAGGGCAGGGACCACATCAGCCGTGCTTATTAGTGCCTCCCCAGAGTCAACTGAGTAACCAGTACATAGAGGAGACTCTGTAAGTATTTGCAAGCAGAAGGAGGGGAGGAAGAGAGAACAGCAGGGAAGGAAGGAGGGAGGAAGGATGGAAAAAAATGAGAGAGGAAGAGAGAGAGAAAAAAAGGGGGATTGGAAGGAGGGCAGGGTGGGTTTGGGAGATGGCAGGGAGACGGCATCAGTGAGACTTTGGCTGTGGGTGAAGACAGGGAGGAAAAGTCTGATGACACCTGGTTTTGGCTTAAGCATCCTGGGGTTTTGGCTTAAGCATCCTGGCAAATGCAGGGACCATTCATCCTTCCGGAGGAAGGAAAGTGTTTATGACGGGAGAAAGGGGAGAAGTTTGAGTTCATTTCCAATGTGTTGATTTCCTTCATGCCCCTGTCTCCTCATATCCTTCTTTACTTATTTATTTTTTAAATATTTGTTTAGCTACGCTGGGTCTTAGTGGCGGCACGCAGGATCTTTGTTGCCGCGTGCAGGATATTCGTTGCAGCATGAGAACTCTTAGTTGTGGCATGTGAGATCTAGTTGCCTGACCGGGGATTGAACCCAGGCCCCCTACGTTGGGAACGTGGAGCCTTAGCCACTGGACCACCAGGGAAGTCCCTCCCCATATCCTTCTGCAACTGGTTATCTTGGGTATACAGAGGAGCCGTCTTACCAAACCCATGTAGGGCCAGTAATTCAGTGAATCAAAAGGAACGTGGTTAAAACTGAGAATGAAAATGATAATTTCCTTAACACTTGTTTTTTTTTTTTTTAATTCAAAGACGTGGGCATAGATTCACTAACCTTATGACAGAAGGGAAGGCTTTTTTCCTGAGTATGTTTTTGCTATTAGAGCTTCCTATAATTTCTCTTGCAAAGCCACCACTGGGTGCTGTGCATTGACTCTGAACCTTCAGTCACCTCCCACACCTAATTTGATAGCAGGATTTTTTTTTCCCCAGGAACTCTCCTTTTCACTGAGTTTTTGTATAGCATTGAGTTTCCTATTCATAGCAACATTTTATTTTCTTTTCACACTACATTTAGTGTAATCGGTTTACTTAATTAAATTGTATAATTATAATAACAAGTACAACTGGCATAAACAGGTTTGGGAATAGACACAACTGACTTGGAGGAAGCGTACAACTCGGCAGGGGGGTTGCCAAGTGTCCCATCGAATGAGAATCGTGTCTGTAGCCATCACTGGGTGGTGGGCATCCCTTGTCATGTTTAGTGGAGAGAATAAGTGTCTGTAAACATGGCAAGTTGGTTAAGAGGAAGTTGGCTAAGATTCCATTAGGTATTTACTTAAACGCATAGTTAATATAAACCTCGCACCTGGTTTCTGCCCAGAGCTGGAGCTAGAGCAGATCTTTCCAGAACCTTCAAGCTGTGAGGTCTGCATGTCAACAACTTTTTACAAAAGCAGCCAGGATCCCCTTTGCTACTATCCCTGATGTTTGTATATATAAAATAGAAGTCTGATTTCCAGTATCCCCAAAACTCAAAGGATAGTCAAGTTCCTCCCTCCTGAGAAGCCCGAGGCAGCCCATTAAAGGGCAGTGACTCAGACACTGAGATCAGGTAGATGGGATTTGAATCCCGACTCAACTGTTTATTGGCTGTGTCTTCCTGATCAAGTGACTTAAACTTCCAGAGCCTCAGTTTCCTCATGTGTAAAACAGGAGTTAACATGAATGTATGTGAAATGCCACATTTAAGTGCAGCGCATAGTAGGTGCCTCATAAATAGTAGTTGCTATTATGATTATCATTGAAATCTGGGAGAGGGGCTTCCCTGGTGGTGCAGTAGTTATGAATCCACCTGCCAATGCAGGGGACACAGGTTCGAGCCCTGGTCCAGGAAGATCCCACATGCCGCGGAGCAAATGAGCCTGTGTGCCACAACTACTGAGCCTGCGCTCTAGAGCCCGTGAGCCACAACTACTGAGCCCATGCGCCACAACTACTGAAGCCCACACGCCTAGAGCTCGTGCTCCGCAACAACGGAAGCCACGGCAATGAGAAACCCGCACACTGCAACGAAGAGTAGCCCCTGCTCACCACAACTAGAGAAAGCCCATGCGCAGCAGGAAAGACCCAGTGCAGCCAAAAAATAATAATAAATGAATGAATGAATAAATGAATGAATGAATGAAATCTGGAAGAGGTAGGCAGCCCACCCAACAGCCTCTGGTCGTGCAACAAATAAATGTTGCTTTTATGTCCTAGAGAGGGAAAAAGCAATTTCCATTTGCTCTCCCACTTGAGTTGATTGCCGTTTCCTTCTGATTAATATTTATGAGACTGGCTTTGTGCCTTTTCAGGGAAAGGGCCCTGTTTGATGAGCAGAGGTTCATAAATCTTTATGGTAATTCTCCTCCCCCCTGCTCCACTGCCCCTAGAAGCAAAGATAGCTGAAACAAGGCATCCATGAGTTTAATGGGTAGGAGACACTGCCCATAGAGAAAGCTGGTATGAAAAACCTCTGTGGGAGATGTGCTGGGGGAAACTAGGGCCTCGGACTCCTGGGATATCAGGGTTAGAGGATCCTCAGAGGTTGTCAGGTCTGATTTGCCAGCCCAGCATTGATTCTACCTGCTCTGGTCACACCACTCTGATTTTCACTGGGGAGCCATCATTCCCCACCTGCAGGGGGAGTCCAAGTTCTAGGTCTGGTCAGTCAGCATAGTCCAGCCTCCTTCTCCACAGTGATTGGCTCATAATGGGCCCATGACTCAAGCTGGCCCAATCAGAATGAATCTTGGGACTCTCTTACAAAAGAGGTGCTGCTAAGCTGGGAGAATGTCAGTTTGGGAGTGCCAGAGGTGATTCCCTGGAGGGTGCCTTCCCAAGAAGCAAACCAAAACAGAACCTTGGGAAGACAGAAACAGCTACATCTTGATGATGTTGTTTGAGTCCTGGATGCAGCTGTGCCTGAAGTCCTCCTCCCTAAACTTCAGTTATGTGAACCAATAAATGATTATTATTGCGTTAAGTCAATTGGATTTGGCTTCTGTCACTTACAATCAAGAGAATCCTATGACTTTTTACCCCTTTGTTGGATAGATAAGAATATTGAAGCCCAAAGAAAGGATGTGACCTGCCCGAGGACACAGAGCAAACTTGTGGGGAAATCCAGTGTGGGTTGATTTTTGTATTTTATGTTTTTTTTTTTTTTTTTGTGGTATGCGGGCCTCCCTCTGTTGTGGCCTCTCCCGTTGCGGAGCACAGGCTCCGGACGCGCAGGCTCAGC
>NC_041232.1:7468746-7573721 GCF_002837175.3 Physeter macrocephalus | reverse complement strand
CCAGCCGCTCCGCGGCATGTGGGATCCTCCCAGACCGGGGCGCGAACCCGGTTCCCCTGCATCGGCAGGCGGACGCGCAACCACTGCGCCACCAGGGAAGCCCGATTTTTGTATTTTAAAAACACACTTTAGGGGCAAACCTTTTTTAAAAAAAAATGCTAATAGCCAATGTTGGCATGGTATGAGAAAACTGCACACCCATGCAATAATTAGAAAGCATGAATATCGGTAAATCTTTCTGGGGGGCATTTCGGAAACAGAATAGTTAGAATTGATTGACATTTAATCTGCAAATAGATCATATTATACAGGAATCATGGCTGCATGAATCCTGCCTAAAATATATCTATCTTTTCACCCAGCAATTCCCCTTGAAGAATTTGTCCTACAAATATTTCTAAAGAGCCTACAAAGATTTAGCCACAAAGATGTTCATCACTGTACTGTTTACAATAGTATAATTTGGAGTAAGGAGAAACCTTAATGGGAAAATGGTTGAAGAAGTAGGGTATATCCATAAAATAGAATACCATGAAAGATTAAAAATCACACTTATGAAGAATATTTTATTACACAGGAAAATAATCTATTAAGTGAAAAAGGCAGGTTACAATCTGATTTATACCATATGATACCATATGACCCAACTTAAGGGAGGAAACACCAGTATTTACATATGTATGCATATGTGAATGTGGCACA
Source organism: Physeter macrocephalus (assembly GCF_002837175.3). Taxonomy (NCBI): domain Eukaryota; kingdom Metazoa; phylum Chordata; class Mammalia; order Artiodactyla; family Physeteridae; genus Physeter; species Physeter macrocephalus. The sequence goes on along the minus strand of NC_041232.1, from coordinate 7,573,019 downwards.
GAATACACAGAGCAGAAAAATAAGCCAAAGTGTTAGCAGTGTTTATCTCTGGGTGATATTTATTTGCTTCTTTGTGCTTTTCTGTGGTTTCCAAATATACTACAATGAACATGTGTTACTTATATAATCAGAGAAAATGGAAGTGTAATATAAAAAAAATTAAATGATGCAGGTTGGTAAGAAATAACTGAGCCAGCCAGCGATGGGGACGTGGTACAGCCTCTGTCAGCTACTTTGTGGACTCCACAGAGGCTCCAAAATAATTGCCTCAGCAATAGAACCGAATCCATAACCTGAATTATTACAGTAGCAAACCTGTATTAAACCTGCACTAAGTCAGGTTTAATACAATCTTAATTCTCACATCGACTTCTAAGAAAAGACATTATCAGTCGCATTTTACAGGTGAAATAGCTGAGGCTCAGAGAGGGTGAGCGTGTTGCTTGAGGTCACACAGCTGAGCGAGGGTCAAGGTTGGAATTCAGACCCCATTTATCTGAATCTAACTTTAGCTTGTGAGGACTACCATTCTCTTCTGTCCTGGAGGAGGCCTGGAGTGGCCCATTTTACAGGGAAGGTAACTGAGGTTCCGTGGGGTGAAGCTGTTTGTCCAAGATCATGCAGCTGGGAGATGGCCCATGGGTCCTCAAAGTCTGGGTGCTGTCTGCTGCGCTGACTGCCTCTGGACCAGCCCGACTCAGGCTGCGGTGGGAGGCACAGCCTCTCACGGGTCTGGGCTTGGGAGAACTGCCACGTTAATTGCCAGAATCAGTTGGTGCCGATCTCACACAGCTCCGAGCCTTCTGAGACCTGTTTCTATGGCCTGCAAACCTCAAATTGACCACAAGTAATGGAAGTCATTTCTAAAGAAGTGTTTATTGTTACCAGACTCGGCTGTGTTCTGAGCTAGCATCTATTCCTCAAACAAGTGGAACTAAAAGAGCCTTTGAGAAGGAAAGCGGAGGAGGAAATTCACCAGTCCCACCTGATCATTCTAAAAACGGTGCTCCTGGCCCACCTTTGGCAAGGAAGCTGCCGAGAGACTTCTTTAAGATCTGAGAGTGGAGACGGGTTTATGCTGACTCATCCCCACTCTGGCCCAAAGCTGTCCTCCTTTGGGGCTCATGTATCCGTCATTCCTCCGACACGTATGGAGCAGCTGCTGTATACCTGGCATGGCGCTAGGTGCTGAGGTTACAGAGATGAAGGAAACACAGTTGGCCCCGTGGTGAGCTCACAGGCTGGAGGGGGAGCCGGAGAGGGAGACAGAGCAACCATTCACTTAGGGGATTCGCTCATCCATCTGTTCTCTCAGGAAATATTTAGTGAGTAGCTACTCAGTGTCCCCAAACCATCCTGGGACTGAAGATGTGGTAGGACGGGTTCTCGGGGAAGGAGAGCCTGAGACAGGGTTCACGGGCAGTAAAGAGAAGCCCTCGAGAGGATCACCTGTAGAGGGGTGGAGAAGAATGCAGGACGGGGCAGAGAGAGGAGAAGCCACATACAGGCCAACACCAGCCTTGACCAACCCCATGAGGGCCCTGGAGCTGGGATAGCCTTCCAGCATTGGTCCAAATTGGACCATACCAATCACTCACTGGGTGTGACCACCCCGAGAAGGCCATGACCTTGGACGAGGCAGCTTTCTGCAGCTAAGTCTTCCCTGAATGGGACTGAGAGCAGAGCACTGCCTGCCAACAGCACTGGGAGAGGTATCTGGGTGGTGCATCCCCAAGTCCATGATAGGAGAAAGAGTAATGAACAAGACAAACACAATCCCAGCCCTGCCAGAGCTTTCCTTCTGTCTGAGAAAACCTATTCCGTGGAATACCTAAAATTGAGCAACCGAGACTGATCTATTCAGTATTGATTAAACAACTACTGTGTTCCAGAGACTGCCAAGGATAACAGCCATGACAAGAGAGATACAATCCCTGCCTTCACGGAGGCATTAGATAGACAGTTCCATAATGAATTGTTTTGGTATAGTTATGACAAGAGCTACAACGGAGAAGCAAAGCATGAGTTATGACAGAAGTACATTTATCTCTAACGGTGTACAAGGTACAAAGGCGTTATCTGTGATTCATTCTAGGTGATTCATTCTAGGGTAGTGCATTCAAGGAAGGCTTCCCAGAGGAGGTGACATTTGAGCCAAGTCTTGAAGGAAGAGTAGGAGTTCACAGTAGGTGGAAGCAGAGGGACGCACATTCAAAGAGAAGGAGACAGCTTGTGCGGAGCTACAGAAGTGCGAGATTGTGACCCCCAGATGGAGGAAAAGAGTTTTTCACAGTCAGGGAAATGCTAAGGTGACCTCAATCAGGCGTTTCTCCACGACATGACAGTGACCATGAGTCCATCTGATGCAGACCCTTTCGTAGATGCCCTCGGCAGCTCCCAGCCCTTAGCCCGGTTGCTGCCTCAGCCATTACCTCCCTTCACAAAGCTCCACGGAGTGTCGATGGCAACATCGCTTTCCTTTCAGAGCAAAAATGCCTACACAGCCTGCTTCTCTTGGACCAGTGACATCTGGACTCTGGTTATCAACTGTTTCTATAGACATCCCTTCAAGCCCGTGCCTTGGCAATAACAATATGAATAATAGCTAATGTTTATGGAGGGCAGTCTATGTGCCAGGCCTATGGTTAAGTGGTTCCTCATATTTCAAATAATCCTCACAAGCCCTATGGAGGGGGGGGTACTGTTATCTCCACGTGGCAGATGAGAAAGAAATCTTCACAGAGGTGGAGTCATTTACACAAGGTCACATAGTCAGCAAGGTGCCTCACCAGACTCAAGCTCCGCCTAACACCAAGCCCAAGGCCAAGTTCGTAGTCACGATGAAACATACCTCCCTGCACTGCTTTCACCTCCTCCATCACCTTGAACCCTGCGTCCGTGTTTGAAGACCTGGCTTCATAAAGAGCTCAGGTCATTTCCCAGTAGGAAGCTAACTGGAAAAGGTTTTTCTTACAAAAAGTAACTTTCCCCATTACCACATACACACACATTGTAGAAATATTGTTGCATAAATGAAAGCAGAACAAAGAACAGTATCATCAATTCCATCCCTGCAACACAAGGGTGGTTACTATTTTGATACATTTCCTTCAGGTTTTGTTGGTTTCGTTTAGAACATTATTTTTGTTGTTGTGGATTTGTCTTTCTGTGGTTGAGATCAATTACCCAGGCATTCCTGTGTATTATAAGCATTGCTCAGGTTGGCATACATACTTTGTAATCATCAGTTTGAGTGGCTACATAATACTCCATTATGAGCTGAATGGGGCAGGATTTATTGGCCCTTATTTTGGACAGTTAGGCTGTTTTCAGTTTTTCACTTGCTACAAGGACCATGCTTGTGTGACCATGCTTGTGTCTGTAAAGCTTGTATTTCATATTGAGGATCATTTCATGAAGAAAGAATCTCAGAAGTACGGTTACTGCAACCGAAGTCATAAACAATTTAAAGAATCTTGATATTTGCCTGCCCCTGTTGCTTTTTGCAACAAGTGGCCTCTGGCAATGAAGGAACCCAACAGTGTGTTTCTCTCTTTATTTCCTTTTTTCACACAAGTAAAACACATTCGTTATAGAACAGCAGTGCAAGTTTTTAATATCTCTAGATTGAGATTTCTTCCCCAAGGTCGGGGGAACCATCTTTCTCTCAGATACTGCCAATTTTGTCTCCTCCATTCTTAAAGGGTCTCATTTCCAGCACCTGGAAGGGTTACCATAGCAGCGCAGAAAACTTCAGGTGGTCATTAGCTCTCACGAGCTCAGCATCATAAGGATAGGACACTTACAGCAGCCACCTAAACAGAACCAGTCTTTAGAATTCTTCCACGATAGCCTCATGTGGGCTGATCCCACTAGGATGTTCTCCTGCCTTGTAGAATTGGCTGCTGCAGCTGCAGTAAACACACAGAGGTGTTCCAGCCCTCCTGGATATCAGGACTGCCTCGGTACCATGAAGTCCATGCAAACAGACCTCCGGCATGGGGGGCAGGGGGCCGTGGATGTGCTGACTGGCCCCCTGGCCCCACCCCCTGTTCCCTTCCTTGCTTCCAGTTCTGACCTCATGACTTGTTTCTGGTTGACCTTCTTCCCCACCTCACGTCACAGGGGCTCCATCAGAGACCTGGCTTCCAATTCCTTGTTCATGAGAGACGCCTATCACCAGCTACTGGCCTCTCTCCCCTCAAACCTATCTCTTGAACCTGCCCCCTCCTCTCCACCTCCATGGCCACCCTGGCATGCCCCCACCCCCCACCCCATAATCTCTGGTCTCTGGGCCAATCGGGCTCCCTCCGTCTGCTCTTGCCCCTGCAGTCCATTCTGCAGAAGTCTTTTTCTTTTTAAACTGAAGTGTAGTTGATTTAAAATGTTGTGTTAGTTTCCCGTGATCCAGTTATACATATATATATACATATTCTTTTTCATATTCTTTTCCATTTTAATTTTATTACAAGATATTGAATATAGTTCCCCGTGCTATATAGTAGGTCCTTGTTTTTCTATTTTATACATAGTGGTGTGTATCTGTTAATCCCAAACTCCTAATTTATCCCTCCCCCTACTTTCCCCTTTGGTAAGCATACGTTTCTTTTCTATGTGTGTGCGTCTGTTTCTGTTTTGTAAATAAGGTCATTTATTTTTAGATGCCACATAGAAGTGATACCGTCCGATATTTGTCTTTCTCTGTCTGACTTACTTCACTTACTATGATAATCTCTAGGTCCATCCATGTTGCTGCAAATAGCACTGTTTCAATTCTTTTTTATGGCTGAGTAATATTCCATTGTGCATATGGACCACATCTTCTTTATCCATTCATCTGTTGATGGACACTTAGATTGCTTCCATGTCTTGGCTGTGATAAATAGTACTGCAGTGAACATTGGTGTGCATATATCTTTTCAAGTTAGAATTTTCATCTTTTCCAGATATTTGCCCAGGAGTGGGATTGCTGGATCACATGGTAAGGAGAGTTCTCTTTTTAATGAAGTTGGAAGTCATCACTTGAAAGTAAAAATGTAGTCATGATGAATCTGGTTATAACCTTCCAGTTATTTCCCATTAGACTTTTTTTTTTTTTTTTTTTTTTTTTTTTTTTTTTTGTGGTATGCGGGCCTCCCTCTGCTGCGGCCTCTCCCGTTGCGGAGCACAGGCTCCGGACACGCAGGCTCAGCGGCCACGGCTCACGGGCCCAGCCGCTCCGCGGCATGTGGGATCCTCCCAGACCGGGGCGCGAACCCGGTTCCCCTGCATCGGCAGGCGGACGCGCAACCACTGCGCCACCAGGGAAGCCCTTCCCATTAGACTTTGACGTCACCTCGCCTCCTGCTGTAATATCTCATCTTTTTTTTTAATCTGCCTTTCCCATGCTGTTCTCTCTGCCAGCAGTGCCCTTCCTCCCTCTTTGATTTCTGGACTCCTCCTCCCCATCCAGGTCTCAGCTTAAATGTCACCTCTTCAGGGATGCCTTCCCTAACCAGTCACAAAACAGGATCTGAACCCCCTCCCTGGTGGACCTTGTCAAAGTTCCCTGGGCTTCTCCTACGTAGCACTTGTTATAGTTTAAAACCATGCCTTTGGGTAATTTTTTTTAATTGTGATAAAATACACATAACTTAAGGTTCACCATTTTAACCATTTTTAAATGCATAGTTGAGTAGTGCTAAGTACCTTCACGTTGCTGTGTAGAGATGACCACCATCCATCTCTAGAACTCTTTTCATCTTGCAAAATTAAAGCTCTGCACCCATCAAACAACTCCCCTCCCTCCTCCCCCCAGACCCTGGCAATTACAATTCTACTTTTGTCTCTCTTCATTTGACTGTTCTAGGTACCTCATATATGTAGAATTACGCAGTATTTTTAAAAATTAATTTATTTAATTTATTTATTTTCGGCTGCGCTGGGTCTTCGTTGCTGTGCGTGGGCTTTCTCTAGTTGCGGTGCGCGGGCTTCTTATTGTGGTGGCTTCTCTTGTTGCAGAGCACGGGCTCTAGGTGCGCCGGCTTCGGTAGTTGTGGCTCGCGGGCTCTAGAGCGCAGGCTCAGTAGTTGTGGCGCACGGGCTTAGTTGCTCCACGGCATGTGGGATCTTCCCGGATCAGGGCTCGAACCCGTGTCCCCTGCATTGGCAGGCGGATTCTTAACCACTGTGCCACTAGGGAAGTCCTGTGCAGTATTTTTTATGACTGGCTTATTTCACTTACTTTACATTCCCACCAGCAGTGCACAGGGCTCCAGTTTCTCACCAACCCAACACTTGTTTTCTGGTTTTTTGATAGTGGCCATACTAATGGATACGAGGTGGTATCTCATTGTGGTTTTGATTTGCATTTTCCCAATGATTAGTGATGTTGATCTTTTCACTTCCTTATTGACCATTTGTGCATCGTCTTTGGAGAAGTATCTATGTAAGTCCTATTTTTGAATCAGGTTATTTGTTGTTGTTGAGTTGTAGGAGTTCTTTATGTATTCTGGATATTAACCCCTATCAGATAGACAATTTTCAAAGACTTCTTCCATTCTGTACATTGCTGGGTAATTTTTTATAGTGTGTCTCTACCCCACGACTGTAAGATTCAGAGGGCAGGGAGCAAGTCTGTTCTCTTTATCAGTGTATTGCAAGCACCTAACACGGTGCCTGAATGTAAAAGACGCTCAGTAAATATTGAATGAATGAATGAATCAATCAAGTACTGTTTGGAGACCCCTGTACTGGGCCCTCCTGACAGGCCTCCTAATGGCTGGACCCCACGTAGACTCCTGTAGGCAAGTGGGAGGCATGTTGCCACAAGAGTTCAAAGTTTTGTGTTTTTTCTTTTTAACTTCCATTCCTCACTACAGCTTTTTCCGGATGACTAAAAACCTATTTTATGTGAAGCTGCAGTCTTTACTTTGCTCGTTTTCTTTCCCCCTGCACTGAATCACATTTCGCTTCACGGCGAAGCCAGAGCATCTCCAGTAACTGAGCCAGGAACAAAACCTTGAGAGAATAAAAGAGGGAAAAAAAATCAGCTTGCTCAGGCAAAAATAAATGCTGGAATCCCTGGGAAGTTGCCTGCAGCCAGAGTTCTTGCAGGAGAGCCAGAGCCGGAAGCTGCTGGCCTGGAGGGGGAGCTAGTGTGGGGTTTGATCTGCGTGCTCAGAGTGGGGGCTCCGTGAGTCTTGACTGCAATGTCAAGTGTTGTTATTAGATGTGTGGTCCCCTTGGCCAGGTTGGAGGGCCGACTCCACGAGGCCAAGAGGAGAGGGATGAGCTGGATATTTGCTGTGACAGCGCTCTTGAAGTGGAAATGTCCACGCGGTAGACTGAAGGCAGACCACTTGGAGGGAGCAAAGTGTTGCACCTGAGGCGGAGAGAGAACGCAACAGGGAGTGGAAGGAGGGTGCGGCCCCGTCCCTGGTGCGCTGTGGGCTCCCTGGATACTCACGAGGAATACAGTTGAGACAGGCTCTGGGTGGCTGGAAGATGCGGTCCCACCCTCGTCCCCACCATCAGCTCCTCAGGTGACCCCTGACCCCTGGAATGGTTTCTCTCCTTTGGACCCCTAATCCCCTAAAGCCCCGACCACAGGGATGACTCTGCAAGATGCTTTGAGGGCAGGGACCTTGTCTGTCTGTTCACCACTGAATCCCCAGCACTTGGTACTGGCCTGACAGGGAGTAGACTTCCGATAAATATTTGCTGAGTGAATGAATGAGTCATTCTGTTCCGCACATAGTAGATGCTCAGTGAGGATTTGTGGATGAATGGGCATATCCCTGCATGATTCATTGTGGCGGCCTGGGTGTCTAGCCCAGAGCCAGGGGTAGGTGTCATAAATTTGATGAATGAATAAATGAATGTGTGAACGAATGAATGAGTTACTCTGGGGGCACACAGTTGAGCGGTCAATGCGTATTTGTTGAATGAATGGATGTGAATTCCTATGGTAGCCTCAGTGTCTAGTACAGAAGTGTTGTCATACCCAAGTTCGTGTGCCTGACACACAGTGAGGCCAAATAAACCGAAACATCAGAGTTTGGAGCAGAGAAACGTTTATTGCAAGGGCCATGCAAGGAGAATGGGTGGCTTGTGCTCAAAAGACCTGAACTCCCTGATGGGTTTCAGGGAGGAAGTTTTTATGGGCAAAATTTGTGGGGAGGGCTGCAGGGCATGTAATCCTCCTCTGATTGGTTGGTGGTGAGGTAAGAGGGTGGTGCTCCAGGAATCTTGTGCTCAGCCTGAAGTTACTGTCCTCCATCTGGGTGGGGGCCTGAGTTCCTGTAGAAGAACTCAGAGGTCTGTATCAAATTGTTATGCACATCCCCCAAGAAGGAACCAGGACCCTGTCCTATGGCTGCACTATTGCTTCTTTTTGTCTTCCTCACTCTCCTAGTTAGTAACTGCTTGAGTCTATCTTTTGGAACTCAGGGAAGGTCTGGGAGGCTGAAAGTCTTTTTTCTACAAACAAGAAATGGGGGACACGGAAAGGCTTTTTTGCCTAGGAGGGCCTCACAGGGTCCCGCTCGGTTTCAGAACCACAGAAGGGCAGTCGGAAACTTGATGAGTGAATGATTGAATGAATGACTCTTTCATATTCACTACTGTATCTCCAATACTTACCCCAGGGCCTGGCAATGAATAGGTGCTCAGTAAACGTTTGTCAGTGAGTAAATTATCCTAAGAGTACAGCAGCGTGTGCAGGGTACCTGCCGGAAGTGCAGTCCTCGCCACCACCAGTGTTTGTTTCTTACCTTAACTTCCTAACTTGGGTATGAAAAGGCCATAATTACCAATGCTAAATATTGGAGTTAAGAGATTAAAAACCTTTAACAGTTTTTTCACTCTACCACTGGCCCTTGTATCCTTGAGATCAATCACATGCACCTCAGAAAGGGTTAACTAGGAGTCCTGAATCTCTCCCCACCCCCTCCCTGTCTGCTTCTGTCATTTGTATATACACGCACATCTCTCCACAGCTGTGTATATGGGGATGTGTACGGGCTCTCACACTCCTGGACATAAACATTCAACAGTGCGTGCCTTGTTCTTGGGTTTAAGGGGCTTCTTGCTGAGGTTTGAGCTTGTGAAGAGAACGGCATTTTGGCCAGGGAGAGCAAGAGACTGCGGGGTCTATAGAGTTCCCTCCCTCCCCTTTGTCCCTGCACCTCTGACCCTCACCATCCGTGGCCTCGCCTGGAAGCCTTCTCCGAGGAGGTCACTGCTCCCTCTGCATATGCACACGTGCACATGCACAGATACGCTTCCACACAGCCGCTCACACCCACACTCACGCTCACACCCACATCCTCACACACGCTCACCGCCTCTCACACACACTCATGAGCTGACACTTCCTTGCACACGTGCACAGCCGTCTGCTCACAAGCCCTTGATACTCCCGTGCGCCATCTCACACTCGCAGACTCACACTGACTCAAATGCACACTCACAGACTCTCATACATTCACACTAGCTGCACCTTTGACCTTAAGCAAGTCCTTAGCCTCACCGTATCCATTTTTCCTTCCATGAGTTGGTGGATAATTCCCAGGCTAAAGACATATTGGTGGAGCACCTTCTGCAGGCATGTCCTCTGCTAGTTCCTGGAGATTCGCAAGCGTAAGGTACAGCCTGTCCTCATGGACCTTGAGTCTTACCAACTGAAAAAAAGTGCACAACCTAACAGTTGAGAATTATGTCTTATTTGGCGGACATACTGAGGACTTAAGCCCAGGAGACAGCCTCTCAGAAAGCTCTGATGGACTGTTCTGAAGAGGTAAGGGAGGAGCCAGGATATATAATAGTTTTTGCAGCAAAAACCAGGTAGTTAGAACATCAAAAGATTACTGTTAATTAAAGAAGAAACAGACCTCTCAAGTTATTGAATTTAGCTCTTTTCTATGTATGGGAAGATGCGAGAGTCTGGGCTCATTGCAATCATTCCTTTGACATGCACCTTAGCTGTCCAGGGCCAGGATCCTGTTTTTTTCCATCCTGAATCCCTTCAGGAGGCACAGTCAGGGGCAGCTGCAGCGGCTGAGGGCTTGATGGCCACAGCATCCTTTGTTTACTGATATGGCAGGTGACTTTCTTCATCCACATTCTGAGATGAGAACCGTGAGCCCACGTATAACTGTTATGGGTTGAATTGTGTCCCCCCAAATTTATATGCTGAAGTCTTAACCCCCAACACCTCAGAATGTGACATTATTTGAAAATAGGATCGTTGCAGATGTTGTTACTTAAGATGAGATCATTAGGGTGGGCCCTAATCCGATATGACTAGTGTCCTTATAAAAACGGGGAATTTGGACACAGACACATATACAGGGAGAATGCCACGTGAAGGTGGAGGCGGAGGTCGAGACTGTGCTTCTAGAAGCCAAGGAACACCAAAGATCCCCAGAAAATCACCAGAAATGAGATCAGAGGCGTGGAGCAGATTCTTCTTCACAGCCCTCAGAGAGAGACAACCCTTGTTGACACCTTGATCTTGGACGTCTAGCTTCCAGAACTTGGGACACCAAATTTCTATTGTTTAAGCCACTAGTCTATGCTCTTTTGTCATGGCAGCTCTAGTAAAATAACACAGTAACCAAGGAATATCCAAGAGGAATCTGCTCATTCACTCACCAAGCATTTCCCAAGACTGCTTTGTACTTACCTGTGAGCTCTGTGAGGGTAGAGGCTGTCTCTGGTTTGTCACAAGGTCCCTAACTCAGAGCGCAGGCACAAGAAATCCTGCAGATGAAAAGATTAATCAGTGAGAGAATGAGTGAACAATTGGTACTGAGACTCTAGAAATATAGTCTGGGGGAGTCTTTTCACAGTGTGGTGATGATGGATGGATGGAAGTACCTCTGGAAAGCAGGATCCTAGCCACAGATATGTGAGCCTCCCTGGAAGTAAGTCAGATGAGATACACAGCTTACGTTTACATGATCTTTTTTTGTATGGGAGGTAAAATCCTTTCGGTTTGTGGACTTCATAACTTATTCTGAATGTATCCATAGCAGCGTAATATATTGATATTAAAAACTGTATTTATATTCAAGTCCTTGTGCCCCATTTGCCTGCCTTTCCAGGAGCAGAGAGGACTCCTATCAGATTGCCCTCAGGGAAGGGAGGCAAAAAAAACTGAGAATCAAAGGATTGGCTTAGAGTTCTTAGGCAGACTTTTGTGAATCTACAACAGAAACCGTGGTGTTGAAAACCGTGCGTTTCACCTGAAAATGTCAAATGTTTGAGCAAAAAAAAAAAAACCCGCCTTAAAAAAAAAAAAAAAAGTCTGGATGGTGGCTTCAAATATCAAGAACCTGGGGCATAAATCAGAGTGCAGAAGAAAGTGTGAAGGCATAATATCCATTCTTCCATGTCAGTGGGCTGGAAAGAAGAATCAGCAGGGTCCTGAGAAGGACCCCAGGGCCCTGATCTTTAGGCAGAAGAAGAGACAGAGGGGCCACTAAAACTTCCCTAAGTTGAGATGCATCCCGGGGCTCCTGGCTTCCCAGATAAGCCTGAAATCAACATGGCCCCTGACCATAGGGTAGCAATAACCCAGGGAGTTGTCTAGACTTGAGGGAACCTCTCAGAGCTCCCGGGGTACAGTAAAACCAAAGCCCCCCAGCTGGAACCAAGCAGAATGGCATGTGGGCCTTACAACTGCAGGCCTTGGTGCGCTTTGGGCATCAGCCAGGTGAAGGCTGACCCCTGAGACCACCTGGCACAAGGTCAGCAGAGGCCAGCCAGGACAGAAGCCTTCTCTGGACTCAGATGGCACCCAGGGATAAGCAAAGGGGATGAGAGAGAAGAATCCTGCATTGTCCCGGTAACTGCCCCCAAAGAAACTGAGTTTAAATACTCGCCCCCGGAAGTATCTCTAACCCTATCCCTAACAACACCCACCCCGAAGTAACTCAGTTGCCTTGACTTAGCAAAGTTAATACAGTTGGCCCTCTGTATCTCTGGGTTCCATGTCCAAAGATTCAGCCATATTCAGGGGACTTCCCTGGAGGTCCAGTGGTTAAGACTCCGCACTTCTACGGCAGGGGGCATGGGTTCAATCCCTGGTCTCCCGCATGACACGCGTCCAAAAAAAAAAAGAAAAGAAACAAAGATTCAACCATATTCAGAAATATTTGAAAAAAAAATTGCTTTCAGAAAGCTCCAAAAAGCAAAACTTGAATTTGCTGTGCAGTGGTAACTGTTTATATAGCATTTACTTTGTATTTAGAACTCTTTGTACAGCATTTACATTGTATTAGGTAGTATAAGTCATCTAGAGATGATTTAAAGTGTATGGGAGGATGTGCATATGTTATATGCAAATACTATACCATTTTATATAAGGGACTTGAGCATCCATGATTTTGGTGTCCACAGGAGTAGGGGAGTAGGGTCCTGGAACCAATCCCCTGCAGATACTTAGGGACGGCTCTACCTCTGTTCACAAAGAGGGTCATGAGCTAAGCTGAGTGAATAATGAAGAATAAAGTGCACAGAAGTCTGTGGCCAACGGTGACTGTATATCAACTGTGGCTAACTTTGAGATTAAACTGAGCTGCCAGAGAGAGACTTTTGGAGTCTCTTGAATTTGTAGCTCTTGTAGGGTAGACAGATTTAGCAAATAAAAATTCAGGACTTCCAGATTTTATCTGGCAACCCTAAGGTCTTGGCCCCCCTTGCCTAGTGCTCAAGTGCAAACAACCAACTCTTTGACACAGGAGGTTGGGGTTCTTTTTAGGGATCTTAGAGAGCCCCTGGTTTGGGATCTGCAAAAGCACAGTGTAGGAGCAGCCCCGGAACACACCATCCTCCACCTCTGTAGTGATAGACATTACAAATAGATTGCTGAGCCTCAAGATTCTTTTCAGTACAACACTCTAGACAGCAGCTAGCAATGGGTAGGAGTTGGCATACAAGTCGGAATTAACTGCCCTCCCTTACTGAATTTGAATTCAGACTCGAAGAGGAAAAGAGTAACCACTGAGTCACGGTGCCAAGAGCAGAGCCAGGTGTCCTTGCTCCCCAGCTGGACACTTTCCACTGGAGGTGCAAAGTTCTGTTGTGCCATATTTATAGCTCCTCTGTGAGCAGCATCATGGCCCATGTGTGCAGGAGAGAGGGTACCAAGGATTCACCCCGGTCTGTGCAGCACACCCTCTGGGCCAGCCCCAGGAGGGACAGGTCACTGCCATGTGTATTGACATTCAGGGAAATTTGTTTTGAAGCCACAGTCCTGAGTTCACATCTTCACCCTTGTACTTCCTGACTGTGCAATCCTAGCTTTTCTTTTCTGAGCCTCCGTTTCTGCATCTGTGAATTGGGAACTGTTGGCTTTTTCCCTGCTAGGTTGTTGTGAGGATTAACATGAGATGATTTATGGAAAGCCCAACCCCTGGCTTTCCTAAATGCTCGCAGAATGGTAGTTGGTGCCATTCAAGATCCTGCAAGACAGTCCTGGTGCCTCTAAAATCCTCCCCTCCAGCTGCTGTATTTCTTTCTTTGCATGAGGCTCTCCAAGGAGCGTGTTGTATTTTGAGCTTGGTTAATGAGTCATTTGCACCTAAGAGCAAACAGGAAAAAAAAATGGCATAAAAGGAAGGACAATCAGCATCGGAAGAAGTCTGGACTTAAGCCCCTCTAGGATGTTCTGCAGGCAACCTTGCCTATCCAAGCCTCAGTTTTCTCATTTGTGCAATGTGCATCAAGCTAGGTGTGCCTGGGGGCTCTTTGATGGCAGGGGAGAGGGTGGGTGTGTGGGTGCCTGCTCGCCTGGGCACTGCAAGTGGTGAAATCACGCAGCATAAGCTCATTTGCCAGGAGCACACTGGCCTGGCATCTGGCCTGTGGCGGGCTAGGCTCCCGGGGCAAGAGGAAATGAAGTTTGACTCAAGCTTTCCTTAACGCTCCACTGCGGATGGCCAGGCCTCCCTCCGCTGGGGTTAGCGCTGATGACGGGTCTGAACTTGGCTGGGGGCGTGAGCTTGGCTGGGGGCGTGAGGCTGGAGGGAAGCTGCTCTGCCAGGCGGAGGGTGGGCAGGAGACTCTAAGTCACACATCACTGCAGTCAGCGGTGGATCCCATCCAGGAGGAGAAAAACAGAGAAGCAGAATTCAGACACTCCTTCCCAGTCTCTCATTTCTGGACTTCTCCCCCAACAGAGGATGAATATTATACAAAGTGAAAACTGTCCTCGGCTGCCCTCCACCCTTCAGCCACTGAGGTGCCCGGGTGTGAGCAAACTGCCCGGGAGCTTCCCGGCCAAGAAAGCGGGGAGCTTGGACTCACGTCCAGGTCTGTTAGATCCCCAAACCCAAGTCGTTAACCAATTAACATGCCCTTTATGAGAAATTTAGAGGGTTTGCCTGGAGGAAAAGGAGGGGGGAAGGAATTAACATTAATTGTGTGTGTGTATATATATATATATATATATATATATATATACACACACACATATATATACACACACACACACACATATATATATATATATATATATATATATATAAAAAACATTAATTGGTTATTGGTCAGGCAATATATTGGCTCCAGACAGGTGTTTTGTTTTTCCCTCCTGACACCGGCCAGCTCTCTGATTCTCTGAAACCAGCTGGGGGTTTTACAGTTCAATTCAGTTCTGACATTGACGACCCAGAGTCAATGCAGACTCCTCAGGTTAAGGGCTCAGTCCCACAAGACTGCCTCACTTTGGGTTCCGGTCACAAGTCGGGGGTCCCCAGGTTATGAACACTTCAACCCAACTTGGCTACACATTCCGGGGGTCCAGCAGCCCCCACCTCCAAGGTTGAATAATTCGCTAGAATGGCTCAGAGAACTCAGGAAAGTGTTTTACTTATTATTACTGATTTATTGTGAAAGATACATCTCAGGAACAGCCAAATGGAAGAGATGCACAGGACGAGCTGTGGGGGAGGGGTGCAGGGCTTCCGTGCCTTCTCTGGAGTGGGCGTGCCACCCTCCCAGCACCTTGACATGTTCAGCAACCTGGAAACCCATCACTTAGGGGTTTTATGGCGGTTTCAGTAGTAGGTGTGATTGATTACATGATTAGCCACTGATGATTCTCCAGCCCCTCTCTGCTTCTGGGAGGGGTGGGGCTGAAAGTTACAAGTTTCTAACCAAGGTCTTTCTGTGGACCAGCCCCCATCCTGAAGCTACCTAAGTACTTCTTTAAAACAGAAGATGCTTATCACTCAGGAAATTCCAAGGATTTTAGGAGAGCTCTGTGCCAGAAACCTGGCACAAAGGCAAATAGCTGTCTTGTCATGTTAATTGACGGACTGCTATCCTGGTAGTTTTAACTCTATTTACCTTACTTGGGTGTCATAAAGACCAAATGAGTTTATGAACATAAGGTAGTTAGAAAGGTGCTTGTCACATAAAAAGACATCCAAGAATGTCTATTTCTGCCATTATTTTTGTTTCTGTTATTATTATTACCCAAGATCAAATTGCTACAGAGTGGTGAAGCCACATTGAAAGCCAGGTCTGTATAATTTTTCCCCCATCCCTGGGTCACCCGGCCAGTAGTTCCCAGACATTTGGACATCACTGATCAGTCAAAAAAGTAAGCAAATAAAAATTAAAATAAATACATGCGGATTGACATAGTGTTTCCATTTTCTTAGAAAAATGAATCCCATCTCTTACCACCATCTCATAAAGCAAAGGCATTTTAGCACCTAAAAGGTAGGGAAAAAACATAATCGCAGGGTAGAGGAGAGCCCTTTAAATTACATGAATGTGGCTTTCTGAGTACTCTCTCGACATTATTCTTCTCATTTCCCCACAGACCAGTGGAAACCTCATCAGCGGCCAGCCCAGGTTTCCGCCCAGGTTTTCAAGGCTTTGGTGGGGAGGTGGTGCCACTGCACAGAGGTTTGGGGTGTCAGAGCATGTTTCTAAATTAATGTGTTTTCAGAAAAGTGTCAGCTGATAAATAGCTAGAGAAAATATATATACTTTTTATACTTATATATTATATATATATTTGTTCTTCCCCAGGTGATAGCATATATTTAACAAACCTGAAAGAAGATTTCTTATAACAGTAATGTAGAAACAGACTCGGATGAGCTTATCTCACAATTTATAGGGGATGCATTAAGCAGAAGGTGAGAAACTCCTGGTATGAATACCAATCTGGGAATAAGCCCACGGGACTCAGACACACCTAAGCAAGCACTGATTTCCTTCTGCAGCAGTCTTGCAGGGGCGGCAAGCGTGGAGCAGGTCTTTCTCTGTAGCCAAGTCTTGGCAGCAAACCACAGGCCGAGTCAGCCTCCAGAGGGACTGAGAGAACAGATGAAAGGGGTTCTGAGATGGGAGCCTGGCTCCCTGGTGACTGGAAAGGAAAGCCAGGGCTGAGCTGCTGATGAGAAGGGGTGGCAGCCACAGGCAGCTCATAAAGCTTGGGTCTACATGATAGACCAATGTGAACTGGAATCAGATTTCTGCCACTCCTACCTCTGAGTCTCAGCTTCCACATCTGTATAATGGGCTGGTAGTATTGATCTCGGGTGGCCTCGGCCTGCAGTGGCTTGAAGCAGGATGTTTGTTCCCCAGCCAGAGATTGAAGTCAGGCCGTGGCAGTGAGAGTGCTGAATCCTAGCCACTAGACCACCAGGGCCAGTGGCCAGTGAGAAGGCCCTGGCCCATTGGCTTTGTAGAAATGAACTTCCCTAAAGAGACAGAAAGCAGTGAAACAAGTAAAGTGTTTATTAGGAAGAAAAAGAGTACACACAGGCACAGGTGAGCTCAGAGAGAGAGTCGCGCCCTCGTGGTAGTTTGAATCACTTGTATGGGGCATTTCTTCAAAGTTTCATCTGGCCAATTGTCTTGCTTTGGCTCTGAGTCCATATCTTTTATCTGGGCAGGGCTCAGCTCCTCCTCCCTCCTGCTATTATCTTTGTCTGGGAGTATCTGTCCACAGGGGACAAACTCCAGCTGTTCAGCCTGGGGCCCATCCATCTCCTGCCTCACTAATAAGTTGAATTATGTGAAATGCCTTTTTTTTTTTTTTTTTTTTTTTTTTTGCGGTACGCGGGCCTCTCACTGTTGTGGTCTCTCCCTCTGCGGGGCACAGGCTCCGGACGCGCAGGCTCAGCGGCCATGGCTCACGGGCCCAGCCGCTCCGCAGCATGTGGGATCCTCCCAGACCGGGGCGCGAACCCGGTTCCCCTGCATCGGCAGGCGGACTCTCAACCACTGCGCCACCAGGGAAGCCCCTGAAATGCCATTTTTAATAGGTCAAAAAGCAGTTCATAATAAAAAAAGACAGACTTTAGCAAGCACTGGTGAGTGTGTAAAGAAACTGGAACTACATTGCTGGTGGGGATGGAACATGGGACAGCTACTTTGGAAGACAGTTTGGCAGTTACTCACAAATTTAAACGTAGACTTACCATATGACCTAACAATTCAACTCCTAGGAATTTATCCAAGAGAAGTGAATACACGAAGACTTGTACACAAATCTTCAGAGCAACATTATTTGTAATTGCCGAAAAGTGAAAACAATCCAAATGTCCATCACCTGGCAAGTAGATAAACAAAATGTCATCTATCCATATAATGGAATAAAGAGCAATAAAAAAGAAAGTACTCATCCATGCTGCAACGTGGATGAACCTGAAAAACATTATGCTAAGTGGAAGAATGCAAAAGGTCATATATCGTATGATTCCTTTTATATAAAATGTCTAGGAAAGGCCCATCTAGAGAGAGACAGAAAGCAGATTAGTGCTGCTAAAGGTAGGAATGGAGGATTGACTGCAAATAGGCAGGAGGGGTCTTTTGGGGGTGCTAGAAATGTTCTAAAACTGGATTTTGGTGATGGCTGCACAAGTTTATAAGTTTACTAAAAAATCATTGAATTGTACGCTTTAACTGGATGATTTTTATGGTCTGTATATTATACCTCAACAAAGCTATTTCAAAAAGTCAAATATTAGCTGCAAAATATATGAATGAAAAGCTGATAGAAGTAAAAGAAAAAAATGATAAATCCACAATTATAGTTGGCAGTTTCAACATGCCTATTTCAATAGTTGATGGAACAGTAGACATAAAATCAAAAAGGGTGTAGATAACTGAAGAACGCGATCAACCAACTTGATCTAACTGGCGTTTATAGAACATTCTGCCTAACTACAGCAGGATACAAATTCTTTGTACATGAATATGGAGCATTTTTACCAATATAGACTGTATTATAGACCATAAAACAAGTCAATACCTATAAAATGATTCATTATACAAAGCATATTTTCTAAGCACAGTGGAATTAAATTAGAAATCCCTAACAGATATCTGGAGCATTTCTAAATATTTGGAAACTAAAAACACACTTCTAAATAACTAATGGGGCAAAGAATTAAAAAAAAAAGAGAAATAAAAATACATTTGAACTGAATTTTTAAAGAGGGTGACATATCAAAATTTGGATGCCACTGAAGCAGTACTGAGCGAGAAATTTAGAATGTTAAACACTTATGTTAGAAAAGGAGAAATCAATGACCTCAGTTTATACCTTCAAAAACTAAAAAAAGAAAAGTTAAATCCAAAGTAAGCAGAAGAAAGAAAATAAAGATCAGAGCAGAAATCAATAAAATAGAAAAAAAACAATAGAATTAATGAAAGTAAAGCTTGTTCTTTGTGAAAGTTTAACAAAAGTAGTAAATCTCTAGATAGAATAATCAGGAAAAAGAAGACACAAACTACTAATATAAGGAATAAGAAAGGCAGCATTGCTACAGATACTATAGATATTAAAAAGCAAATTAGGGAATATTATGAATAATTCTATGCCAATAAATTCAACAACTTAGGTAAAATGGACAAATACCTCAGAAAGTGCCAACTACCAAAGCTCACTCAAGAAAAAAGAGATTGCCTGAATACACTGCGTTTATTAAAGAACTTGTATTTGTAGCTAGAAATCTTCCTACAAAGAATGCTCCAGGCCCAGATGACTTCACTGGTGAATTGTGCCAAACATGTGAGGACAAAAGTAATACAATTAAATACAAATATTTTCAGAAAATAGGAGAAAAAAACTTCCCAATTCATTCAATGAGGGCAGCATTACTCTGATACCGAAATCAGACAAAGGCATTACAGTCAGATCAATATCAGCCATAAACATAGACACACAAATGGTTAACAAAGTTCTAGCAAATCAGATCCAACAATGTATAAAAAAGAATAATACATCATGACTAAGTGCAGTGTATGCCAGAAACTCAGGATTGTTTCATGATTTGAAAGTCAATAAATGGAATTCATCATATTAGGGAATTTTAAAAAGGAAAATTAAATGAGCTTCTCAGTAGATGCAGAAAAGCATCTGACAAAATTCAATATCCATTCCTAATAAAAATCCTCATCAAATCAGGACTAGAAAGAAATTTCTTTAACCTGATAAAGGGTATCTACAAAAAAAAGAAAAGAAAAAAACCCTACAGCTGACAGCATCCTTGATGGTGACAGACTGAATGCTTTCCCTCTTAGATCGGGAATGAAGAAAGGGTGTCCACACTCATCATGTCCATTCAACATTTTGCTTGAAGTTCTACTCAGGGCAATGAAGTGGGAAAAAAAAGTATTAAATGCATATCGATTGGAAAGGAGGAAGTAAAACTAACATTATTTGCAGAAGGCATGATTGTCTCTATAGAAAATCCTAGAGATTTTACAAAGGAATCCTTAGGAATCGACAAAGAAGCTACTAAAAGTAATAAGTGAGTTTAGCAAGGTCATTATACAAAAAATGAATTGTATCTCTATAAACTAGTTAACAACCCTTTGGAAGTTGGAATTTAAATAATACCACTGCTATAGCATGAAAAATGTGAAATACTTAATGATAAATTTGACAAAAGATTTAAGAGCTCTACTCTGAGAACTATAAAATATCGTTGAGAGGAATTAAAGAAGGCATGAATAAATGGGAGGATAAACCACATTTATGGGTCAGAACATTTAATATTGTTAAGATGTCAGCACTGCCCACACTGATCTACAGATTCAATGCAATCCCAATTAAAACCTCAGCAGGACTTTTTGCAAAAATTTACAAGAAGATTATATAATTCATATGGAAAGACAAAGAACCTAGAAGAGCAAAAATCATTCTGAAAAAGAACGAAGTTGAAGACCTACACTGCTTGATTTTAATATGTATTATAAGGTTACAGTAATCAAGACAGTATCGGTTTGGTATTGACATAAAGACAGACATAGATCAATGGACTAGAATAGAGAGTTGGGAAATAGACCCACGCATGTATGATCAATTGATTTGCAGTGGTGTTGCCAAGGCAATTCAATGGGGAAGGGACAATCTTTTCATTAAATAGTGCTAAAACAATTGGATGGCTATATGCAAAATAAATAAATGAAAGAACCCTGGCTCTTACCTCAGATCGGATACAAAAATTGCTCAAAATAGATAATAGACTTAAATGTAAGAGCTGAAATTATAAAACGTCCAGGAGAGAACATAAGAGAAAATCTCTGTGGACTTGGATTTGGCAAAAGTTTGAAAAATATGACACACAAAAAAATCACAAACTGTAAAAGATCATTTAGTCGGATAAGATCGAAATTTAAATATTCTGTTCTTTAAGATACACTTATGAAAATGAAAAGGCAAATCACAAACTGAGAGAAAATATTTAGAGAACATGTATCCAACAAAGGTTTTGTCTCTAGAATATATGAAGAACTCTTACAACACAATCATTTAAAAAATACAAAAATAAGTAAAAAAAAAAATTTTTGGCCATGCCGTGCGGACTGCAGGATCCTAGCTTCCTGACCAGGGATCAAACCCATACCCCCGAAGTGGAAGCACAGAGTCCCAACCACTGGACAGCAGGGAACTCCCCAGAAACAAATTTTAAATGGGCAAAAGAATTGAACATACACTTCACCAAAGAAGATATATGGATGGCAAATAAACACATGAAAAGATGTTCATCATCATTAGTTACTAAGGTAATGAAACTTAAAACCACTACACACCCACTGTATGGCTTAAATTAGAAAATTGAGTTATACCAAGCGTTGGCAAGGGTGTTCAGTGACTGGGACTCTTACAAGCTCCTAGCGGAAATGTAAAATGATGCAACCACTTTGGAAGGCCATCTTGTTGTTCCTTAATTAGTTAAACATACACCTACTGTATGATATAGCCATTCTGCTCCTAGGGGTTTACCTAAGAGAAACGAAAACGCATGCCTCACTAAGACTTGTAAACAAATTATTGTAGCATCTTTATTTGTAATAGCTAAAAAGTAAACAACCTGAATGCCCATCATACAGGTGAGTTGATGAAGACAAATTGCGATCTATCCATACAATGCAACACCACTGGTATCTTGATACTTCTGATTCATCTAGTATATTTCAGCACTTTCCTTTACAGCATCAGATTACGGGGAAAGTCTGCCTGATATCAGAGAGCTTAAAATAAAACACTCCGAGGGTATATCCTAATTTCTTTACAGACCCACCCCAGGCCTTTGTACCCTCCATACCCAGAGCCTATATCTTTATCCTGATTGAGAGATCCAGTCCCATTTCCATATAGTCACATAGTTTTATTCATTTCAATATATCCTATTCCTTAAGAAGATAAGTAAGCATGGTCACATCTTCAGACCTTTGTTAAATGGAAAAAAAGTAGTTTTCTTTGTCTAACCACACACAGGAATTTTGGCTTGGGAAATATGGTTATCAGACTTGGTTTGGATTCCTACTTTACCTTCTCTTGCTGTGTCTTTTCCCTCATTTTGGATTCCCAGAGTCATCATGTCATCTCTTCCTTTTGTCTCTATTGGGGAGAGGTAACATATTAATATATTATAAGATAATGTGGGTTCAAAACCTGGCTCTTCCACTTACTAGCTGTGTGACCTTGCGTGGATTGCTTAACCTCTCTGTGCTTCAGTTTTCTCTTTTGGAAAATGGTGATAATCAGAGTAGTATCTCCTGGAACGTTGAAAGCTCTTAGCGTTGGGCACATAAGCAGTCGATAAATATTTGCTTTTCTTAGCACATGAACCCAGTATCAGGAAGAGTTCTAAAGGTCTGATTCACCTTATCACACTGTCTTATAAAGATCAATTTTAATAGCTGATCCCCCCAGATGGAGATTACATTTCAACATAGACTTGTTATAGGAAATAGATTCTACCTGCGATTTCAGGCCTGATCAAATTGTGCTGGGTGGAAGAGGGGCTAAGGGCAGGCTTTACTGTCTGGGACTAAATTGTGTCCTAATCACAATGTACATCAGAACTACATGAAAAACTCCTTAAAATCAATATCTCTGAGGGATGAGCCTTGGAATCTGCATTTTAACAAACCCTCCAGATAATTCTCATTTCCAAGAAAGTTGTAGAATCCCTGCCTATGGGATGCCTACCAGAAGAGAAACTCGTTTTTTCACTCTCTCTTGCTATTACATTCTTATATTCTTTTCTCCCCAATTTCTTTACTTTTGTTGGGGGGAGGGGGATGGGGAGTGATGCTTAAAAAAAAAACACCCCAAATTTAATTACCTGGAAATACTTTTTTCTTCTTATTTTGTTCTTTTCAGGACTTGTATAGTTGCATTTTTAATTTTTATACCTATGTGGTAATGAACGTATAGAATTTTGTATCCTGCATCCAGTTAACATTATACCATCTGTATTATTTCATCCTGCTACATTTTTTTCTCACACCTTCTCTTCCTCACCCCTTGCTTCTCTGTCCAGGTGACCATCTAAGGTGGCTAGATGGGTATGTGCCTGTGTCCACATTCATCTTAATGCAAGTATATAGTTACTTACATTGAATTTGGGGAACTTGATATAGCTTTGGTTTCTCATGCTGTGTGTATTTTATAAGCATTCTGAAATATTTTTTTTCCTGAAAGCTAAGTGAATAAATAAAGGATGTGGTTAGTCTGTCGGTGCTTAAAATTCAGATAAGATCTCTATAGTGAAGGTTGCTTTACATTAATGAGGATTATATTTACTCTTTTCGCCTCGTTTGCAATTATTGGGTGAACTCAGGTCGCCTTAGTTCGTTACCACCGTTAGTGCCTGACAATAACAGAGGGTGTGCCTCAAATGCACAAGTACCTGGGAGCTCATGACGTCTTCCTTCTTCTAGCGGAGGGCAGCTCTGGCCCGCGAGGTGGAGGGCTGGGTTCTGATCATACACGTTACTGCAAATTAAATCTCTCCCTGAGCCTCAGTTGTCCCATCTGTAGAGGATGGTTATTAGGCCCAAGTGGTGTTTCTCTCAGAGAGCCCTGTGGACCACCTGCTTCAGAATCACCATCATACCAGTTAAAATGCAGATCCCAAGGCCCCACCCTTGGCCCATTGAACCACAACCTGAAGTGGGGCGGGCCCAGGAGCCTGCATGGTCAATAAGTCTCACAGTTGGATCCCATGGACGATTGAAGGTTGGGAACTACAGATCCCTGTGGTTGAATATCCTGGCAGTTAATCTCCAAACTCCTCTTTGGTCTTTCTCAGGCAGGAAGGAGTTAATCCTGGCTAGTCAGTGTGGTCCTCACCTGCTCCTGCAAGAGCTGCACCATCTAACGGAGTCAAGAGCTAGAAGTCTACATCCTGGTACAGTCAGTGGTACTTTTCATATGGATGGAAGGGAAAGAAAGGATAGAGGAAAGAAAAAAAAAAAAAAAAAGATAGCCTCCTTTCAACTCGAGGTCTCGACAAATGCTGCTTTCTTAGCCAGGAATGATGTCCTACGAATGATCTCCTGTCTACTTAACTCCTGAGACTCTTAATGTCTCAGCTAAGAACTTGCTTCCTCCGGGAAGCCTTTCAGACCTCTCCATCACGTTGCGTGTGTAGACAATGATAACCGCTCTCCTGTCACCTGGTATTTCCCCCTTATGTAATTAATTGTTAAATGGCTAACTCACCCCAGTGGACAAGAAAATTTCTTCCATGTTCCCAGAGTGCATCAAAAGACCTGGCACATAGTAAGTGCTCAATGAATAAATATTTGATAAATGACGTGGACATGGTACCTGGCTCAGCTTTAACATTAGAGCCAAGGCTTTCCTGGGCAGAGCTAGGGCTCCAAGAACTATCTCTCTCTCACACACACACACCCACCCCCCCCCAACACACACACTGTTCCCACCCCCATAGCACCCCAAACCAGCCAAATGGCAAATTGCACCCAAAATCTGGGAAAAGCCTTCGACAAGTTATCTTAGAATAGTAACAGCTTCTGTCCCAGCCAGTGCTGTCACAGGCAGCTTAATTATGGTAATTAGCCACATTAAAACATGATTATAACATAAAATTGGAATTAGTCATATAACACATTCAAATTTTTTGGTATGCTTATTGATTTTCTTTCCCTGTTAATCAGAGGGCTACAGTAAATTCAGATAGATCTGGTACAATTAAAACTGAGCCTGTAAATGCTAGTGAAAATTTTAATTAGCATCTGTCTTTTGTTAAGGACAGCGAGGTGAGGATGTATCTTTTTACAGGGAACATAATCAAGGCGTTTGTCTGTTTTCTGGATCCTAGGTGGGGCAGACCATACTGTTCTCATTCCTTTTTAAGAAGTGTTTGAAAGAAGATGCGAGTTATAAAGACATCTAAGAAATGCCTAAACAAGAAGTGGTCGGTTTAAAGAAAAACAGTTAGTCAAACTTGGTGATTGGAGGTATGTAGACAAAACAACCAATTGAATGGAATCATTCTCTTTTCTGTAGTATGGAGTGGCTTTGAAATTGGGCAACCACGAGTTTACATCTTAACTCTGCTGTTTACTAGCTGTGTGATCTTGAACAGGCTTTGTTTTGCCTCTCTGAGCCTCAGTTTCCTCATCTGCGAAATGGGGATAATGGTAGAACCTATCTCACAGGATGATTGAGAGAATTGATGGGATTACACATTTTCAGTGTGAAGTAACACCTTAATAATTAGGAGTTGTTATCATCATCATCACCACCATCATCTTTATCACCATTAGCATCATCATTATCATTTTCATCCAGTAAAGAGAAGACTCTTGTAATATCTGCCATGACCCTTGAGCTTCAGGTGTAGGGCTAGCCCAAACTTCATGAGTTTGGATTCAGGTAGCTCTCTAATCTGTGCCACTTATAATGTATGCAACCTCAGGAAAGTCATTATATTTCTTTCCTTATTTGTAAAATGAGCACAGTTTGCAAGGGGATGTTGGGAATGTGACAAGGGATGCGGGTCATGCCTGGCATGGAGCTAGCCATTTGAGCCATTGTGATTCTCCGTCTCGAATATCCAGTCCTATCCGCTCAACAGATTGCTTTGGTGGTGGTGTAGCACAGGCATGTATAGAATATAAAAGCAAGAATCTCCAGGTTTCAAATCACAGCCTTCACTCAGAGGCTTTTCTGTGCTGCCTCCTGCAAGGCCCGTGTCCCACTGTCATGACCTTAGTTGCCGGGAAGTGTTTCTGCCATCTACAGAAGGGATAGTAGAGCTCATCAAATATTCCATGTGGTCCCCTGAATTTCCCAGCCTCCCTTGCAGTTGGAGTGAGGCCGTGTGACTCCTTCTGACCAGTAGACTGTGAGCAGAAATATATCACTTCCGTTTGGAGGCAGTTAAAGAGCGGTGGCTGGGAAACCACATGTAGAGATAACAAAACTGCAAGATGGAAGTTACCAAATCATCCAGTCACTGCAGGGAGGACAGCTGTCCTGGAGAGCAATGGAATCCCTGTTGGACTTGTGTGAGTGGAAAATAAACCATTGTTGCATTAGGCTACTGAAAGTTTGAGGCTTCTTTGTTACAGCAACATAACCTAGCTTTTGCTGATTAATACAGTGATTGGTCTCTGCCATGAAATCCACTTTTTTGTTTGTGCCTCTTGCTCTGAATGCAGTAATGGTTTGTTGGCTATTGGCCATTCCCAGACTGACTGATGCAGTCAGTCTGGGAATGGCCAATAGTCTTTTTTCCGGAACCGATTTTAGGTAGACTGGAGGGGAACTGGGACTTCTAAGTTCAGAGATTTGCCATAATGCTCATGCCCATCGATGCAGCCTACAGCTGGCCCCTCACTGTTCGGACAGCACAGGTGACTGGGAGAAAGAAACGTGGAAAACTCAAAATAACAGGGTCCTTGCATGGGTCATTCACAGCCGCATAGACTCCTGCCCATACTGGGGTGCCCAATGGGATTGATATGTCAGATATCATGGGCATCCTGACCAGAATTCACACCCATCTTTATTTTGGTATCAATACTTAGTTTTGTTTTGAGACCCACTCATCAGATTCAGGCTTGGTGGGCTGTCAATCCAAAGGCTTTACCCTCTTCTGTCCAAGAAGTGGGCACATGACCCAACCTCGGTAGTGATTCATACCAAGTGCAGCCTCTTTAAAGGACTCAGGAGGGTCCCAGCTTCCTAGGTCCTTAGAACTGCTGTGATGCTGTCCTCAGACCTGCTTTCCCAACTCTTCTTTGGTCTGTGAGATACTCCTATTCTTCTGACAAAGCTCTCCCACCTTTTTCTGGATGAATTTAGCCAGAATCAGCTCCTTTTCATCAAAGAGTGTTAAGTAATACATAATAATGAATTTCATCCAGTATTGACAAAGCTGCCTGTCATGTGCTGGGTACCATGCTGGACTCTGTTGCCCTATTACTCTAAGTTTGGAATGACATTTATGATTGATGGCCTAAGAAAACAAAACTCTGAGGTTAAGTAAAACACAGACTTTTTTAAAAAAATTAATTTATTTATTTTTGGCTGCATTGAGTCTTTGTTGCTGCATGTGGGCTTTCTCTAGTTGCAGAGAGCCAGGGCTAGTCTTCATTGCAGTGTGCAGGCTTCTCATTGCGGTGGCTTCTCTTGTTGCGGAGCATGGGCTATAAACGCGCGGGCTTCAGTAGCTGTGGCACGTGGGCTCAGTAGTTGTGAAAGAGTGTTAAGTAATACATAATAATGAATTTCATCCAGTATTGACAAAGCTGCCTGTCATGTGCTGGGTACCATGCTGGACTCTGTTGCCCTATTACTCTAAGTTTGGAATGACATTTATGATTGATGGCCTAAGAAAACAAAACTCTGAGGTTAAGTAAAACACAGACTTTTTTAAAAAAATTAATTTATTTATTTTTGGCTGCATTGAGTCTTTGTTGCTGCATGTGGGCTTTCTCTAGTTGCAGAGAGCCAGGGCTAGTCTTCATTGCAGTGTGCAGGCTTCTCATTGCGGTGGCTTCTCTTGTTGCGGAGCATGGGCTATAAACGCGCGGGCTTCAGTAGCTGTGGCACGTGGGCTCAGTAGTTGTGGCTTGCGGGCTCTAGAGCACAGGCTCAGTAGTTGTGGCGCATGGGCCTAGCTGTTCCATGGCATGTGGGATCTTCCCGGACCAGGGCTCGAACCCATGTACCCTGCACTGGCAGGTGGATTCTTAACCACTGTACCACCAGGGAAGTCCCAGTAAAATGCAAACTTATTTATTCATTCAACAAACATACTGTGAGTGCCAATTATGGGCAAATGAACATCTAGGTGCTGGGGATACAGGACTGAAAAAAACAGACCAAAATTTTGTTTTGTTTTGAGAACCACTCATCAGATGCAGGCCTGGTGGGCTTGTCAATCAAAAGGCTTTACCCTCTTGGGGCTTCCCTGGAGGGGAAGCAGCAAGGAGGACTCAACGCAGGCAAAAAAAAAGGCTTTACCCTCTTCTGTCCAAGAGGTGGTCACATGACCCAACCCGGGTAGTGATTCATATCAAGTGCAGCCTCTTTAAAGGACTTGGGAGGGTCCCAGCTTCCTAGATCCCCAGAACTGCTGTGATGCTGTCCTCAGACCTGCTTTCCCAGCTCTCATTTGTGAGACTGATAATTCTGTTTGGAGGAGGCGGTTGTAAATAACACAGACAATAAAAATCTAGAGTAATCAGATGCTCAGAAGTAGTATATGGAGAAATAAAGCAGTACGGGAGGATGGGTAGCATGTGGTGTCAGGGGTGGGATAAAGAGGGCTTGCAATTTAAAACCCTTTGGTCAGGGAAGACTTCAGTGAGATTTGAGCAAAACCTGGAAAATGGAAACGTGCGTTCTCTTGTTCTTGTATTCCAAATTCCATTTTGCAGGTGACTTGGTTTATAGGGCTGTTGTGGAGACAGGACTTGACACTTAAAACGCACACAATAAACATCAGCTGGAAAACAAGTGCAAAGAAGCCATTTGGATGCCAAGTCAGCGCTGTGTGTGGGGAGCACCAGCACTCATCCTCCAATCCTAAACCATTGCCCTGGGGATGCTGCCTCCCAGCCCTGGAAACTGCTGAGGCTGTGGCCTCACAGGGTGGTTTGTAATCACCAGTCCCCCTCCCCCATCCCAGCTCCCATGCTGCTCTAATTAGGGACCTCGGGCAGCCCCAGCTGCTCCCAGCCACTGCTCCAGAAGAGCTGGGGGTGGGGGAAAAGGGGAGAGAGACAGAGGGGGGGAGGCAGGGAGGGAGAGAGATACAGACAGAGACACACACACACAGAGAGAGAGAGACAGAGGGAGGGAGGGAGGGACGGCGGGAGAAGAAGAAGAGAAAACAAGGAACGGAGAGGGAGGGAAATGCATTACCCAAGCCTGAGAGAGGCAGATGGAACTCCTCTGCAGTGAGCTTGTCCTGGGTGGCCAGGGTACTTCTAGCATAGCAGTTCCTCCCAGCTGCCCCACCCTGCCTACATTCAAGAAATACTCAAGGGCATAGGCTCTGGACATCGGGTTCAGATGGACCCTGGTTCAAATCCTGTCTCTGCCATTGCCTGGACATGGGAACGTAGGCAATCTCACAAGTGTCTGAGTCTCAGTTTCATAATGCCAACTTCATAGGTTAGAGAGAGGATTCTGATGTGAAGCGTGGAAAGCACCTAGCCGCCTGCCATGCACACAGTGCAGGGATCTTGGCTCAGTCCTGGCTCTGGGTCCTTGGACTCCGCCCGCAGGAGGCCCTGGTCCCACACATTCACACAGAACCGTGATTGGGACTCTGATTGAGAACCTTGAGCCCAGTGGCTCTTTTCCCAGCTGCACCCTGGGATCACCTGGGGAGCTTTAAAGAACACAGATGCCCGAGTTCTCTCCCAGAGAGAGTCTGATGTAATTCACTTGGGATGCAGCCTGGGCATCAGAATCCCTGAAAGCTCCCAGGTGATTCCAAGGTGCAGCCAAGGTTGAAAGGCACTGTTTTGTCTCAGGGTGTTGATTTAAACCCCCCACATTTATTCCCAAAGAATGAGAGACACTCAGACAACGTGCCTTTAGACAGCCTCTCAGACCAGCTGCTTTTTCTTTTTCTAATTTGGTTCGACAAGCATTTATTGAGCATCTATCTGTGTTCCTGGCACACTGTTAAAATCAAGCACTGTTCCTGTCCTCCAACAATGTGGTGTCTGGGTGACCATATCCTGCTACGCTTGAGGGGACCATGGGAAAAATTGGGAGGAAAATATCTCACCCAGATTGTGGGATGGGTGGGGAAGGAGGGACGTTACAGGATCAGACCTAAACTGTGACTTGAAAAACTGAGTAGCAGCTGGCCCAGCAGAGATGTGGAAAGAAGAAGGGTAACCCAGGTGACTGGAACAGTATGATGTGTGAAGCATCAAGGGGAGAGGGACAAAATGAGTAGGGGGATTACCTACAGGCAGGTCTACGAGACAGGAGGACAAAGGGCAGGAGAGGAAGACAGATAGTAGAAGCTTTACAGCCATGCCAGGACCCCTGGCCTTCACATTATTGGCACTAGGGAGCCATGGCAGGCTGTAGGTTATGAGGCAGTTTTGATCCCGTGCACAAGTATTCAGAGTGCGGCTGCCTCTGAGTGCTGGGGGGTGGCGCATCCAGAAGAGGAAAAAGCCTTTGTTTGGCAATTTTTCCACAAGCAATTTTATTCCATTCCCTTCCATCCTGTAGAAACATGAAGTTATCCAGAGAACCTCACTGCCATGGTAACGATAAGAGAAACAAACAATGCACCTATTTGTATAAAATTGTCCATAAAGCCTGTTTATTTTTCATACCATTATTTTAATAGGTGGGGATGGCAGTGATGGGATGGGGAACAGCAGGCTTTAATGGTGCCGCTAACGTCGCCTGTTCTTGAAACAACTTGAAATGCTCACACACATTCAGACATTGGCACTTAGATCATGTCTCTGGCTGGGAACTCCCGCTGCTTTAGAATCTAATGGCTGGGAAGCATCCTCTGTTCCCGGAACTGAAAGGCAGTATGGTCAAGTGGTTATAAACTCCAGCCTTGGGTTTGAGTCCCTGTTCTGTCACTGATTGGTGACTGTTGGCAAATTTCATTACCCCTCTGAGCCTCCATTTATTCATCTGCATCATTCATCCCCCTTAGATTCTAGGGGGAGAACACAGATAGTACACCTGGAAACACATAAGGAAATAAGAAAGATGATTTTTAGACAGTGATACGTGCTCAAAAGGATTTAAAACTGAGGAAGTTCTCTCCAAGGCGGTGCCGTTCTGGCTGACCACAGGGTGAGAATGAGCCACGTGTGTGCCTATCAGGAGGAAAGACCTCCCAGGCAGGGTATCAGCAATCACAAAGAATAAGAGACAGACCTGAGTTTGGAATGTTTGCAGCCGGACCTTCGTAAAGGGAAGCACAAGAAAAGGTCCGAGAGGGTAAAGGGGCCAGATCTGGAGGGCCCTGTAGGCTAGGGTAGGAGTTTGGGTTACAATGATACAAACTCCTAGGGTGGTTGCAAGGATTAAATGAGATATTGAACAGTAAACTCTAAAGCAGCTGCTTGAAGACGTCAGCTTACGTTCTCACCAGGATATCTGCAGTCCATCATCTCTTGGGTGTGGAAGCTATTACCACAGAATGATCGAACTGCAGACCTGGGAGGGCTTTCAGAGATCACTTTTCCTAATTATTTTCCTTTTTCCTATGGGTGAATTAAGGATCAGAGAGGGCAAGGGACTTACATCGCACAGGAGTCAGTGGGGCAGCCTCTGGGCCCTCCGACTTCTGCCCACTCTCCCTTGGGCTCCTGGACTCAAGTCCATCCATGATCTCGAAAGAGAAATCCCTTGGTCTCTGTTCCTGCTGGTGCCAGCTGGTGCTCCTGCTTGGGAACAGTGTGGGGTAGTGGAAAAACACAGAGCCTCAGAGGGTCATCAGACATTAGTCCTCTTCTCCTGCCCTCCTGTCCTCCTGGGAACAAAGGCTGGGCTTTGGCTGGGGAGCTGGAAGAAAGGTCAGGTTATGGGGTCAGCAGGGACCTGACAGAGCCTGGTATTTCAGTATTCCATTATGAAGAGAATGGTGAGATAGGAGAGGAAGGCGAAGGGCTAGAGGATGTTTCTGCAACTGAACAGAGCAGTACCGCCTTGCTTAATTTCAAGTGAGGCGAGTCACACGGAAAATGAGTTAGACTGGCTAAGTCCCCGATGGGCTTGGGTGGTTTACTGATTCTATACCCTTAACCCCAGCTGGACTTTCCTCTGGTTCTAGGCATACAGAAATACACTTAATAAATCCTGTTAGAGAAGAGCTTTTTATGGCATTTGGGCCGTGTCTTTTCACTTACAATCTGTATAATACATGATAATTCCTCCCGCTTACTGAGCACCTACTACAGCGTGGGTACTTGGTTCAGCACTGAACATGCATCCTGTCTCTTACTATTACACAAGGCCCAGAAGTAGTTACTAATATCCCTTGCTTCGTATAGACAAGGAAACTGAAGTTCAGAGGTGACACATATAGGAGGGAGTTCTGACTCCCTCAAACTCAGACATGTCTGACTCCAGGTAAACCTGCTGATTTCAAAGGACTCAGGTGCTCATAGGGTCACCAAATATGAAAGTCTTAGGATAGCCCACAGGTGTGTACTTCTATGCAGATACAGGCTGTTCTTCATGGTCTGAAAAATGTGTGTGTCACTGTTTATAGTGCTAGCAGAGTATATAAATATACACAGTACCTTTCATTGATTTTTTTTTTTTTCTCACCTTTGAGACTCAAAAACCTAAACCCAGGAAAATCTGCCAGCTGGGTTTGCAGGAACTTGACCGTGGGGGTCCCATCAGATCCTATATGTTTGTCCCTCCCCTTCAGCCTCCTTCCTGTTTCTGACAGTGTCCTGGTTTTCCTTCTTGTCTGGCCAGACAGGCCCCTGGAGAATGCAGATCCATCTTGCAGGCTCACTTTGTGTTCTGTAAACTTTCAGTTTGAAGATAAAGGCAAATCTCTGCTGTGCAATGGGCATTTCTCAAGAGCCAGGACAGGTGATAGAGACAGATCCAGCATTTTCAGGAAAATCAAATAGGCATAATTGCTTCTTTCCAGGTAATGTAGATGCACTGGATGGGGGCGGCTGTGTCACAGTTGATCATTCCCTTGTTAGCATCTGACCAGAGTGATGTGATAGCCACGGTCTTCCTGCATGGGGGCTGCACAGGCTCAGCTTATGAAGACCAGGTTGAAAACACATGATGAGAAGATGCTGGGGACTTCCCTGGTGGTCCAGTGCTTAAGACTCCGCACTTCCACTGCAGGGGGCGTGGGTTCGATCCCCAGTCAGGGAACTAAGATCCCACATGCCACGGTGCGGCCAGAAAAACAAAAAAAGTTAACTAATGGAGAAGATGCTGGTTCGATGCTTTGCCTGCTCTTCAAAGACCCAGGGTGGATTTGTCTCCTGGACTTTACTCTTGCTGGGTTTTTTTTTTTCCTTTTTACTAGCTCCCTCTCTTTCAATATGTCTCCTTTATATTCCATTTTTACTCCAAGACAAAAGATTTTTTCTCTTTTTTTTTTTTCCCCTCAGTGATAAAGACTTTTCCAATACCAGATGTTCCGAGGGGGAGAAATTGATGCTGGGTTTGGGTGGGGCAGGACTGTGAATGAAAATGGACACTTCCTATATTGTATGTTGATGGGGAGAGTAATTACTGAGTATAGACTACCTGGCACACTCAAAGTCAAGCCCCTGGTAATTATGATCTGCGTAGACAGAAAAATGGCATCAGAGAAATATGACGACAATGGCTAGCATTTATCGCAATAGCCCTTTTTCAGTCTCAGAGCCTTGCACTTGCTGTGTCCTCTACTTAGAACATGCTCTTCCCCAGATCTTCATCTGGTTACCTTTTTTGCACCATTCACTCCTCTGCTTAAATGTCTCCTAGCCTGGGAGGCCATCCCTGATCACTCGAAAGGAATGTGCCTCGTTTACTCTCAACTCCTCCTGTTTTATCTTCCTCATAGAGCTTTCTGGAATTCTTATTAACGTTTTACTGTCTATCCCTCACCTGACAAGGTAAGCTCCAGAGAGCAGGGACTTTGTTTTATTCATTTGTGTATCCCCAGTGCCGAAAACAGTATCTGGCACGTAGAAGCTGCTCAAAAAATATTTGTTGAAAGGATGGATAGATGGATGGGTGGACAGATGAATGGAGAGTTTACTACATGCTACATGCATTATCCTAAGTGCTTTATAATGATTGTCTCATTTAATCTTAAATGACAACCTTTCACTGAAGCAGCTTCAGAGAGGTTAAGACAGTTGTTAAAGGTCACACAGCTGTGAGTAGGAGAGAAATAATTCAAATTCAGTTCTGTCAGGTTTCAAAGCCCACTTTTAACCACTCTGCTTCCCCTGGCATAGAACATTAATCTTGAAAAGGATTTGGGCACTCAGGTTACCAGACTTCACTAGACTATCAGCTCTAGAGAGCAAGAGATGGAGTCTGCTGTATCCACAGCACCTTGCATAGAGTTTGGCACCTAGTAGTCACTCAATAAATAGATGCTCAGACAATATTTGCAGATAGATGGGATAGACAGATGGAATAGATAGATGGATGAGTGGGTGGGTGAGTGGGTGAGTGGGTGGATGGATGGATGGATGGACAGATAGGTGGATGGGTGGATAAGGAAACAGTCCCAGAGAAGCTTGCGACTCACCTAAGATCACACAGCACATCAGCAGAAAAGAGATCGGAACTCAGGACTCCTATCCCAGTACTCTCTGGCTTACAACACCAAACATTTGAGAATGAAATTGAGTGTTTTCCTTATGGTTTGCACTGGGCTCAATGCTCTAGTTTATTGGTTCAAGGGATGCTCTCTGTAACCCTATAAAATAAGTGCTATTGTATCTCCTCATGTCACAGTGATATTATCCACTGTGTCAATCACCACACATGGTAAGTGTTATTTTTATCCCTACTCCTCAGAAGAGGAATATAAGGCTCAGAGAGGTTAAATAACTTGCCCTTCTTACCCAGCAGGAAGAGGTGAGGCTAGAATCTAACTCTTTGTCTCCACTGGACCAATATTAGCTGCATAAGAGCTGATTTATCAAGTGGCAACATATAAAGTAGACAGAGTTGTGAGCACACGTCATCTGCTCTGCAGAGAATCTGGGATTCTCTCCCTAGGCAGCAGTGGGTAGCAGGAAGTCCACCCTGATGCCAGAATCGAGGCCAGAAGTGCCCTGTGGTAATAGAGCATAAGCCTGGACAAAAGGTAGACCAAGTACATGATATTGAGGGGGTCACTTTGCCTTCCTGAACCTCAGTTTCCTCATCTGTGATATGGGTATTGAAATTGTGCTAGGGGAAGATTTTCGTCTGCAAGCTGCTCTGGTTCCTTGCAGAATTCTATCCCTATCATGGTATTTCTTCTTGGGAAAAAAAATATGTCGACATTGCTCTTAGAGAATCCCCTTATATTCCCACCATCCAGTTTCAGATTGCTGGGTCTGTGTCCCATTCTCTCAGGACTTTGTGCCATGTTTCAGCTGGCAAATGGAATGAATAAATCCCTGCCCATGTGTTCAATGAGTTAAGGGTTTGCAATGTCCCTTCTGCCACATAAGACACCTGCATGCAAGCAGCTGATCTTCTAGAGGCCCCATGACTTTACCAAAAGGAGTGTCTCTGATGGTAGACTTTTATTCACTGTGGTCTCCTGGTAACAAGGAGCTGTTGAAGCACCAGGGAACATCCATGGAATCATAGCATAGAGGTAGCCATCAAATACCTGGGAAGTAGCGTATTGAGATGCAGTGGGTTCTAACTCTGGACTCAGACCTGGCATCGAATCCTGTCCAAGTGGCCTAAGCTGGGTCGTGCCGCTCTCTAGGGCTCAGGTACTCACCTGTCAGATGGAGACCATCACACCTCACTGGCAGGATCATTGTGAAATTATGTCATTATAGCACCTGGCAAACAGTAGATGCTTATAAACATTAGTTTCCTTGCTTCCAGGTGTGAAGCTGGCCTGTCTCTGTTTTCCTCTCCCTTGCTTTCTCCCTTTTCCTTTTCCTCCGTCTTTCTTGCTTGTTTATGTTTCCATTCAACAAGTATTATTGTGAGCCTGCTGGATGCTAGCACTGTGTCAGCACTGAGTGGATGGTGATGAGCAAGACAGGCAAGGCCACACCTTACAGAGCCCCCCACCCAATCCGGCAAAGCAACGGGGATGCTGCTTCTTCCCCAAAGGAGAAATCAGCTCTTGGGCACCGTGTGCCTCAGCCTCCCTCTTTATCAAAACCGACTGGCTTTGCTGCCAGGAATGGAAACTTCTTGCAGCCACTGATTGGGTTTTATTGGGGGCTCGCTACCCCCTAGAACCTGAGGCAGATCTGGGCCTGTAGTGAGGACGCTGTAAAAGAACATTGAATGCATGAGTGACTGGGGAAGCTTTGGGTGTGGAGGGTCTTTTGGAAACCCGGACCAGAGTGCTCCCTCGCCCCTCCTGTCCTCCTCCACCCTGTATGCAACTCCCCCACCCATTCTTTATAGGGACTCCCAGCTCCTCCACTCTGCTAAAGACATATTCCTCCCCGCTGCTGCCTGCAACCTTCTCTCCATCTGCTCCTCTGCCTGCTCAGGCTGCAACGTGGGTATAGTGTGGCAAGGTGGAGTGCGGGGAGGGAGAAGGAGGGCTTTCTAAATTGGGGTGAGAGGCCTGGGAAGCTGGCTGGGTCTGCAAAAGTAGTCCACACAGTGAGTCTCCAGGAGTGGGTGCAAGCTTGTCCCCCATCCAGCCACTGCCTGTCCCCAAGCATCTGCCTCTCTCCCCCCCATCACCCCTATTTGTGGAGAAAAGACAAGTTGCTGAGAATCAGGGCTGGGCAAGAGCAAAAAGCGCATGAGAGTAGGCCTTGAACTCCAGCTCAGATGGGGGAAGGGAGTACAGCAGGGCTAAGGGACTGAGCTGAGAGGAAGCCTTGGCGAGCTCTGGTGCCCCGTTAACAATGGGAATGTGAGAAACGTTGCTCAGGTTAGAACATGGATACATTTTCAGGTTGGGCTTCAGGGGTGTACAAAGCCCCCGGGTATTGGATGCACAATTTTGTGGCCATTTGTATCCTTCTAGGGAGACTGACAGCTCTCATCAGATCCACAGAGTTTGAGACTTTCTAGGTTATGGGGACTCACTTTGGAAATGCGGAGGGCTGTCGGGGAAGAGGCTGGCTGGGGCCGAGAGAGCTGAAATTGGGATCCATCCAAAAGGCTGAGCAATGGAAAGCTCTAGGCTGCGCACAGGCTGAGGGCTGCGCTCGGTTTTGAGGCCTCCATCTCACCGTCCGGAAAATGGTCCGGACGCTCTCCAGCCTCGCCTCGCTGGCGCAGGGCTGCCGTAAGCATCCGCCAAGAGGAAACGCTCGGCCCACAGGACGCGAGGGGAATCGGCATTAAACTTTGCAGGGCCGACGGGCCAGCGGCCAGAGGAGGAGGCTGGCACCCCGGGCGCGGCCGGCCCCTCGCGCTCGCTGCCCGCCCGCCCCCTCCCTTCCTCCCCGCGCTGGCTCGGCACAGGCTCGGCCCCAGCCCCCTCCCTCCTCCCGCTCGCGCCTCGCTCGTTCGCTCGCTCGCCGGCTCCTCCTCACTCGCCCGCCCGCGCCCGGCGCAGCTCGGCCAGAGCGTTCGCGGGGCTGAACGCGCGTCCGCCCGGGGGGCTCCGGCGGCTGCCCCCGGCCCGCGGCCCCCTCCCCGGCTCCCGCCTTCCCTTCCTCGCTCGCTGCCTCTCTCCTTCCCCGGCTCCCGCGCCGTCCGCCCGCCCCGCAGCCCGCGGCTCCGCGCCCCCCGCAGCCAAGATGCCCGCGGCCCGGCCGCCCGCCGCGGGACTCGGCGGCCTCGCGCTGCTCCTCGCCCTGCTCCTGGGAAGCCCCGCGGCCGCTCCGGCAGAAGGTAAGCGCCCGGAGGGGCGGGGCGGGGGAGGGGGCAAAGTTGCCGCGAGTGCGGGGCGGCTGGGGGTCCTAGCCGACCCCGACGACTCGCTCCACGTTTGCCGGGATGTGGAGCGGGGGCGGCTGCCCAAATTCGGGACTAGGAACCGCGTCCGCTTGGCCCGGGCTGCGGGGAGTGTGGAGGCGGGGATGTGTCTGAAGGACTCGGGCGCTTTCCTGCCTCGGCCGCGGGCTCCCTTTCTGCCTTCCCGGCTGTGCGGCTGACTCCCCCGTGCGGCCCCAGAGACTCTCCTTGGAGCGGGGTCGCCTCCAGACCCCAGATTCCCGGAGCTCTCGGCAGCCGCAGCCGGGGCCGGGTGCCAGGTAATTCTCACCCTTCCGGGGAGAGGACGAGAAGCGGGGGCAGCTGACCCGCCGTGCAAGTGAGGGCTAGACTCGAACAGTGCGTCTGGGGGCCGTCGCAGTGCCGCGTCCTCCCACGCTAGGACCCCTTGCTTCCTTTTGGGTCAGGCTGCCCCGAGGGACCGGATCCCTGGACCGATCCCAACCAAGTGTCTGGAAGCCGAACTTGGGTGTGGCTTTCGCCTGGAGGCCAGTGGAGGGGGCTCCGGGTTCTCAGAACTTAGCGGGGGAGGGAGAGGCGATCTTAGGTCACAGGCGGGAACCTGAGCGGACTCCCCTCTTTTTTCTCCCTTCAACAGCCGGGTGTCTCTTAACACTACTCTGAATTGGGGGCGGGGCGGGGGGGTTGCTAGTTTCACCCGGCACGTGCTAGCCGGTTGGGAAGAAGGGGGGCGGGGGGGGTCCAAGTTTAGCGGAGGATGGCGGCTCCTTCTTCCCAGACTTGGAGCCGCACCCTCTCCTCCACCCCGTTGAGGTTCCCCAGGGAATATTGTGGCGGGTGGTCAGGTGGGTGGGGCTTTGAGGTGGAAAGGGGAGTATGGCGCCGAACTCATCCAAAACTAACCCCGAGAGCTTCGAGGGTTTGATCAGGCCACTAGGAGACCCCAGAGTGGTGGGAAGCGTTCGTAGACCTCGCCTTTTGAAAAGATCCAACTCCTGTTCCCGGTAACCCGCCCCTCACGTGGGAAAAAGCAAGCAATGCAGGGTCTCCCCAGCCTGAAGACAATCCGGAGGGCGCACACTCTGTCCATCTGGAGCCCCGTGTTTGGCTTGGACCGTCTTGACCCCGAGCTAGGGGACAGGCGGTGTCCCTTCTCCCTGGGGAATTCTGGACCCCTGGCGCGCGCACCTGCTTTCAGCACCGAAGGCCGCGGACAGCTCTCCGCTCGCGGGCACCGGCCCTGGGTCTCCTTCTCTTCAACTCTTCCCCACGGCCTGGAGTGCCCTCCTCAGCATAAATCAGGCATTTTATCCCCCACCCCTTTCTCTTTAAATGTGGAGCCCAGAGTACAGAGCAAAGGAAATAATTCATCACCTTTTGTTTAACAAAACATACTGTTAAATAACCCCCCCTTTTATGAGACAGTAATATTCACAATTTACACCAGGTCTGGACAATTTCTCTGGGAAAGATGGGAGAAGAAAACCGGTTTAAATAAATCGTTTCCACCACAGCATGCCCTTTCTTAATTAGCTGTCTTTTCCAACAATGGCTTGGTGGCCTTGAACGGAGTCCAGATCTCCCTCCCTCACCCCCCTTTTGAATCTGAAAGCTACCCAGTGGCTTGCTGGCTTTTCTAAAGTGATTCTACCTCTGAGGACGGCACTCTCCAATATACCACCCTCCAGGAAAAATGTCTTAATGGCACATATTGAATTGTCATCCAAGACAAGGATTTCATATCCTGCTTCCTCCCCTGGCTTCAGACACAAAATGTGTGTGTGTGTTTTAATTTTTAAGACATTTTACATTATTTTTTCCAACTGCTCGGCTCTATAGCTAGCCAGCATATATTTTTAATTAACTTCAGGTCATTGCCAAATTAAAGTCAACCGGTGTACCACTTCAGAAGGTTCATTAATAACGGTGTGGTTCTGACTCCAAGACACTGAGTCATAAGGAGGGAGTAAGGGTAGCCTGTGAGCGTTTGGAAACAATTGACCTTCCACAGTATATTCTGTTTTTAACGTGGAGCCCAACTTCCACTAATGTCAGAATGAGACCCATTCGTCTCATTCCGTGTTGCAAGGCGGTCCTTCTGTTTGTGGTACAGTGAGGAGATTTGTAAATACAGTACTTGAAAGAGACTTGTTGCTAAATTCTTATGTAGGTCACGTGATTCTCTGGGCCATTTTGCCGTAAGGCATGAATAAGTATAAAGTATAACTTGTTTTTGAAGAGGCTTCTTATTGTCTAAGATATGCACATGGGGTATAGCTGTAACTGCGTGCTAAGACTGCAGAGCCTGAGTATAATCTCTTTTCTTTTTCCTTGAATTAATAAAGTAAATTCAATATTGCTTAATAAGACTCAAATTTGCGGCTTCCTCCATTCTCCAGTGTACACTGTTGTTAGATTCACTTAGAGACTATTTTCATGGTGGATCGGCTTTAGTTGATCCATTTTGAATTGTAAATTCCCAGAAGGCAGAGACTCCATTCGCTTGCTTACACAAAACTTAAGAACATGCCGATAGCCATGGGATGTCAAATTATACCCAAACCTATAATGGTTCAGAAGATATTTTCCAACCTATTTTGGTCTTTGAGTAAATAATTTTTTAAAAAATCAGAAAACTCTAAGCTGTATTTATTATAAGCAGATAGGAAACATGAGTAATAATAATAATAATAGCAGCTAATCTATATTGAGCAACTACTTAGTGCCAACCAAGCTGGTACTTTTTAAATATATTAATACTATATTTTAAAATAAGTCTGCAAAGAAAAGTGGCAGAGCTGGGATTTGAATACAAGGCTTTGGATGCAGGAGAAGAGACTATTTTCATGGTGGATCGGCTTTTTTTTTTTTTTTTTTTTTTTATCTTTGGAGTTTTAGCCGCCCCTGCTGGGGCCACCTTATCAAAGCCTGAGGGATTCTTGCGTTCACATGTCTCAGCTGGACATTAGGAAAATAATGTTATATTCCTTTCCTGCCTCTTCCCAGGCAAAAGGATGTTTCCTGATCAGAACGGTTTGTTTTCTAGTTTTGCTCACAAGTTCATTCCTGCTATTCAAAAAGCGATTCAAAGGGGCTCAATTTACTGGTCCTCATATTTGGTCCACATTCTGCAACATGCCATTGGCACAGACCTCCGCTAGGGGCGCTCAAAGCTACGGTTGGTGATTGAGGGCAGAAGAGGTGAATTCTGACCTTTGGAACCACCAGGTGTGTGCAATGCCAGAGGTCAGTGGAATGGAGCTCTCCTGTTTCTAAGAGAAAAATTACTTGATGGTGCTTGATATATGCAGTGAAAAAGAGGAAAGAAAGGTGAAAAGAGGGAAGGAGGATGCTCCAAGGAAGGCATCATTAGAATACAGAGTCCAACTGCCTTTTTTTTTTTTTTTGCGGTACGCGGGCCTCTCACTGCTGTGGCCTCTCCCGTTGCGGAGCACAGGCTCCGGACGCGCAGGCTCAGCGGCCATGGCTCACGGGCCCAGCCGCTCCGCCGCACGTGGGATCTTCCCGGACCGGGGCACGAACCCGCATCGCCTGCATCGGCAGGTGGACTCTCAACCACTGCGCCACCAGGGAAGCCCCTGCCCTTTTTTTTGAATACCCGTTTGTGGTTTCCTTCATGGAGCCAAATTGCAAAACACCAAAGAGGCCATGGCAAGGCTGTTCTGAGGAGTTTGACTCAGTTGGCCACTGGGATTAGATTTATAGGGTTCCAGAAAAGAAGTATGTGGTTTTGGAATCGGAGCGACCTGGGTCAGGCCCAGCTGCATTGTTTATGAATGTGTGACCTTTGTCAGGTCGATCTTCTCTGGGCCACCATTTCACTACCTGTGGGATGGGGATGGAGGTGGGGTGAGGATTAATGGTCCCAGCCTGGAAGGATGATTGCAGTGATTACATAACACTTATACCTGTAAAGCACCTGGCATGTGATAGATGCTCAAGTAATGTTTTCTCCCTTTTCTTCCCTACTTTCCAAAGAGCAAATTGCCCCTCCTAGTAGGCACCTGGAAAGCAGATCCTTGAAGTTGGTGTTGGAAATGTTGGAATAAATATCTGGATAATTTAGGCCCAAGTAGAAGGGTTGGAGGTAGGGTAACGAGTAGCCCAGGTGAGAAATTTTCATGACCTGGTACAGACTCCCTTTCTTTTCAAACTCTCATACTGTATCTCTTTGAACCTCAATATTACCACCAGAAAGCAGAGTTCATTGTACCAGAGATATAGGATAGCAGGATAGTGGTTGCAAAGAAGACCTAAGAACAGAGTCTTCTGGAAAAAACAGTTATCCATTCATTCATTTAACATTTACTAAGCACTTCCTGTGCATGCAGCAGGCCCTGTATTGGGTGCTGGAGACACAGAATAATATGATGAGGTCCTTATCCTGGTAATGGCAGCCTAGCAAGAAAGCCCTGCAGGTAAATCACCAGTGTCCACACCATGGGATACGTGTTGGGAGGGGGTGGTTGTCATCAGAGTGCAGGGATCTCACAGGTGGGTGTGTTTAATTCTGGCCCGAGGTAGTCAGTGAAGGCTTCCCTGAGTTGATAGCATCTGAGCTGGCCCTAAAGGGATGTGACAGGTACCAGCAGCCACGGGAGATTTCTTCGTTGGGGCAGTGATGATCCTGAAGAAGGCTTCACTTTCGGAACACATCACACACCTGTGGAATTGGGGAAACAGGAGCGAGTGGGCAGGGAAGGGAGGCAGCCACGCACGCGCACACGTGAGAAGGATAGAAGGATCCTGGGATCTGCCCACCCTTTTGGCGTTCCCCTGGATTGCACGGGCCGCTGAGGAGGAGAGAGCTGGAACAAAGGCCTGTGAGCCGCGGTGTTCACTGTTATCCACTAGAGGTTGTGATGACACCGATGGAATCCTCCCAGATGCTGAGTGTAGACGGCAGTGCACAGCCCTGGGTAAACATTGCTTTACAGGATTTGCATGTTTGTATAATCCTCTGGTTACTGTAGTTCCTCCGAAACCCTTTGGTGGGGGTGGAGGGTGGGGATTGGGAGGAGAACAGGGCTGCTTTCAGGGGAGGGTAAAAGGGTGATGCATTGGGCTGAGGTCAGTGGACCCATGTGACGTAACTTACTAGACCATGGCTGGGACTGTGTCAGTGATGAAAACAGCATTTACTGAGTGTTGGTTTCATTCCAAGCCTCGTGATGAGTGGTTTATATAGATTTGTTCAGAGCATCCTCACAACAGCCCCATGAGGTAGATGCTGTTATTGTCCTAATTTTATGCTCGGGGAAATCGAGGCACAGAGAGGTTAAGCAATGCATTGAAAGTCACAAAGCCAAGAAGTGGTTTCAGTCTGGCATCAAACCCAGGCCTGAGCCAGAATCCTTTAGAACCATGCCCCGCTACTGCCTCTTACTTGCAGCATTCCCCAAGCTCATGTGCAGATTCTGCAGACCCCTGGGTGGGGGGGACCAATAAATACTTGTCAAGTGTGTGTTGGATGTGTCTCCTGTGCCCACACAGTTCCTGGCACATTGTAAGCACTCAAGTGAAACTGGTCAAATTGAAGTGAGTCGTAAAGTGAAGTAGGCTACAATTAAAGTGTAGGCAATTAATTCATAATCATTATATCTAATGAGTACTTAATATATATTCATCCCTTACATGGGTTATTTTAATCTCCACCATTTCTCTCCGTTGTGTGGATGAGGAAGCCATGGCTTAGAGGGGCTGTTATCCATTCAGGAAGCTCACAGTTGTTAGCCAGGAGGTTGCACAGGTAGGATTTGAATCCAGGTAGCCTAGCTGCTGCATTTGTGAGCTTGACTGCTGGGCATAGCGCCTTCCAAGCTGGGTCCTGCTGTGTTTCCAAATGAAATGTGTACGAAGCATGCTTTCACCGTTAGTGTGCAGCCAGGCTGGGTGGGTCCAAACCCCAGCTCACCCAGCTCCAAAGACTGACAGGACAGAAACCAAAATCAACTAGGATTTTCCCAAGCTCTTAATAGCTCTCAAAAAAAAAAAAAAAAAGCATAGGGATTATTCTTCCCAGGCAGGGAAGGGAGACTTCATGAAAGAAGGTGGGAGATACAGCTGGTTCATTGGCTGGTTTTGAAGCTGTGGCTGTTTGTAATTTCTCATGTTCCCAGGCCACTCAACCATTCATGGAGAACTCACAGTGTAGCTTGGTTTCTGTAAGCCCCTGAGTTCAGGACCTAGGCTCAACCATCTCCTAGCCATGAGCCTCAATTTTCCCATCTGTAAAATGGATCACAGTAACCACTACCCCATACACAAAGCTGTCCTCCCAGGGCTGGGATGAGACACAGGAGTCAAGATGCTTTATGCATGCTCGGAGTTCAAGCTTCAGGGAGGTGGGTGCTGGCACGGAAAGCTGAAGACCCCAAACACCCCCCATGTGTTTCTTCCTGGGCTTGTTATGAGAGAATTACAAACTATAACATGCTATTTGCCATTGAGCGTGGGCTACTGTGTGCCACGGGACCGTCCGTGTGCTTACTCTGTATTCACTCATCTGATCCTCACCCAACCCTATCAGATGATGTCACTAACTGCACGTTACTGATGGGGAAGCTGAGTCTTAGAAACATACAGGTGTCGTGGCAGTGAACGATGGAGTTGCTTCAGGTGTCATGGGCAAGCAGTGATGGAGTCAGGATTCAAAACTCGAGACTGGTTGACTCCAAAGCCCAGGTTTGTTCTGGATGCTAGAGTATGAGCATATAGGTATCACATAGCAATGGCTAAATGAAGAGCTGATGCAAATCCAGAAATCAAGGCGGTTTGACTGGCCTCCAGGAGGGGAGATGTCTCACCCAGTGGCAGATGCCAGGTATCTCACAGCAGATCACAAAGAGGAGAAAGAGTGCATACCCACCCAGGTGGCTTCTGGGTGAAGCATCCTTCTTGTCTTACTCATGCTGTTGCTTCATCCTGGACTGTCATCCTAGGAGGCTGAAGGAGTTCAGAGAGGACCAGATTAAATTCCCAGATAGCTGATTTAGCAGCATGATTTTGAGCTATTTGCTTTAGCGTTCTGAACCTATTCTGGCCTGATATATAAAATGGGAGGGTCGTGTCTCCCTTGAAAGACTGTCAAGAATGTATGTAGGTATGTGTAGCCCATAGCAAGCACTCAATAAAAAGTTGCCATTATTGCTAGTATTGTTCACCTGGTGAACTTCTATTCATCCTTCAAAACCTAGTCCCTAATTGTCTTTTTCTA
This sequence comes from Physeter macrocephalus, assembly GCF_002837175.3. Taxonomy (NCBI): domain Eukaryota; kingdom Metazoa; phylum Chordata; class Mammalia; order Artiodactyla; family Physeteridae; genus Physeter; species Physeter macrocephalus. Next base: position 7,528,467 of record NC_041232.1, on the reverse strand, counting down.
TAAGACCTTCCCTTGCCTCTCTCTCCTCCTCATACCAGTTATGAATGATCGTCTGTCTCCTCGCTCAACGCGTTCTATTCCCCTATCATGTGCAACTCACGCACTGATGAGTTACCAGTTTACATGCCTCCCTCCCACTAGACAATGAACTTTCCAAAAACCTCAGCTGAATCATACTCATCCATAGCTCTCTTAGCCTGTATCTAACCCAGTATAAGCACATTTACTCTGTTAAATGACCTTTCATCTTAATCTTAGCAGTGAGGTGGTAGAGTCCTGAGATCTGAATTTCATTCCCGACTCCTTCTCCTACATCTGTGTGGTCTTAGGCAGCAGGTATGAGCCTTGGTTCCTCATCTGAAAAATGAGACTAATAATCGTGTCCTACCTCATAGGATTGCCATGAGGAAAATCAATGAGATAATAGATGTGAACTCACTGAAGAATTCTACAAATAGGAAAAGGAGAAAGGAAAATTAGAAGATGAGGGAGGAGAGAAATTTTGTAAGGAGAAAAAACCCACCTTTGTGCAGACGCATGGCCACAAGATGGACCATTCATTGAGTGCTTGCTGAGGGCATCTTTCTTTCCAAGGGGAATATTGGTTGCAATTATTTACCCTGTGGCTTAGCTCATTTAATATTAGGAACTTTCTGGACACCACACTGGTTGTTGTAGACTCTGCTTTCTCTTGGCTCCCTGGCAGCTGCAAAAACAGCAAATGCCCAGCTGAAAACTGGGAAAGAATAGCAAAGTGAATGAAAACCCAGGCTCTAGAGTCAGAGCAACCTGAGTGTAACTCCGTTGCTTTTCATTTGATGTGTGACCTTGGACAAGCTGCTTTGTCACTCTGAGCCAGCACTGGGCCTCATTTGGGGGTAATGGTCTATTCTCTGCCCACTTCCCAGGGATCATGGGATGGAGGGGGGCTTGGTATAGAGATGCTCTGCAAAAAAAATGAACAAGCTACCCTTCCTGAGGTCTGTAATATTCATCAGATAGTAGCAGTTCTTCAGGCTCCCCACCTGCCTCAACCCTCCCCCTGATATTTTCATTTTATTGAGGAAAGAGACCCAAAGATGAGAAGGGACTGACTTACTCAAAATCCCACTGCAAGTGAGTAGTACAGCCAGGACTGGAACGTCTGACTCGTGTGTTCTCACTCCCATTCTAAAGTGACTCCCTCCTCCCTAAGAACCATAGAATCCCAGCTGTCCTGAAGCGTATGTCCTGAGACCCAAGGAGATGTGGCAGTGAAAGCCTTAAGGGCATCTGTCTCCATTAAGCCAGTGGCATCCCTTACCCACATTGGATATTTACATTATGTGGCCATGGCGGAGTGGCTGCGTAAAAGGAGCTTCAGCAGAAGCTGAAGTCAAGCTCTCCCTCCCTCCTGTGCTGACTTGGCACCTGAATCTTCGAGGCATCAGTGGACCAGCTTGCACCTGGGAATGGTGCCATCCAACCAGATGGCTCAAGTCAAGCAGGCAAGAGCAAGCCAAGGAGGCTCAGAGAGGTGCAGGTCCCAGGCCAGGTGCCCCTCCTGGGCTTCCTTGCCCTCACCATGGGTTGTAGAGAGTGGCTGATTGAGAAACCCAGCGAGGGGCGTGGGGTGTAGAGAGCCAGGGAGGGGTCGCAGGAGGCATAGATGATGTGGTCAGGGCCAGCTTTGGGCACAGAGGACACCAGGGATGATCCAGGGGCTGGAGGTGAGGGCAAGATGGGTGGATACAGGGGCTCATACCCACCCTTCTTCCAGCTCAAACTCTACAGGTGTGCCGCCTTCTGTGGAAAGCACTAGTCACATGTGGCTATTTAATTTTAGATTTGAATTCATTAAATCAAATTAGAATTTGAGTGCCTCAGTCCCAGTAGGCACATTTCAAGTACTCAGTAGCCCTGTGTGGCCAGCGGCTGCCATATTGGACAGCATGGAGAAAGAAGGTTTCCATCTTGACAGAAAGCTCTGTTGGATGGTACTGCTCTAGACCATGGCAGTCCAGACAGACCTCCTAACACTCAGCCTCTTCATGTTTCCTGGTTCAGGTTCCTAAGAGGAATATAGCTTGTCCTGCTCAGGCGGAAGGTCGGCTGTTTGTGTTTGATCCAGTCACGTGCGGCTGGGGTGATAAGCATGCATGGGGCATAACATGGGGCCATTCAGGTCTATACTTTGGGTTGAGTAATCACTGCTAATGACATTTCACACACTTGCTCCGCTGCCCTCGATAGCTGCTTCCTCACCCCTTCTAAGTGTGAGGATGTTGCTCTGGAACTCGTTTTCCAGTACATCCATATTCATCAAGCTGTGACCTCACTGATAAACACATCTGAGGGAGCTGGAAGGAATCACAGTGTGTTGTAAGTGTCTGTTGATTGGGTTGACTCTTATTATCTCTCTATGCTCAGCCATTTTGTTGAGTGGATGAGTGAGAGGAGGGAAGGAAGGAAAGGAGGAAGGGAGGGAGAAAGGAAGGAAGAGAGAAAGGGAGAAAGAAAGGCATTCTTTGGCCACAAATGGCTCACATTTGGGGGGCATAGGAAAAAGCATATGTAAGAAATATACAATCTTTACATCATTTGGGTAAACTTAGGAAAAAACAATTTAGGGCGGAAGTTGATGAGAGGGGTCCTCTTAAACTGGTGTATTTAGGCATTTCAAGGTGATCCATCATCTCTGAAAATCAAGCTAGGGTAGAAAGTGAAGAGAAACTTCAAGATAGGGTCCCAGGAGCCCTCCCCATCCTTGTGAAAGGTTCTTCTGGAATGACAACAATGTCTTTAAATTATTTATTTTTATTTATTTATGGCTGTGTTGGGTCTTCGTTTCTGTGCGAGGGCTTTCTCCAGTTGTGGCAAGCGGGGGCCACTCACTATCACGGCCTCTCCTGTTGCGGAGCACAGGCTCCAGACGCGCGGGCTCAGTAATCGTGGCTCACGGGCCTAGCCGCTCCGCGGCACACGGGATCTTCCCGGACCAGGGCTCGAACCCGTGTCCCCTGCATTGGCAGGCAATATCTCAACCACTGCGCCACCAGGGAAGCCCAACAACAATGTCTTTAGAAGCAATGATGGAGACCAGTGGGAAAACAGGATGTGCTTTTTCAAACATGTTGTTCTATGAGTGGTTTTAGTAACACGGCTATCATATAAGGTTGTGATTTCTCCAAAGCTTTAACATTATGGAAACGGGGAGGAGGTGTTTAAAAGAACGTACTCAGAGTGAACTTTCTGAGAGTGGTGAACTCAGCCCTGGGTTAGGACTGAGACAGGCCTGAATGTGGATCCCAGCTCTGCCATTTTTATGCTGTGTGATGCTGGAGGAAGTCCTCTCATCAGCTCAGCTCCCTGGTTTCCATCTGCAAGACGAGAATAGAGTACTTCCTCAGCCTCCCTCCACAGGGTAGCTTGTGAGAATGCAATGCATATGGTCACTTCCATCCACAACTGCAGGAGGCACTATTCATACTGTAGTGTATGTGAAAGGCTCCCCTGAAGTTAAGCAGTGCACAACCTATGCAACTGTACGTGGCAGCCCTGAATGTGGAAGGGCACCACTAAACTATAAAGCGATTTGCACAGGGAGAGGGCCAGTGCTTCTCCCACTTCTCATTCCCTAAAGCCTGCTGATCAGGCCTGCACCTCTGTGCCCCGCTTTAGAGCAGGTTTACTGAGTTGTAAAGCTAACTGGGGGCCAACCACCTTGAAAATGAATGCAAAATATGTGGAATCAGGCCTCATTTTCCAGGGCTTTGGAAGGGAAATTTGCCTAATTTATGGCATAAATGAAAAATGATGTGCTGGGGCTAATTTGCATACCGTTACTTGCATTGGCATTAGAAACAACATTGTCTTGTGGTTGTTTTTAAAGAAAGCCTCAGACCTCTCTTGTTAATTCAACTGTGTAAGTTTAGGCAAGTTATTTAACCTCTCTAGGTCTCAGTTTCCTCAGCTGTGAAGTGAGCATGACAGATGGACCCCTATCATGGGATTGTAGCAAGGAGCCGTGAGTTAATCCTATGAAACTTGTAGAACAGTGGTTGGTACCCATAGTAGGAGCTCAATAAGCATAGGAACGTACACAATATAGCATATATCATCCTCACCCTCCTCATGAATTAAACATGTATCTAGACCTACCGTTGATGTCACAGAAAAGTCAGAAGGATGCACTATCAGTGTGTACCCACATAGAGTGATTTCGAGTTCAGGACCTAGACTTGTGCTAGGACATAGCAGGTGTCTGGTTATGGGATGCACGATCAATGGATTATCATCATCATTAATCACTTCCCCACAGATGCAAGCAGTGGAAAGCCTTTCTCCCCTTCAGGACAATGAGGTCCTCCAAGGCAGGGAATAGATCGCATTTCTTTCTCAGTCCCCACCTCTCAACAGTCCATCTCCAGAAAACTGAAGCTCAATAAATGCACAGTTGCTTGAATGACTGCTGAAGTGTAATCATTCTTAATTAATGCTCAGGAAATGCTGAATATCAGCATGCCTCTTAAGGCATGATTGTCTTCTTTCCAGACTAAGAACTCCTCAAGCCTGTGTCACCAACATCTGGCTCAGAGCATGGTGCGTCGTGCAGTCAGCAGGTGCTCGTTGGGTGTAGGGCAGTGGCCGAGAGCTCAGAGTTTAGGGGCACGGAGACCAGAGTCTGAAACCCAGCTTCATTACTTACTAGCTGCATAACCTTGGCAGGTTGTTTGTGCCTTGTGGAAGAAGCATGGGCAGGGAAAATAACTGTACCTTTTTCATCTATATGAAATAAGGAAAGAATTGTTCATCAAGAGCTAGCACGGTGCCTGACGCAAATTAGGTACTCGATATAGATACAGCTATGAATAAATGAATGAATGACCTTTCCCAAGAGTCTCGATAGAGGAAGAGGGGCTTGGTGCATAAATTACCTTACTAGTGGGGACAGAATTCACAATTGCATGAACCCCACAGATAAAACGGTCTGTGGGAGTTCACAGAGGTGTATTGACTTTACAGCACCCAGATCTAAACTATGCTTCCTGATTTAAGGTATTTTATTATCTTATTTAATAAAATTGAGGTTCTAAGCAGAACGCAGGGATCTGGGTGGGTGAAGCCTCACTCCCTGGCCAGTTTTTTATGAGCAAGGTTCATCTCACATCAGCCACAAAAGCCCAGACAAGGAACAACTTGGGTGTGGCCTGGTCCTCTGTGAGGCCTCTTGCCATCCGGAGCTTCCAGAGGGCAAAGTCTGGGTCTTATCTGTCTGTCTCTCCACTATGCCCCTGCCCTGTTTCCAAAGAAAGTAGACCTCTGGAAAGGCTGAGAAGGAAACAAGCTCCTATAATGCCCTAGAATTCCTTCTATGGCTTCATTTGTAGGATTTTCCTTAATTATTAGCAGAACTTCAAAGGTGACTGTTACAGCCATTTAGTTATAGATTAGGAAGCTGACTGAGGCTCAGATGGCTAAATGGTGGTGGATTAGGATTCATTCATTCATTCATTCAAGACCACTTTCTCATCCTTCAAGACCTTCTACTCTGTATCAGGTACTTGGCACGGGCTAGAGATAGATGAATAAAACATATCCTTGTCCTGAAAGAACTTAACAGCTAACCATTCTTTTTTGTTTTGTTTTGAATTAATTTATTTTATTTTATTATTTATTTTTGGCTGCATTGGGTCTTTGTTGCTGTGTGCGGGCTTTCTCTTGTTGCAGAGCACTGGCTCTAGGGGCCCAGGCTTCTGGAGTTGTGGCTCGCGGGCTCTGGAGCACAGGCTCAGTAGTTGTGGCGCACGGGCTTAGTTGCTCTGCGGCATGTGGGATCTTCCCGGACCAGGGCTCGAACCCGTGTCCCCTGCATTGGCAGAGGCGGATTCTTAACCACTGCGCCACCAGGGAAGTCCCAACAGCTAGTCATTCTTCAAACTCAAGTATGAGTCAAAAATGCAAGTTTTTTCTTCTCTCCTCCATCCTCTCTCGTGTTGCCCTGATGATTTCCAGGCAAGCGGGCAGCTCTCTCCAAGGGATCAGGGCTGGGAGCCGCCAATTCCCAGAGCGCTGCCTGCGGTCCTGGCTAATATCTACACAAAGCAAACTGGCTTGGTCTCACCCACCCTCATTTCTAGAAGAAAAAAAAAAATTAGAAGATGCTCTTTCATGGGCCACATAAGTGTGCCACTTGAAGAAAACCTTCAAGAACCATTCCAGACTTCATAGACACAGACAAGACAGCTCCATCAGGGCCTGCTGAGAGCAGTCACTGATTTCACTTATGGCAACTATATTGGTGCTGCATTCTCTTAGGCATGTGGGAAAATACACCCTGAATTGCAGAGAATTATATAGATGTACCTGAGTGTGTGTATATACGTAAATTATGTACCCACTATGTCCATAAAGCATAAACTTGGACAATCAGTTAATGACGTTTGGCCACAAACAAATTACCTCTTTCAGGTCCTGGAGTAGTTTTATTCTAAGTAGTAATAAAAATAGTCATTTACTTGTGTGCCTGTGGCAGAGTGTACCCGTTATTGTATTAGATGGTCACAAACAACTTTGAGAGGCTAGTGATATTGAAAATGAGTCCTGGGCTTCCCTGGTGGCACAGTGATTAAGAATCTGCCTGCCAATGCAGGGGACACGGCTTCGAGCCCTGGTCCGGGAAGATCCCACATGCTGTGGAGCAACTAAGCCCGTGTGCCACAACTACTGAGTCTGTGCTCTAGAGCCTGCGAGCCACAACTACTGAGCCCGTGTGCCACAACTACTGAAGCCCGTGTGCCTAGAGCCCGTGCTCTGCAACAAGAGAAGCCACCACAATGAGAAGCCCGCGCACCGCAACGAAGAGTAGCCCCCACTCGCCGCAACTGGAGAAAGCCCATGCACAACAACAGACCCAATGCAGCCAAAAATAAATAAATAAAATAAATAAATTTATTTTAAAAAGAAAATGAGTCCTATTTTTCAGATGAGGAATGGTTCCTTGGCTTCGCTTTTTCCTGACATTGACATTTTGGAAGAGGACTGGCCCATTATTTTATAGAATGACCCCTCAATTTCGGCATAGACACTCTTTTTTTTTTTTTTTTTGGCAGCACCACGCGGCATGCGGGATCTCAGCTCCCTGATCAGGGATCAAACCCGCGCCCCCTGCAGTGGAAGCGCGGAGTCTTAACCACTGGACCACTGGACCGCCAGGGAAGTCCCAGCATATACACTTTGAATTCTTACAACCTGGTACCATGCTCTCCATATTGGTCTGTAACTTGCTTTTCTGTTTCTTGGGCCTCTTTTCTGTGACTGGAACAAGGCCCAGAATTAACCAAAGTCAGGCTGTCTTCACTGGTTCCCTCCCCAGTCTCCAATACCGTGTACCCACTTCTGGGGTCCCTTCCCTAATGCGTCCCCTCCCCCTCCCTCTCCCTGTGCTGGCCCCAAGGCCCCAGGCTGGCACCCCTGCTGTAGTAATAAGCCTGTACTAGTCTCAGTTGTTATTTAGGCATCTGTCTTTCCCAGGAGGGTGCTGGAAATTCACTGATTCCACCACAACCAGCAAATATTTAATGAGTGTCTACTGTGTAGGCTCTGCTCCAGGCCCTGGAACAAAAACCAATGCCAGCCCTCAAGGAACTTACTCTCGGTGATTTTTCATTTATTCACTGATTCAGCACATTCATTCATTCATTCATTGATCCATCAAATATCCATCAAATATCTATCCATGTGCTGGTTGGGCTGCATCCCCTGCGGCCATCACTCGTTATTTGCATAATGGGGTAAAAGTGATGGCCCAGCCCTGCAGTGGGAGAGAAAGGGTTCAGCTTGTCAGTGTGTGATAATAAACAAAATAAAGAGTTTCCAAAGAACTTCAGATATTCTCCCGGGGCGCTGTATACATGAAGAGGTTAAAAAGAGAGCTGGGGACCCTGAGAGTATTTATAACCTCTGAAGAGTATGAGCTGAGTATGTGAGGGCAGCCCTCACACTACCCACGGGGGCTTAGCCAAAGCCAGGCACCTTGGTTTAACCTAACTCCTTGGCATGGACTAGCAGAAAGACCACCCAACCAGGGGTCAGACATCTGCATTCTGGAGCTGTGTGTGTGTGAAGATGTGCTGTGTGACCTTGGGCCCATCGCTGTCCCTCTCTGGGCCTCAGTTTCTCCATCTCTAAATTTAGTGGCCTGGGCTGAATCAGTAGTTTTCAAAATGGACTTAAGAGGGGTTAAAATCCCTTGGGGAGCCTTTAAAGATACAAATACTTGGGCTACACCCCTGCCTACTGCCTCAGAAGCTCTACCCACTGTACCTGGAGATTTCTGATGCATCAATCAAGTGTGCCTGGATTATTTGACCCCTAAGCCTTGACCTTTTATGATCCCTCTGTTCATAATAATTATGCTTACCATTTATATGCCAGACACACGCTACGCCCTTTACTCCCATTTAAGCCCCCATCACGGTCCAGCGGGTTAGAGACTATTATGCCCATTTGACAGCAGTCACCACTGGGGCTTGGAGCGGGTCAGGGATTTGCTCAAGGTCGCACAGCTCTAGAAAGACCCAGAGCTGGGATTTCTCTTTGAGTCTGAGGGACTTTAAAAGAATCCACTGCCTCTCTGTGGTATATGGGTGCAGTGGGAGTCTACTCTGTGTTCCCTCCCCAGGGGCAGTCCCGGTCTCCCAGGTCTTCTTTTCCTGGAAATCTAGTTAACTCCCTTAATGAGCCAAATAAATGTGCCCCGTGAAGCATGGGATCGATCACACCCAGCCTCCTGCACACCAGCCCAGGTTTGCCGTGCACAGGGCCGGCCTCCCTGACTTGAATTATCCCTGCCATCAGCCCTCTCCCCCACTTTTGCTCTTGCAGGGGGCCACGCTGAGCCAGGGATGTGTTAGCAGCCAGGATCCAGCTCTGGCCTTGGCCAGGGTTAGTCGCCAGAGTTTGGGGCGTTCAAAGAACTAACAGAAAGCCGTTGTGGTCAGAGTGTTGAGAACCGAGAAGAAAGTGGACATGATGACATTAAGAGGTGGTGGAGCCAGATCCCGTAGGGCAGGGAGGGCTGCCGGGAGGCACTGGGAGTTTGTTCTCTTGTGCTTAGAAGCCATTGTGAGCCGGAGAGTGGCCTGATCTGGTTTGGAAAGCTGTTGATGAAGTGGAGGAGGGTTATTTAGGAAGCCCTTGCAGGTAGGACTTGAAGGAATTTATCCCAGCCCCTCACGCCCCTACCACGAGACAGGCCCACCTGTCTCCTGCCTCTCTGGAAGGTCTGGAACCATTTGAATTCCATTCAGCCCAGCCCACCCCTCCGGGCACAATCTCTCCAAACACTGTGGAAGCGAGGCTGATGCTCTGAGTCTGCTCAAAAGTCCACGGATTCCCAGACCTTGACCCTTCAGCAGTGTTTCAAACCTCCAACCAATCCGCACACTTGCCTCCTCAAACCTGGTCAGGTGCTTTGAAAGGCTTTCTTTGTCCTCCTTGCAGTGGCTAGAACACAGAAAAAGCAGCAGAGCACAGAGGAAAAGAATATAAATTTGGACAAATGATGATTAAATGCCCCCCTCCCCTCCTCCCAGTCCCTGATCAGACTGTCCAAAAAAGATCTTATATGTATTATCACTGGCTCTCGGTTTCATGGAGGCCTGACATTGCAGGGTAAATTAAATGACATAATATAGCTTAACTATAAAAATGTGCTTGGGGCAGAAATTAGACATACCAGGACTTTTCCAGCAAAAGACATTTTTATAAATGCGCGAGCACCTGAACAAATTTGGAGGCTCTGTCATTTTGATTTAAAGCCGGGGAAGTGGGGCTGATCCCTAAAGGGGAGAAACAATTATTCAGGTGAGAAAAGATTTAAAAATCCTGGTTCTTGTTACTTACCCGCCTTGGACTCAAAAGTGTCATGTAGAGAAGAGGGTTGACTCATGTGAGAGCCAGGGCCCTTTTGTGCCTGCATCACCCATAAATCCTGTATGACTTCCACATGCTGTCTCTTCTGGGAAGCCGTCCCCACCCCTTGAAGCTGGGTTAGGAACATCTCACTGGAGCACTGACACCCACTTTGTTTCAGTTAGCTATTGCTGCATAACAAACCACCCCCCAATCTTAGTGGCTGAAAATAGCAACCATCTGTTATCTCACACGATTCAGTGGTTTAACAGGGCTCAGCTTGGAGATTCTTCTGGTCCATGTACTGTTGGACAGAGCCATGGTCATCAGGCAGCTTGACTGATCTGGAACGTCTAAGGGGCTCATCCATATTTTGGGCAACTTGAGCTTCTTATCACCAGAGCACCTTAGTTTTTCCCTCACGTGGCCTCTCCATGTGGCTTGGGCTTCCCCCAGCGTGGCAGCTGGATTCTATGCAGGAGTGTTGCAAGAGCAAAGGCAAAAGCTAAACATCTTGCAAGGGCTGGCTTTAGAAGTTGCACGTTGCTTTCTGTTGTTCAAAACAAGTCACAAGGCTAGCTCAGATTCAAGGGGAGGGGAAACAAACCTCATTCTTGATGGCAGAGTTTTGGCCGCCATCTTTAATCTACCTCTCATACTCATTCATCATATAGAATTTATTGTGCAATTGCCATGTGCTTGGGAACTGCTATGCGAGGTACTCACCTCTCTGTACTCAGTTTATGTCTGTATCTCCTCATGCCAAGGGACCCTTGTTAAATTCATTTCAGGTACAAAGGAGGTGCTATTGGTTCAGGTTCGATAGAGAGGCCACAATTCTGGGTGTTCATTTCAAGTGTGGTCACTCTTAATCCAGGAGGTTATCGTGAAATATTGCAGGAACCTAAGGACTAATATTATATTCTTTTATAGTAGCAGCAGCAATAATAATAGCAGTAGTCATAATGATGATTAATTGTACCAAGTATTAACAATAGTATAATTCCTACTGCTCTAGAAGTAATAACTGTACCTTACACTTAAGTAGCATTTGGCCACTTACAAGGCATTTTTTTTTCTGTTATCTTACTACTCTATCCAGCAACCTTGAGAAATACCCCAGGGGGACTCCTTTTATAATCCATAGTTTATATATGAGGAAACTGAGCCTGAGAAGGGATGAAAAACTTATCATTGGCCAATCATAATGGATATAATTTATCAACGACCTACTATATGCTGGGCACTCTATACCAACCATTTAATTTCCTTCTCGTAGCAATGATGTGCGGTAGATACTATTATTGCCATCATTTTACAGATGAGGAAACTGAGGCCCAGAGAGGCAAACTCCTTTACCTGTCAGTTTCATGGCTGGAATTTGCTTCTAGATCAGTCTAACTCGTGAGTCAGTGACCCCACAATGCTACACTGAGTGCCTCCCAGATTGCCATTTTCTAAATTACTTTAAGCTGAGAAGATAGATGACATTCATGTAAAAATAGTGTGCAAAATCAGAGTGAGGGATTCGTCTATGGACAACTTCCGCCAGCTTTAGCGCCCACCCTTTGCAACATTTTTTACTGTGAGCTTTCATTTTTCACTCGTTCTTAGTTCTTAGCAGCTTCCACTTAGCTGAGGCTACCAGGAAGTAAAGTTCCAGAAAAGTGAGTTGTCCTATGTATGAAATTACTTGAGGTCATTCAGTCCAATTCACCGAGGATTAAGTCACTTTGAAGTTGTAAACTAAGCACTTAATGGGAGCAAACATATATTTTTTTCAGCATCTATGATAAAATCTATCAACTGGTATTTTCCGAAGACAGAGTATACACCAAATATTGAAGGCAGGATAGTGCAAGATTAGGCATGCTGTCTTGAAATCAGGCCACCTGGGTTCAAGTTGCGTCTCTGACACTTATCAGCTGTACAGTCTCAGGCAAGTTATTGAACCTCTCCATGCCTCAGTTTCCTCATCTTTAAAAAAGATTTATAAGAGTACCTATTTCATAGGGTGGTAGAGAGGATTAAGTAGGCTAATATATGCGTGTACCATCTAGTCAGACTTGGTTTATGTGCTCACCTTTGAACCAATCACTGGAGCTGGAGTGATGTAGGACCTGATTGGCCAGGCCTGAGCTCTCCCAACACATGGATTAAGAGGGAGGAATGGAGGCCTCCCAAAGGAAAATCCAAATGCTGTCACCAAGAGAAAAGGCACAGACAAGTCCAGTATGTTAGGAGACCAAGAGTTTCTTTTTTTTTTTTTTTTTTTTTTTTCGGTACGCGGGCCTCCCTCCGCTGCGGAGCACAGGCTCCGGACGCACAGGCTCCGGACGCACAGGCCCAGCGGCCATGGCTCACGGGCCCAGCCGCTCCGCTGCACGTGGGATCCTCCCAGACCGGGGCGCGAACCCAGTTCCCCTGCATCGGCAGGCGGATGCGCAACCACCGCGCCACCAGGGAAGCCCCCAAGATCTTCTTTTTTTTCCTGCCATGTTTCAACTGATACCTGAAGGACTCAGGAAGGGGCAGAGTATGTGCCGAGAATAAGATGGCATGAGCACGAATTAAGCAGAGGTGTTTCTCCTGAGCAGAGTCTACAAAGTAGTTTGGACCCAGACACAACACTGCCATTCGCCATTCTGCCTTTTTCAGGAGACAGCGGGGAAAGTGTGCAGGAAAGACTGTGAGGCTTGGCAAGACAGAGACCTGTCAGTTTAGCAGCAAGTTGCCATCAGCTGAGAAACACTATCCTATAAATATGTAGAGTGCCTGAGAAATAGGCTTGTGCCAGGTCTCTCCAAGTGGCAAACATTTAAATAACAACCTCCTGCTTGATTAGAGTAAAGGAAATGTGCCATCAGCTGAGTCTCTTCCTTTCTCTGACCCTCGGTTTTTTCATCTGTAGAATGAGCAGGTTGTACTAGGTGATCTCTCGGGACCCTTCCAGTCCTTGTGCTTGAGGAACTGTGACTAAATTTAAGTGGCTTTAATAACAGCTTGAAAGTGAGGAATCAGGGCACATTCACTAACTCACTGAGAGATATCGGGCAAGTAACTTCATCCATCCATCTATCTGTCCGTCCATCTACCTGTCCTACCAACCATCCACCCGTCCATCCATCTATCCATCCATCATCCTTGTCCACCCATTCATCAATCCATCGATTTATCTGGCCATCTATCCACCTATCTGTTCAGCTGTCCTTATATACAGCTGTCCATTCATCCAACCATCTTTTCGTCCATTCACCTGTTGATGAATCCATCCATTCATCTGTCTTTCCATCCATGCATCCATTCATTTGTCTTTTCATCTATCAACTTGTCCATTCATCAGCTCATCCTTTGGAAGGCCGGTTTAAGACCTTGGTTTGCCCTAAGAAGTCTTATTTTGGAGCCCCAAACTCACATCGCATCATACAAATTAAATGCATTTTTAATTATTTATTTTAATTAATTAATTAACTTTTGGCTGCGTTGGGTCTTCGTTGCTGCACGTGGGCTTTCTCTAGCTGCGGCGAGTGGGGGGCCACTCCTCGTTGCGGTGCGCGGGCCTCTCACTGTAGTGGCCTCTCTCATTGCAGAACACGGGCTCTAGGCACGTGGGCTTCAGCAGCCGTGGCACGCGGGCTCAGCAGTTGTGGCTCACAGGCTCTAGAGAGCAGGCTCAGCAGCTGTGGCGCATGGGCCTAGTTGCTCTGCGGCATGTGGGATCGTCCCTGACCAGGGCTCAAACCTGTGTCCATGCATTGGCAGGTGGATTCTTAACCACTGCGCTGCCAGGGAAGCCCTTAAATGCATTTTTATTGTATCATTTTAAAGGATTTATTAATTTTGCTTGTGCAGTTTTATTATTTTGGAGCCAATATATTGTTTTTAGCTCCCAGATGTTTTCATGGGCTCTTAAAAAGCTTGTAGGCCTCAGGCATTAATGGGTAAAACAGACCCATTTCCCAAGTCCTCTATTATCCCTCCTATATTTTTTGGTTCCTAGTTGAATGAAAGGAAGGGGAGGTCATACAAATGAGCTATCTGGTCAACCCAAGATAATGTGATTCGTGAAAGAAACACAAAATGAAGCATAAGCATCACACCAAAGAGCTTTCTTCACGTTCACCCTCCACCCCTTTAGGCATTCCTGTCCTAAATAGAAATAATAATTCTGGACAGATGAAAGAGGACGATAAAAGCAGTTTTCAGCCCTCGCCATAAATTGTAATCAGTACCTACTTTAGTAGGGAGCATTCTGATTACTTTTTGAAATGTGAAATAGCAGCTTTATCTCCTGTGATCACATCAGGAACAGTTTTTTTCCATATAAAAAGTGGTTTCAAGAAATGCTGAAAGCTTTAGGATAATGAAGGCAAATTGCTCTTACAACAGCAGGGAATTGTGAGCAGTTTGTGTGTCTTTGAACATGGAAAAATGAGAGAATTACCCAGGGGAAAAAAAAAAAACCCTTAATTTGTCACCAGGAAATCCATGTGAGAAAAACATGGCTCGATGCCTGAGGAATATATATGAATCAGAGCACTTGGTGAATACCCTGGTCCATCTCCCTTACTTAAAGATGAAGCATGTCAGACTCAGAGAGGGAAGATAACTTATGCAAGGTCACAGAGCGAGTTTGTGTCAAGGCCAAGAGCTCACCCTGGCTTGATGTTTTTCTTCGATCCTGTTGTTTCACATTGTCCTAAAATAGTGGGAAATGCACGAACAAAAAAGGTACTATTTTTACAGTTTGGTTTTTTTCTTCATTTGACATTTTTGAACATTGAGGAGATGTGTAGAGAAAATTGGTTATCCCTTTCCCACCCTACCGTGGCATTAGACTTGCCATGGCATTCATTTTGCTCAATTCCCTGTGGCTGTTTGGGTCAAATTCTCCTAGGAATAATAACCATGCTGGAGATTATGGTGCTGTGTATACAGTGCACCCATGCTGGGTGTTTCTTGAGTGTCAGGAACCGTGCTGGCTGTTGAAGGAAAGAAGTTGTCTAGGACAGAATCCTTGCCCTCAAGAGTCTCAGAGGCTAATGGGGAGGTTCGATGTATAAGCAGACTATTTTGACAAATAGCGATGTGTCCCAGGATAGAAATAAGCCCCAGAGCTCCAGGGATGCACATGACCCAGACTAGGGTTTTAAGGCAGGCAGGCTTCCCAGAGGAGGCGAGCCCTGAGCTGAGCCCCGGAGGACGAGTAAAACTTAGCACAGATAGGAGAGAGAAGGGCATTGCAGACTCAGAGAAGAGCAAACTCAAAGGTTGGAGGTGAGAACTTTGGGACTAAAAGCAATCTTAGATGCAACTAGACCCTACTCCTGAAATTCCTATTTCACAGATGGGAAAAGCAAGGCATTTTCTGAGGCTGGGGTGCTTTTATACAGGCTAGCTCATTCTGTTGACCTTCTTGGCCTTTAGAAGACAGTGGTATTGTCAAAGATGATTATCTTTGATATAACTAGATCTTTGTTATAACTAGTGCATCTTGAAGCAAAGGAGATGTGGATTAAATGTGTCTGTGACTGTCTCTCCCCACCCCTGAATTCAGAGCCTTACCTTACACTCACTGGTTGACAAGCTTGGACTGCACATCAGTTGTCTGTGATCCACAGTACCTGTTTCATCTTGGCCATTTCATGGTATTTAGGAATCTGCATATGAGTCTACCATTGGGCGATGCAATAGGTCTTTAGAAAAGGGTTGGGGGCTCATGGGATGGGGGTATTCCTAATGGTATAGGAAAGAGAATTCTGGATCTTTACCTACCTCAGTTGGAACCCAGATCCACCACTTACGGGCTTTGCAACTTGGAGCAGACCCCTGTCTCTCTCCATCTTCTCACCTGTAAAATGGGGATAGGAAGAGTTCCCACCTGAAAGGACTTTGGGTGGATACAAATCCATGTAAGGATCTTGACCGAGGGCTCAGAACATCCGAAAAAAGAGCTGTTTGCATTATCTTATTTTAATCCAAACCAAGTTCCCTCCGCCTGCAGAACTGTTTAGGGCCAGCTACTTCCACCAACATATTCTTTTTCATCAAGGTTTGTGCTGGACATAAAGCAATAGGGAGATGCTCCGTGCTGTAGAGCGTCTCAAATGTCCTGCAAAGCCTCCCACGCACAATCGGGAATGACTCCGTGAGGGGAGTTATTTTCGTTCGCCCTTTGTCTGCTCTGCTCTGGTTGTTCAGATAACTGGACTTTGCCTGACTTTACAAGACTGGCCAGACTGAGCTCACCTGAAATGCCGTCTCAGACTCTCAAGCTACCTTTGATAGGCCTGCTGCCTATGGGTGAAATATTCCTCATACAGTAAAGTAGGGAAGGGTGAAAAAAGTGTCATAAAACTCCTCAAGGTATTAGGAATTCTATAGTGATTGAAAAGTCCAGCTTTGGGAGTCGGAGTAAGCTTAGTTCTAATTTCAGCTTAGCCACTGACTGCCTGGCTGTGTGACCTTGGTCTTATCAGCTCTTCTCTCTGAACCTCAGTTTACTCATCTCTAAAATGGGGATAGTATCACCCATCTCATTGGGTTATCATTGAAGATTAAATGAGATTCTATGTTAAGTGCTTGGCATTGTGCTTGGGAAGTTGTAAGCACTCAGCAAATTCTAGCTATTTTATTATGTTATATTCATTCATTTAGAAAATAGAAATATCTAAACACTGTCTATATATGCCATGCTCCAGGACAGATGCTGGTGACATTGTTGGAACCAAATAGATGTGGTCTCCTCCCTCATGAGGCTCAGTCTATAAGAGGAGAAAAACAACAAGCAAGTTAAGTATATATATTTATACACACACACACTGTTACCGAATCGGGTCCAGCTGCACGCCGCTCAAAAATCAGTACTCGAGAGAGAGAGGCAGATGTTGGTAGACAGGAAAGTTCCTTTTAATCAGAATGTCGGCAATCTGGGGAGGTGGTGGACTCAGTGTCCCCCACAAACCTGCTCCAAAGGTTATGCTCAGGCATGAAAGTTTTTGAAGAGAAAAAAAGGACATAGTCTAAGTTAATCACTCAGATAGGGGGTCAGAGTCATCTCTATCCCCCACTGTGTGCAGGCTTGTTGACTTCTTGTGATTCTTTTTTTTAAAAAAAAATATTTATTTATTTTTGGCTGCCTTGGGTTTTCGTCGCAGCGAGCGGGGGCTACTCTTCGTTACGGTGCACGGGCTTCTCATTGCAGTGGCTTCTCTTGTTGCGGAGCATGGGCTCTAGGTGCACGGGCTTCAGTAGTTGTGGCACACGGGCTCAGTAGTTGTGGCTCACGGGCTCTAGAGCGCAGGCTCAATAGTTGTGGCGCACAGGCTTAGTTGCTCTGCAGCATGTGGGATCTTCCCGGACCAGGGCTCGAACCCATGTCCCCTACATTGGCAGGTGGATTCTTAACCACTGTGCCACCAGGGAAGTCCCTCTTGTGATTCTTCTTTAGATGCTCTCTTGTTCACAGTTTGTTCGTGAGATTACCAAAGGGGAAGTGAGGGAACAGATCTGGTCATCTGTGAATTACTTATTCTTCATTTCTACTTCTTTGATCTACGGAAAGAGCCAACAGATTAGGCAAGGTATCGTGTGGCCAGAAGATTTGAAAGGTGTGCCAGGGCCGGAGATGAGTAGAGCATGGGGGTGCCTGGTTTAAGGTTAGTGACAAGACAAAAGGGGCCTCCCTGTAGAGACCTCTTTCCTGCCAAAAGCTGCTTACAACACAATTACAAATAGGAATAAAAGTGCTAGAGAGGCATCAAGCTGGGTGCTGGCATGGGGGAATCAGGTGGTCAGGGAGGGCCTCCCTGAGGAGGCAACCTTTAAACTAAGATGTGATAGATAAGAGGGGTTTGTCAGGCCCAGAGCAAAGGAAACAGCGTGTGCAAAAGCCCTGAGGCACGAATGAGCCTGTCCTGTTTGACTCAGAACCAAGGCGCTGTGGCTGGTAAATGAGGGCAGGCATGGTCAGAAACGGGTCGAGAGAAGCAGCCAGGCTCTGGGACGCACAGGGCCTTGCAGTAAGGGTTTGGAGGTGATCTAAGAACAGTGGGACGCAAGCCACTGAAAGGAGGTAAGCAGAGGAGTGAGTGATGGGGTCTGAGTTCCCTTTTTGAAGACTCACTTTGGCTGCTGAGTGGAGAAGGGACTCTAAGCAGAGACCAGTAGGGAAGCTGTGGAGTCATCCAGAGGGGCAAAGTGGCAGCTTGCACCTGCGTGCAAGCTGCGGAGATGGAGAGAAGTGGCAGGTCCAAGGTCTGTTTTTATTTTTTTAATTTTTATTATTCTTTTGAAATTTATTTTATTTTTTTAAATTTATTTTTTTGGCTGCGTTGGGTCTTCATTGCTGCGCGCCGGCTTTCTCTAGTTGCAACGAGTGCGGGCTACTCTTCGTTGTGGTGAGCGGGCTTCTCATTGCGGTGGCTTCTCTTGTTGCGGAGCATGGGCTCTAGGTGCGTGGGCTTCAGTCGTTGTGGCTCGTGGGCTCTAGAGCGCAGGCTCAGTAGTTGTGGCGCATGGGCTTAGTTGCTCCGCGGCTCCCAGACCAGGGATTGATCCCGTGTCCCCTGCATTGACAGGCGGATTCTTAACCACTGCGCCACCAGGGAAGTCCCCTGTTTTTAAATCAGTCAATAGATTTGTTGGATAAATGTGGGAAAGGGGGAGAAAACAGAATCAAAGTGTCCCCCAGGTTACTGCTTGAGTGACTGGCTGGATCGGATGATACCGTTTACAGGGATAGGAAGGATTTCTGAGATTGAACAAGAGCAGCTCTAGAGCACTTGTAACGCTGACACTGAATGGAAGATATCTATCAGCAGCAACCCGGTGTGTCCATAATGTGGACACATCTTATAGATGGATAAATTTAGGTGGGTGCGTACAGATAGCTGTAGCTATAGATACACCCCCTCCTGCAGGTACACTAGGCTCTTTCTATTACATCCCCTTATTTTATTTCCTTCAAAGCACTTATGAGAAACAGAAGTAGCTTGTTTATTTCTTTCTTTCCATAGGTACCATCTCTCTCCCCAGCTAGAATGTGGGTTCATCAGGGTGGGGCACTTGATGATCTTGTTTACTGCCGATCCCCGGTACCTAGCACTGGGTCTGGCACACAGTAGGTGCTCTGTGAATTCCTGTTAAAAATGTAAGTGTATACGCTGATATGGCAGTGTGCATTTAACTTCTGTTGTTTGCCAGGTGTTCAATTTCATGTAGCTAAAAGGACCAAATGGATTCTCGATAGATTCTCTCCATGGGCTGGGGAAAGCCTGAGGCTGGTCTTACTAGATAAGCTGCACGCTGTCACCTATGCAATTCTGGTGAAAAGAGAGCCAGGAGGGGTCCTGGTGTAAGGACAGATGAATGTCATGAGCTTTCTGGTATGGAAAATCGGGTGGCTGGTGGCCTTCCAGGAAGACTCAGCAATGTCAGTTGACTGCAGGAAGAGTTAATAACTCTTGCTAGCCAGCCCAGCCAACTTGGCTCAGTTGCTAAGCAACTGCCTCCCTGGAGTTATATAATGTGTAAGAGAAACTTTTTTTTTTTTTTTTTTTTCCTTTGGCAAATGGAACGCAGGCTTTCTAGATGACAGGGGCTTTTCACCGTAATGTTTCTGACCCGCAGTTGGCTTGGGCAAGTTAGACAGGAGAGTGGCCTTGCAGCGGCTTTTGGCTTTCGAGCTCCTCTGACCAAAGAGAACGCCTTCATCTGATAAGGGATGGATTTGGAGAGAGGGGTAAAAGGGTAATCTTCTTCCCTCACATGGAATTCCTGGGGAATTCTGGCATGGTCCAGCCTCCCTCTGTGGATACTCCAGAGGGCTTTGGTGACTTCGGGTTTCCCCCGAAGCTTTCACCAAACTCACAGCCGGATTTGGGCAAACAGGGAGAAGCTACTGGTCTACCCGGTAGACCAGGGTTTCGTTAGCTCATGGAATTATCCATCTCTTTGGTCTTTGAGGCTACAAACGTGTATTGAGTAAATGAAGAATGACTCATTTCAATAATCACAATGCAGTATTAGAGAAGCAGAGGCGTTCAGGAGTTAATCGCAAGCTTTGAAATCAGACCAAACTGAGTTCAAATCTGGGCTCCCATTGGGGAAATTATTTAACTGCTCTGAGCCTCAGTTTTCTCACCTGTAAAAGGGAGGTGATGATGATGGTTAAAACCAGTCTTAAGTGCTTTGCAGTGCTGTGGCCAAGGTCTAGTGGGATGATATGTATGAAAGTGCTCCAGAAAGCCCATAAAACTAAGCCATAAGACGTTACAGAAAAAAAACCCGAACGAACTTTTTGGCCAAGCCAATGCGTAGCTATTAGTTATCGCTGGAATCAGGCTGAGACTGTAACTTAGACTCGGGTTCCTCTGGAAGCTCATGCTGTGAACAGTGATAGCAGGAATGCGCATGTATACAGAGATGATGGGGGAGAAAACAAAAGAGAAACAGAAAGGGATTGCAAGGTAAGGACAACTCATCCTAAAGGTGTGGCTGTATTAGCATGATAGGCAAATCAGGAACTGATTTACAGAAAGCTCTCCCCCTAGATTCCTTTAGTTCAGTGGTTCTCAACTACTCAAGGAACTGGGAAAGTTTTATTTTACTTTATTTTTTTGGCCATGCCACGCGACTTGCGGGATCCTAGTTCCCTGACCAGGGATCAACCCATGCACTACCACCCCCTGCCATGTCCCCCCTCTCCCCTGCAGTGGAACGCAGAGTTCCAACCACTGGACCACCAGGGAATTCCCTTGGAAAGCTTTAAAATGCATAGATACCAAGACCCCACTTGAGACCAGCGGAGCCAGAATCTGTGCTGGTGGATTTTGGGACATTTGTTTTTTCACTTCCCAGATAATTCCGTGGAATATTTATGGAGTGCTTTACTACAGTGCTGGGTACCACGCTAAGGACTTTGCATTCAGGTCTCAATTAATCTTCACAAGAATCTGGTGAGATGAATACAAACACCTCCACTTTGTAAATGAAGAATATGGAGGTATAGAGATGCTAAGTAACTTGCCCAAGGCCACACAGATAGCAATAGAGCTGAACTTCACTTCTAACTCCCAAATCCTACTCTTAACTACCCCAACATACTGCTTCTCCGGGCACATTGAAAATGTGATTGAAGGCACAATAATTCCATTTACTCACACATTTCCAGAATCTTATTATTGGGTAAAGCAAGACTCACCTTACAGGCTGTAATAAGTTATTAATAATATTGGGTCAACTGCTATGTCAGAGAGATCAAAATATACTTGTGGCTTAATTAAGACAGTACTCTGTTTCTCTGTCAATGTGGATGGTCCAGAGATAACAAGACAGATCTGGTATCTCCAGGGACCCCAGGCTCCTTCCAACTCAGAGGATGCTCTGGCATCCTCAACTTGGACCTTCCTTCACATCTTCAAAGACAGCTGTTCCAGCTCCTATCCTTATACCACCTTCCAGCCAATGGGAAGGGGTAAAAATAGGGAGTGGTGGACACTTCTTTCTGAGGGCTTTCAGCGGGAGTCATACCTATCACTTCCCATTGGCCGGAACATAGCCCCATGGCCATGCCCAGCTGCAAGTGAGGCTGAGAATTGTAGTATTCAATATATCCTAGATGGCCGTGTCTCCAGCTAAAATGTGGAGATTTTATAATTAAAGAAGAAGGAGGAAAAATCTACTGGGGGAAACGAGTTTCAGCTTCCCAAGTCTTAGGGGAGTTACGCTCAAGAACCTGGAAAGACACTGGAGTGATCAGAGAGTCATTGGAAATTTCATAGCAAGTCTAGACTATTGAAGACAAGTTAGAGATTATCAGCTCTGGACAGGTCCTTAAAATCAGAGTTGTCTGACCACTGGGAAGTGAGAAAAAGGATTCCCAGAGAATGGAAAACACTGGCCCAAAGCACTTGCAAATTAGCGATGGAGAAGACCAACCCATTGCCAATCTCCGACCAACCTTTTGTACCAATCACTGTGTTAGAGCCTGTGATTTTTAAAAAAAATGTAGATGGAGAACCACACCCCAGGTCTCAAGTTGCTTGGGGCCTGATGCTGAGCAGGGGCTGTGGTAGCTACCAACGTCCGGCTAGTGTTCACCCTCTGGGCTAATCTCAAACCTGCTCTCTCCAGAATAGACAGGCGGGGAGGGAGGGGATGTCTGGGAACTGATTTAATTTGTGTCTATTCATCCGAGAGGAAACCCGCAGTGTGATGACATCGGGAGCTACTTTGTACAAAATGATAACTTAAAAGAGAGGCAAAAGCAATCTCTTTAATTACCTTGGTTTGATTCGTCTACCTGATGCTTCTGGGGAAAGGTTAATTTAATTGATTCTCTTATGTGCAGTCCCATTACCTCTGACTATTTCCAAAACATATTTATGCGGCCAAACTTAAGCCAAGAGTGGTACATCCAGGGCCCGAGGCAAGGATTAATTTCAAACTGTCAGTGCGGCTTTTTAGCAGTTTGGTGAATCCTCTTCTGCTAATTTGTACTCAGCCATTGGGTAGAGTCCTCCTACAGCATGGCAAGAATGGGAGTTGTGTAGCTTCAGCCCCCATGGGTCTTTAGACTTAACTAAACACGTGAAGATAAGGAAGGGGAGCTGGCAGCCACAGGGCACCGCCCGCAGACCTGTGAGCCTGACACTTCTTGTATGTTACCACTTTTAATCTGTGCTTATCATGAACTCGGTCCTGGGCCAAGCACCTCATCTGGATGGATTCCCTGAAATTTCATGACAGTCCTCTGAACATCGTACTGTTATTGTTATTTCCGTTTCATGGATGAGGAACTAAGACCCAGTGGTTAAGTTCCTTAGCCAACATCACATTGATAGGAAGTGGTGGGGTGAGATGGAAATGTAGCTGGTTCCCAAGACTTCCTCAATCCTTCTCCTTCCTTCTCCCCTCTCCTCCTAACGTATATATTTTCTTTTAACTCCTTTCCCTTCTCTAATATTAGAACTTCGGATATATATGTGTTTGTTTGCATATATGTTTACCTGTGTATGTGTGTGCATGTGTATATGTCTATGCATGCATATGTGTGTGAGTTTATGTGCATGGGATCCATCTTTTCAATAATTTTTGAGCTCTTTGCCGGGCTTGGTCGTTGATGCTGGACACACAGCCTCTGCCTTCGTGGGATTCACAGGCTAATGGGGGAGGGAGGGGTCTTCCCTCTTCCTCGGATCCCATCACAGGTCAGTGGTCAGGGCTTGTGGAATCCCCGCTGGCCACTGCCTCCCCAGCGTTACCTTCCTTGGCCAGGTTCTCACACGGTGTCAGGAGCAATGCGGTATTCTTCTATTTGAGAAGGGGTCAAAGGAGGTGAGGAAGGCAGTATGGTTCCACATATAAGCAATATCATATGTTTATCATTCTCTGTGTAGCTTACTTCACTCAGTATGACAATCTCTGGGTCTATCCATGTTGCTGCAGATGGCATTATTTCACCCTTTTTTATGGCTGAGTAATGTTCCATTGTATATATGTACCACATTTTCTTTATCCATTCATCTGTCGATGGACATATAGGTTGCTTCCATGTCCTGGCTATTGTAACTAGTGCTGCTGTGAACATTGGGCTGCATGTTTCATTTTGAATTTTGCTTTTCTCCAGATATACACCCAGGAGTGGGATTACAGGATCATACAGCTACCATATATGATAGCTACCATATATGATATGATTTTTAGTTTTCTAAGAAACCTCTCTACTGTTTTCCATAGTGGCTGCACCAATTTACATTCCCACCAACAGTGTAGGAGGGTTCCTTTGTCTCCACACCTGAGGGGTCCGTTTTCTATCTTCCCTCATACCTGTGTTTGTATCCCCATGGATCCCTTTAAACAAATGGTTAAATTTCTGATTCACGTAAAAGCAGGATCTATTGCTCGATGATCCCAGTAAGCAAAGGGAAAGGTCCTTCCCCCAACCTCCCTAGCCACGGTATGGTACAGCTGAGCAGGCACAAAGGTCCTCGTGGGTTTCCGTAAATTTGTGCTGGCATGTTCTCTAATAGACACTGAAGGAGGCATGGGCTGTCTCAGGAATGTTCCTAACCTTTGAGATTGATGGATGAGAAGGCCGCCCATCTCCTCCCCAGAATGCTCCCTTGAGGCCATTGTCAGACATAGAATCCTGAGCTAGAGGTACAGGGAGGTAACAGGGGTTAACTCTGATATTCTTCTCCCAGTAAACAATTCATCAATTTTATGTCTTACTTTTTTCTGAGGAGGTTAGTGGCAGAGGAGAGGGAGAGTTTAATGATGATGTGGTTGGAAGGGCAGATATGTTCTTCAATCACAATCACACAGAAATAGAGGGGACCTTTGGAAGAACCATCAGTCCCTGGGTGATTTAGAATATTCTCCGCTCACTGTATTATCGAGTTTGCATGCAAGGAATCATTAAATCATCATGAACTAATGTTTAATAGAAATAATTTTAAAATTAACATGGAGCTGCGATAATTTTCCTTAATTGTAATACTTATACAACACTATTTAATTTTTAGATTTAAATTTTAATTTTTAGGCTTCTTTATATACTACTTTTGTTTTTCTAGTCAAACAGCTAAGGACAGATTATGACCACAGCTCCCCCTGGTGGAGCAATTCCTAGGGTTGCCCTGGCGAGAAGCAGCTTGGCTGTAAATCTGTGCCTGCAACTCAGAGCCTCTGCCCTTGTGCCTTGTGATTGATTTATGAATAGTCAAGGTGTCAGTGTCTAGATCATCTTTCTAGGACCTAGAACACTGTGGGTACAGAAGTATGTCCCACAGACATTTGTTGAGGACTAAATCAAGCTGACACTCAACTTGCTTTCTCTCATCTCCATGCCATACACCTTTGCCTGGAATGCCCTTTCCCGTCTTTCACCTTCACCTGGGTGGCCTGTCCTTCCATCTCTGTGAAGCCTTTCCTGGAACCCTCCAGATTCACTTAGGTGAGACCTTTATGCTCCCTTAGTCCCAGGTATCTCCCTTTTTGATAGCAGCCATGATGCATGTTGTGACTATTAGCTTATATCTCTGTTTCCCCCACTAGTCTCCGAGCCCCTCGAGGTGAGGGCTGTATCTTGTTCATGTCTTTGACAAGCAGTAGGGCAATAGAAGGGCTGGTACAAGGCTCTTGAATGGATGCATCAAATCACTCGTTTTTGTCCTTTGTCACAACCCTTCCTTCCCTGGGATTAGTTTCCCTGTGTAAAATAAGGATGTAATAACCACAGGAACACTTACTAACCACATACTGCACGCCAGGCAGCATTTTATCATCTCAACTTGTCAACAGCTCTAGGATATGGACACTTTATCACCTCTATGCTATGATGTGGAAACAAGGGTCCAAAGAGGTGTGAGGACTTGACCAGGGTCCCACGGCTAGCCAGGATTGGAAGCCAGGTATGTTTCACTGAAGACCTGAACCATCACGGCATCCTGCCTGCCCCGCCTCCAGGTGAGGGCCAGCCTGGGCTATCTGCATGATGTAGATCCCAGGAGCTGAGGGGGAACGGAAGTGGAGAGAGGGAGAGCATAAAAGGTTGTTTCAACTTCTCTTTCTGATTTTTGACAAGGAGGGCGTTGTGATTATGAGGCAAGAAGGGTTTTACTGCCAGGATTTGAGTGGAGAATTTAAAAATTTCCAAAATGCCTCCCCAAAGGTTCCAAGTGTTAAGGCACCTTGATTCTAGAACCCACTCAGCAATCCTAGTACCCACTCCCTCTGTGGCCTTTTGGGAAAGTACTTTCCATCCCTATATCTCATTGCTTCCTCATCTGCAGCATGAAGATTTGGTTAGATACACTCATCCAATACATATTCTTTAGTATCTAGTATGTGCAGGAATTGGAATCACAGCAGGACACAATGCAGACATGGTCCCTCTTGGGGTCTTTAATCTATGTGGGGAGTCAGCCATGACACAGTCGCTCACACACATAATGATTACTACCATTGTGACAAGAACACAATGCTTGGGAAAATAGTAGTCCAGAGGGCTCTAACATAGCTGTGTCACCAGTGTAGCATTTGCTATGTGCTAGTCATTGTTCTAAGCACTTCACATGCACTAACTCAGTTAATAATCACATTAAGTTATGAAGCATATGCTATTAATATCATCCCCATTGTATAGATGAGAAAACTGAGGCTCTGAGAGGGTAAGGCATTTTCCCAAGGTCACATAGCAGCTAAGTGGCATAACCTAAATCTAGGCAGTTTGGCTCCAGAGCCTGTGTTCTTAACCACCTGGGTTTATTGCTTGGAGGGCATCTAAAACGGGCATCTAATCCAGTCTGGGAGTTGGGAAAGGCTTCCTTGAGGAAGTATCTGTCTACTGAGAGTGGAAGGATGTGAAGCAGTTTACTAGGTGGAGGGTGGAAGAGTGTTCTGCCAGAGGAAACAGTATATGAGAAGGCTCCAGGCAGGTTGGAGCTCATCAAGTTTGCCAGAGACTGAAGCAGAGATGCTCTAATGAGCTGTGGTTCCAGGATCTTACCTTCTGGATCCATTTTCTGGACCTTCTAATAGCTTTCTTAAGAAGCTTCACAGAAATCCATGCTATGGTTCTGTGTCCTGCCCCTGCCCAGCTCTCTCTCTGTCTCTCTCTGGTGAAAGGTCCCACTTTAAACTAGCATGACTGGTGAGCTTCCAAGCGAACAGACTCGTATCGTGTAACCAAGAGATCTCTGAACCACCAGACCTGACTCCCTCTTGCCTTTGTTTGCCCCCTCATTATTCCTGTCCATCTATATAATTGGCAGAGGTAACTCAGTGTCAGATCTAAAGAGAGGTGGAACTCCATTTATTTGGTGGATTTCACTGCCTCTCCTTGTTCAAGAATCTATGGCTGTCGTTGGCACCTTCTGTCAGCTACCACCACTGCTTACCTAGCATTCAAGCTTCTTTCAAGTCTGGTTTCTTTTTGCCCTTCAAGGTTATCGTCAATGAGTTAACATCTGCCAGGATGGTCTTCTCATTGCTGGTAAATTCCTCACCTGAATGTGTTCCCGACTCCTCCTCTCCCCCTTTAATAGTCAACTCACAAGTGACTTTCTTCCTGAAGTGTTCCCTGATTGCTTAACCCACAAAGCCCTTGCTTCAATTTAGTCTTGCATGGCTTTCTAACTGCACTCTGACTGTCACTTTTCTTTCCCTAAACCCGTTTTTCTCAAAGTGGGAGGTCTGGGTTCCCTCCCTCAGATTCACCTGGGGCACCTACTAAAAATGTGGTTAATGGTTTCCCATCGTGGCCTTCCTGCACCAGAATCTTTGAGGGAGGGGACCTGGAATTTGTATTTTAACGACTCCTCCAAACCAATCACATTGACGTTTAAGAACCATGGCTCGAACCAAATTGCTTTCTTCTTGAATTAATCTTAATTCTCCTAAGAGTCCTTTCAGAAATCAATTTAGCAGAATCTCTTCCTCTTCAAGAGAATGAATCAAGCCTTGTTTCTGTTCAAGTATTTTTCAGCGACTAGTTAGTTGTCTCTGGAGTGATTTTAAAGTCCATCGTTTCTTCTTCACCCTCCACGGCCAGTACCCTGTTCAGGTCACCATCCTCGCTCTTGGGAACCATCATGCCAGACCTTTCAAGCTTCTTCAAGCCTCCTCGTTACGCCTCTGGAATGCATCCTCCACCCTCTTGCTGGAGTGATTTCCCCCAGAGAGCCTACAGTGTGTCACTCTCGGCCTTTGGCATCTTGGCAGCCTCTCCTGTACAATGAGTGCTCAAATCCTTCACTGCACAAATAGGCCCCCTCACAGCTTCATCATAACATAAGTTTCCAGTTTTCTTCCCATCATTCCAGACAATGTTCTACCACAGAAGCCTTTGAAAATGTGGTTACTACTCTCTGGAATAATCTCTCTACTCAGCCCACTTAGAAAACTACCATTCACCCTTTAGAACTCAACCCAAGTTGTCCCTCCCCTGAGAAAATTTACAGAACCATCTCCTTTTCTCTCAATTCCTACCCCAGGACAGAGATAGTAGCTCTTTCCTCTATCTATGGCGCAACAGCTCTGCATAGCATACAATTTTTTTAAACTTTTAATGAAGTGTGTCCTATATGCCAGCCACGTTATGTCTTTTACATACATTATCTCGCCTAAGCTTCCGAAAGTCCTATGCAGTCGGTACTGTTATTATTGTCTGTGCTTTGAAAATGAGAAAACAGAAACCCAGAAAGGTAAAATTACTTGGCCAAGGTTACACAGCTAATAAGATGGAGAGTCAAGATTCAAAACTACAGCCATCTGACTAGCACTAAGCAGCCACCAATAACATGCAAAAACTCAAAAACCCAGAGAGAACAGGCTGAACACTGTCTGTGTCGAGACAGCGAAATGGTCCAGCATCCATATTGTATTGTCTTTACGGTAAATGAGGATAATCACAATATTCTAGGAAATAGGAAGCAGTACCCATTTGAGGTGCTGTCTCATAACCTAGAGAAACTTGTTTTAAGCTAAACTATCAGAGAAAGGTAGAAGAACCCAGAGAAACTGAGCCATCTCTTTGTGAACAGAAAATTGAAAATGGCACTGAAGCATTGGATTTAGAGCTAATCTCCTATGCCTGATGAAGCCACAATAATTTATTTTGAAAACTCCAGGGACAATTTACTCCTAATAGGTATCTATGGAATGAATCCAGTGTTTTTTGAACCGTGACAACCCTTATTTCCTTCTTAATGCATCTAAAATTTTGTTTAAAGCAAAAAAGCATAGACTTTAATATTAGCTCTACGAGGGGTTGGCATATGAGGTCACTCACTGAAGGGAGATGTTGGGACAGGTATTTTCTCTTATGCTGCTCTTTTCCTGTTGTTTTTTCAAGTCAGTTATACCCACTGTAATTGTCATGAGGTAGTTGGAAGGAAGAGGCAATGCAGCACTCCGTTTTTCTCGCTCTGACACCACAGTACTGATAACCACCCTAGAGGCAGAACGCTGTAGAACTATCATAAGCTTTACAGTCAGACCTAACATCTTGGTTCTATTAACATCACACCTTAGGCAAGACATTTAATCTCCCTGACCCTTGATTCCTTCATCACCATGAAATTGACTGTTTCTCTCACAAAGTTGTTATTAGGATCAGATTAAATAATGCAGATAAGTCACCCGGCACATAGTAGGTCCACAGTAAATGGCATCTATCATCATATTAACATTTAAGGTATGTGTTGATGTGGGTGAATTTGAATCTTCTGTTTTAGTAGCTTTATTTGTTTGGTTTTTTTTCTCTTTGTTTTTCCTTCCTCTGTTCCTCCTTAGACTATAAGTTTTTCTTGGAGTTTTGGCTTTCCCAAGTAGCACTGACTTCAGCCTGCTCTAAAGCTAAAAGCCACAAAAACAAACAATTGAACCCTTGTTTATTTTACTTCTTTCAAGTTTTGACTCTCTTACAAGTCTGTGTATTTTTGTTTACCTTCCAGTGGCTCTGGAGTTTATAGCTGTTACCTGAGGGAGGGTCAGTTATCCATCATCATCACCATATTATTACATTTTTTAAAGTTTTCTAGTCTTCGATCTTGGAAGGATCATTCCTGGGATCTGACTTAAAGAGGGGTACTGTGTATGAGCCACAGTAGCGTGTGTGTGTGTGTTTAACCCACAATCTTTGAAACTGGTATTTTTATCTCTATTTAAAGATGAGTAATAAAACCACATGGGCTGGAAATTGGGGTGAATTGAGTTCCAGCCTGACCCCAGGACAGGACTGAGTGGATTTCTGAAAGAATGCCTGGGCATTCTTTGCTATAATCACTTTGTCAATGAAGGCTAGGTAAACATCTGCTTGTGCAGAAATGGCCCAGGTAACTGAAATAGTTATGAGTCATGCGTGTTGGGAAGATGGGAGTTGAGGTGTTTACTTCTTCAGTTGACCAAATCATTGCCTCAGTTTGAATTGCCTTGTCTATGAACTATCCCCGGTGATGCTCCATATAGAGAAGTCACACCTTATATCCATGTTCGAGGCTCTAAGGTCGGCTCATAAGGTTAAAAAAAATTACATAGCATGGGGCCACACTGGAGAACCACACACCTCCTCCCTATCTGTCCAATATGGCCGGATTTTAATCCAGTTTTGCCACAGATGATCAGTTCTTCGTTTGGTGAAAGAGCTGATATACTAGTTAGGGTAAGTAATGCAAGATGCTATAACAGACCCCCAGATTTTGTACTTAGAGCCTTAAAAGTTTATCTTGCTTATAAAATGTCTATTGAAGACATTCCAAGCCAGCAAGTAACCTTCCTCATGGACATTCAGGCATGTAAATTCCTTCTCTCTTGGGGCTCTACCAAGAACCCTGGGTCTTGAGTTCCTTGATGGGTCCTCAGCATCCATCTGGAAGAGAAGTGAGTAATATGGAGGATGACACAGGGACTTTTAATGCTTTGGGTCTGGAAGTGACGCAACCATAGGCAGGACTCAGTCAGTACCTAACCGTAAGGGAGGCTGGGATGTGGAGTCTAGCTTTAGGCCCAGGAGGAACAGGAAATGAGTTTTAGTGAAAACCCAGAATCCTCCACCACACTTTTCTAACATTGCGATCTAAAGTCACTCCCTTTTTGCAAGATGCTCACACTTTGAGAGGCGCGAGAGGATGGAGACTTAGAGCGTGGCAGATATTCACGTCCTATTGCTTAGTCAGTAGTCATCTTGTAGAACGTTAAGCTAAGATGCCCAAATTATTTAACTTTCTTTCTCTATCTGAGCTCATGTAGATGGATTCATGTCACTTAACTGTGCAGCTGATGTGATTGAATTAGGTGTATCTTATTATCCCTGCTGCCCAGCACAGTGCCAGAGAGGGACAGAATGCTAAGTAAATGTTTACTGAATAAAGGAGTGGATGGAGAAAGAGGAAGGGGAAGGAAAGGGAAGGGAAGGAAAGGAAAGGAAAGAGGGAGGGAGGGAAGGAGGGAAGGAGGTCAGTCAGTGGAAAAATACATCCTGTGAAGCTGCAGATACCACACACCTATTTAGCAAAAAATATCCTTCATTTGTGAACCAAGGTGGGAGCATAACACTGTCCCGCCACCGGAAAGCCTCTCAGTAAATATAAACCATTACCCTTCCCCCACTCTCCGCCCCAGTGCACACACCACATATTTCCATTGGTTCTCCTCTGAGATCTATCAGGTCAATTTCTGTTGGAGGAAAGACAAAGCAATAATAAAAGAAAAACAAACAAACAAAAAAAGCAAAACAACTTTTCCGTGAACTAATCAGAAGCCTTAGTCAATTCTCCCTGTTTCCTTCTCTCCCCCAGAGAGGAGGAGGGAGGGCTCCCATTCGGAGCACTCATTTTCCTGAGTGCGTTCTGATTAAGGACAGAACATTAGGTTTTTTTTCCTTTAAGAGAACATAGCACTCCTTTTAGAATTCATTGGGACATTTTGGAACACAAACAACAATAGCGGATGGCACTCGAGTGGTGATAATGTAATGTAATTCTGATGTCAGTGACACACCACGATGGTCTAGTCAGCTTCCCTGGAGGCAGTTTCTTTTGTGTCTTGCCTGGGAGAGTGGGTGTCCATACACTCATACACCAGCCCAGCGCCCTCACCCACATTTCCTCTTTGCCCATCCCCTTTCTCACGGTGGTTTTCTGATTCCAATTCAAAGGACTCCTGGGGAGGCAAAGGAAGTTGGACTTTTTTCCAAGCTTCTAATCAGAAGAGAGAGTCTACAAGCCAAAACTCACCCACACGCATTTTTAGCTTTGGCCAGGAAATATTTTACATTTTCAATGAATTATTCCAGCATTTAACGTGGAAGACGTTTGCATGAAAAATCCCAAGTTCAGGCATCCCTAGAAAAATCAGAAGAGTTCACAACCCCGGATCCACATTCCTGTACTGTGAATAGGCGAGCATGCCGCTTAATTTGGCATGGGTTTTTCCCTGATATGCCATACTGTCCACTTCACTCATATGCATTTTCTCTCAGTTTTTGTAGGCATCTGACCTTATGAATGCTGCCTCTAAGCTTCGTTATCCCCCAAGCTCTGGTCTCCCCCATAGATTTGCCCGGGTTTCTCCATTTCTTGGAGAAGAGAACCACAGGAGCTAACCGGATCTGTATTGTTGTAATGGAAATTTCCACCCCATGAAAGGAAAGACTAGTTCAAGATTTTTTTATTTTTTCATTCAAGAGGTTTTGCTACAGTCAACTTTCAGTCCTGCCATTTAGTTGATGGAGTCGGTTGGAATGAGGTTGGGCTGTTAGTGGTGTTGGCCAAAGTCTTTGCCATTTCACTGAAGAGCAGTGTCATCGGAAACAAGGCTATGGACAAGAATGTAACCCAGCCTCCCTCCTGCCCTAGGTCCTGGGCTGGGCCCAGAAGATAAAGTCTAAAGGAAGGAAGACACACTCTGCCTACCTGCCCATCCTATCTCATTGTATATGCACTAGAACTGCAGCCATAGTTCTCGAAAGCTTTAGGCTCAAAAAATACAAGTGATTCAATCCAGGGGTTTTACCATCAGGATCCAGTGGAAATTGGAGAAGTTGATGGTCAGCCCAGGGGGCTTCTGAGCTTCCCGTCACATTCAGGCATTCATAAAATATTCATCAAAGCTATTTTGTGACGGGTAGACAATGGTGAGCAAAAGTAGACAGAATCCATGCCCTCAGAAAGAGAGTCAGACATAAAAGAGAGGGGACGTGCACTGGGGCCATGCATTTGTATGTCAGAGAATCCAGCCTGGGCTTGGTGGCTGGGCTTGGTGGCTTCCTGGTTAAGTGATAAAATCCAAAGGACAAATGGAAACTAACGAGGTGAAGGGGAGCAGGTAGGGAGTGCTTCAGAGAAAGAGGATGGCGGATTCAAGAGCTTGGGGTGGAGGGAAGATGAGTCGTGTAACGGAATTAGAAGCAGGTCAGTGACTGAGATAAAACAGGGAAATGGGAAGGTTTCAGGCCACGCAGGGCTTTTCAGATCATGGTATGGGCCCTGGGCTTTATCGTAAGAAAAACTTAAAGGTTTCATAGCCCCGTGGAGTCAGACAGAAAATCCCATTTTTATCATCTTTCTATGCTACAATTCATGATATGTGCTCACTGAAATAGTGGATTCTATAGTTAAAAACAGTTGGAAAAACCATTGCTCCAGCCACCACTATTATTTTTTTTTAATAAAAAAAATATTTTTTATTTTTTAAAAAAATTTCTTTATTATTTTTTGGCTGCATTGGGTTTTTGTTGCTGGGCGCAGGCTTTCTCTAGTTGCGGCGAGCGGGGGCTACTCTTCGTTGCGGTGCGCGGGCTTCTCATTGCAGTGGCTTCTCTTGTCACGGAGCACGGGCTCTAGGCGCGTGGGCTTCAGTAGTTGTGGCTCACAGGCTCAGTAGTTGTGACTCACGGGATCTAGAGCGCAGGCTCATTAGTTGTGGCGCGCAGGCTCATTAGTTGTGGCACACCGGCTTAGTTGTTCCGCGGCATGTGAGATCTTCCTGGACCAGGGCTCGACCTGTGTCCCCTGCATTGGCAGGCGGATTCCCAACCACTGCACCACCAGGGAAGTCTCCAGCCACTGCTTTTAGAAGTGAGGAAACAGGCTCAGAATAGGACATAACCAGGCACAGCCCGAGAAGATGGGGGGCTTTGAAGCAGATGGTCCCCCTGGAGAGAAAGAGAGGTGGCAGGTGGGGTGCAGCTGGAGATGAGAGGAAAGGCAAATACAATGCCTGGAGAGGAAAATTGCAGATGGTGGCCAAGTATCAGGGTGAGATTAGAGCAGGAAGCTGGACCCCAGCCTTTGGGTCCAGCACTCTGGTCCTTGAGACAGGGATTGGCAAGACTAAGCAGAATTGATACGACATGGGCTGAGCCTGGGACAGAGGCAGAAACCCTGTTGCCAGAACCAAAGCCCAATGCAGTATCAGTCATCTGAGCACCCAGGAGGGCTGGGTCCTAAATCCCAGAGTGGGGGTGGGCTGAGGGGCCTTAAGCCCCTCCCACCAGTGGTCAGAATTACTTGAAATGAATTGTGTGACTGCGATGAGGCGTAATTTGTCCACATAACCCTCTCCTTGACCCCCGGTTTGTTTTTAAAGCAAAATAGCTGTTTCATCATGGGGAAATTGTCTTTCACTTATCACTGGCTGATTGCAATTCCAAACGAGAAGAGCAGAAACCTAATACGAGGAAGCAAGGAAATGGATTCAGTTCCTGGCTGCAGGCACAGGCTGGATGGCCCTGGACATGTCTCTTTACCCTGCTGGGCGTCAGCGTTCCCATCTGCAGGGTGGAAACAATGCCACATTCCACTTTATCTTGAACTTCATGGGAACTGTCATAACACATGTGATTTGTATCTGTTTAGAGGATCATAACCAACTGAAAGGGATGGACACCGTCACCCCAAAATGCGCACACCCTACACCACTGGGCATATAATTTAGTTGGTTCACAGACCACATCCCCCCAAAGCCTATCCCTGCAGCCCAGGTTAAGAACTCCTATTTATTTTTTCTTTGTTTACTTCCGTGAGAGCAGAGCTTCAACTTTCCTTTCTCTCCCTAGCACCCAGCATACAGCTGGACTCAGTCAAAGTTCCTAAATTAGGGGGGAACTGAATAACTCAGGCAATAGCATGGATTGGGCCCATGTGACATGTCCAGTGTTGTGCAAGGCCCAGAGGCAATGCAGGGGCTACACGATGCCATTTTCTGCCCACACTTCGCTTGGAATTCAGTTGTACCCACAGCAATATTGTGAGGACCAAAAAAGAAACTACAAGAGAAATGGATGACTTTTGGGGGTCAGCGACCTCCTAAAGCATTGAAGGAGGGGGAAGTTGTAAAGTCTGGTGGTTAAGAAAGAGGTTTTGGAGTAAACTTTATTTGAAACCTAGCTGTGTGTCCTTGGGCAGGTCACTTCACCTCTCTGAGGCCATCTGAAAAATGGAAACAGTGATAGAGCCTGCCACACAGAGCCATTCTGAGGATGAAATGTGCTTATGTACGTGAAGTACTTAGGACAGGGCCTGGCACACGGAAAGAGGCAATAAATGTTAGCTATTCACATCGAGACCGTTTGCCCAGATATGCTGCAGGACTCAGGATTCAAGGTTATAGATTCTGTGATGAAAAAGAAGAGGGAGCTAAAACCTGGAACTATACAAAGCAGGAATATCATTTGGAGGATGACATATGAGAATTTGCTGGCTGGAGCTCAGAGGGAATTTCAGGGAGGAAGCAGCTTGCCCAGAGGAAAGGTGTGAACAGACAGTAACACCTTGTTTTTAACAAACCTCAACAAAAGGAATTTGGAGCCAGTTGGCGCAGATTTGGAAGGGAGGGATAGAAGAGTGGGCGGCTTTCACTTAGAAAGAGAGAAAGGAGAGATAAAAGTAGAACATAGAATCGTGGTTTGGGGGACAGACAGGGGCCGGTTGGAAATTGAACTCTTAACATTGATGAACAAAACCATATGCCTGGAGGTCATGTGTCTGGATCCTGGTCCCACTTTTCTCTCGATATTTTGCTGCGAGCCCTTTGGCCGGTCATTTGGCAGAGGAAGGTTTTAAAGTAGGTCACCTACAAGGTTATTTTGCTAGATTTCCACAAATCTAACCATCCAGACAGGACTAGCTCTAACAATTTCGGCAAGATCTGTTGACCTCAGGGCCCTAGGGGTGGACACAGAGTTGGGGTGAATGAGGGCCTGGGGCTGTGCAGGAAGAGGATGTGAGCTTGAATCGTGGCTCTGTCACATGCTGGCTCTGTGGCTTCACTGTCTGAGCCTCAGTTTCCTCCACTGTAAAATATTTCATCAACTCTAAGATGGCATTGATTATAAGATACCTAATATTTTATGGGTCACTAAGGAATTTAAAAATGCAGCCAGTGGGCCAAAGACATACTGTGTGTCCAGATTTCAGAGATGTGTCTCATCTCAGGGATGTTAAATTGTCAATCAATGTGGACCTGAGAATCGGTGAAATACAGTAACACCTACTTCATGGGGTTGCGTGGCTGATAACTGAGATGACGCATTTAGAGTGCCTGGCATATAAGTGCTGAAAGTGAATGACTAGGTGTAAATTAGGCAGGCCCTCAGTATGTGTTTATTGAACTAAAGAAATGGTTTCTTCAAAGGATGAGAGCAAAATGGTTCGAGAGAAACATTTCTCAGAACCGAATTTCTATCAATTTTTACATGGGTGGTATTTGGTTAGAACTGAATTATATATATGTAAATACCTGTTGTAATTTTTTTTTAATTTAAAAAATTAGAATGTTAAATGAGATCATTGTATGGTTCAATTTTGGCCTTAGATACAGTTTTGCATATCCAGGTAAGGCCCTGATTTTCTTTTCCTTTGCCTGGAGACCTTTCTTGCTGGACTACTTTCTTGATGGACTACTCCTGCCATCTTGGATTGGTGAACCAACATGGCAAAGGCAATTCCTCTTGTTCTCAGAAGAAAATTGGCCCCTCATGGAGACACAGGAAGAGATAAGAGAAAGGAAGAGAAGGAGAGACTCCATCCAAAAGGGAATTGGAGAGCAAAGCTGTGAGAGGTAGGGAGAAACCCCATAAAGAAGTAAGTGAATGGATAAAAGGAATTCCTTAGGCCTTCATTTCACAGCCTGAAGTTTAGGCCCCTGCAGCCTGTATTGGGCTTAGGATCAAGTTTTCATTTCCAATGCCTTGTCAGGGATCATTTCAAATATGTTCATCTCTAGAAAGAAGGGCCATTCGGCTGCTGGCGGTGAGCAGGGATCTGAGGAAAGGTGGAGGGCAACTTGTCTGATTAGCTGGGCCTTATCTGCAGAGCCAGATACCATGAGCGAGCTTTGCAAGGTGCTAAACCATCCTGACTTCTCTCTGACACCAGCAAAGCTGAGGTCCCAGCTTCTCCTTATCAAGTGACAGGAGCACTTGGTGAAGCCACGGAAATTGGATTTGAGTGATTCCCATCCTCCTCTCTCCCTGCCCCCGACCTAGAGCATTCCGATCAGCCAGCTAGTTAAAGGGACAGTTCCTTTTGGGAGCAATGCCCAGAGAGGAAGAAACAGAGAACCAGGGAAAGCCGGGGCCTTGCCAAGGCCACACGATCAATTGGTGGAGGGGCTGGGAAAGGAATCCATTTCTTTTGGCTACATCAGTCTTTCCCTTGTCTTAGAATTTTTCCTAAGAAATCACTCAACACCTGAGGGTACAGCTGACCCATCCCCAAGGTACTGGATGTTGCATTTAGTGTTCTAAAAAATGATCTAGGAGGTAGAGGCATTGCCCTTAATGCAAATAGAACTTGACCACAACAATAATAATAATAATAGTGGCCATAACTTATCAGACATTAAGCTACTAATTTTCATTATATTCATACAACCACCCCATGAAGTGGTTCCCATTATTGTCCCCAGTTTGCAAATGGGAAAACTGAGGCTTGGAGAGGAAAGGTCACTTGCTGAAGGCCATGCAACTAGGAGGTCAGTGGCAGGGTTTGGCCTGGACCCCAGGTTTCTGGTGTCAAAGCCAGAGCTCTTTTTTTTTTTTTTTTTTTTTTTGCGGTACGCGGGCCTCTCACTGTTGTGGCCTCCCCCGTTGCGGAGCAAAGGCTCTGGACGCGCAGGCTCGGCGGCCATGGCTCACGGGCCCAGCCGCTCCACGGCAGGTGGGATCTTCCCGGACTGGGGCACGAACCCGTGTCCCCTGCATCGACAGGCGGACTCTCACTGTGCCACCAGGGAAGCCCCAAGCCAGAGCTCTTAATCAGTGGGCTCTTCTACCTGCCCAGAGGGGTACATGAGCAGAATCAGGATTTGAACCCAGAACTCCTGACTCTTAGCTCTTCTGACTAGTGATGACTATAGTAACTCGTTAATTACGATCTCATTTTCTCTACTCAACAACCTCAAGAACCGGTGTGATGACCTGCAGTCACCCAGGGTCACACCACTAGTCAGCAGGGCTGGGACGCAAACACTCCCCATCCTCCCCTCCCCCAGGCCCCACAGGGATACTTTAAACCCCCAACCTGATTGCGTCAGTCTTCTGCTCACAACCCTCCTGGAAACCAAACCCAGACTCCTCCTCGGGACTTCAAAACATGCATGATCCAACCCCTGTTTCTGTCTCCAACTGCATTGCTAACATCCTCCCTTCACTCTGTTTGCTTTGACCACGCTGGCTCCTCCCACCGCAGGGCCTTTGCACCTGCTGTTCTCGCTTCCTAAACATTCCCTTCATGTGCTCCTCCCTGCCTTTTGGCCTCCTTAACGTCTCCTTCAGATCTCAACCTGTCACTTCCACAAAGAGCTCTCTCTCTTCCTCTGGGGTATCCATCCTTTTGTGATTCCACATTAATGATGGGATTATTTAATTGTGTAATAAGTTAAGTTCCCACCCAACCAGTTCCTATCTGTGCGGCCATGAGCCCGTCCTTTCCCCTTTCTGGCCCTCACTCTCTTAATCTGTAAAACAGATGACAAGCCTCCAAGGGCTGGTCCGAGATGGGCCCCTGGGGCCCTAAGTGGGCCTGGTAAACGTGCTTCTATGGGAAATCTCCTCCCCAAGGGATTTCCACTTAGACTTGCCATAGAACAGCTTCTAAAATCCCTTTGCCACCTGTTGCGATAGAAGAGGAGGAGCCTGGCTTTTTCTCATAAGAGGTGAATTGAATCCCAAACGCAGGAGGCATTCGGAGGCAGGTGCTGACAAGAAATGAACACAGATGTTCATTTCACTGCTCCTTCTACAAACAGTTCCTGGAGATCAGTCAGTCTCCTGGATGCTGGGGCACAGAGGTAAATTAGACATGCTCCCTGCCTTTTATGAACACGCAGTTGAGTAGGGAAACAGATGCAGGTGTGCAAATAACCATCAAGTAGGAGAGGAAACTGAGGTCTCCCCTTTGTTGAGGGCATGTATGTTTCAGGCAGTGCTAAGTGCTTTATAAATACCATTTCATTGTCCCTTTTCAACTCCAACCAAAGCCCTCTGAAACACTAGTAATATCCCCATTTCACAGATACAGTAACTGAGGCTCAAAGAGGTGAAGTAAGTATCCAGGCCCTGGGAAGAGCAGTGGGCTTTGTTCTGTTTCTTTTGCCAAAGATGATTCCCTGGCCACAGCCAGAATTCTCACATGTCTTGATGGAGGCAGCATGCTGTAATATTGGAAAAGTCCTGGATTCAAGTCCTGGTTCTGGCACCAACAAGCACATGACTTTTCTAAGCTGACAGAGTAGGGATCCCGTCACCTTTCTCGCAGGGTGGGTTTTTTTGTTTTGTTCTGTTTTGTTTAAACTCTTTTTTTTTTCTTTTTAAATTTATTTTTTAGATTCTGATAAAATATACATAACATAAAAGTTGCCATTTTAACCATTTTTTTAAACATCTTTATTGGAGTATAATTGCTTTACAATGTTGTGTTAGTTTCTGCTGTACAACATAGTGAATCAGCTATACGTATACATACATCCCCATATCCCCTCCCTCTTGCGTCTGCCTCCCACCCTCCCTATCCCACCCCTCTAGGTGGTCACAAAGCATGGGGCTGATCTCCCCGTGTGATGCAGCTGCTTCTCACTACAAATAGCTCAATTTCGTTTCTTTTTATGGCGGAGTACTATTCCATTGTATATATGTGCCACATCTTCTTCATCCATTCATCTGTCGATGGGCACTTAGGTTCACAGGGTGGTTTTAATGTTTAAGTGAAGCAGATCTTGTGAATGTTTCCAGTTTCTCTTCATAGAAGATGTTGGGGAAGAAAAGATGCACATTTTC
The DNA here is from genome assembly GCF_002837175.3 of Physeter macrocephalus. Lineage (NCBI taxonomy): Eukaryota > Metazoa > Chordata > Mammalia > Artiodactyla > Physeteridae > Physeter > Physeter macrocephalus. The sequence continues at coordinate 7,488,791 of NC_041232.1, read as the reverse complement.
CTTACTCCTGGCAGATGTCAGTAGGAAAGCAGGTAGGATGTGAATAGCATCACAGTGGAAACATAAACAAGCTAGAGTCCCGTGTGCCTTTTTCACAGAATCTGTGCTATATATGGCCAATCTGAAAGAATTAAGCAATTAGAACTTGTCGTTGAGCAAATGATTTGCTGCTTTGTTTTCCATATGAACTCTCGTCTCTGATGTCAACAACCTTTCTCTTGTGAATCTGTCTTCTGAGCCCAGGGAACCTACATAAGCCGGGAAATCCGCCACTTTCTAAAAGCATTTTTCCTTAATCTCATGCCATGAGAAAAACCAATAAAAAGAATTAAGCGGAACCCCAAGGGGTACTCATTAAAGCTTCTGGCTGTGGGAACAGGGCAGATTTGTCCTTGGCAATGAAGAGGGACATGCAATGCCCAGTGACAGCAGTGACAATAATGAGAACAATGTCCACCCACCAGGGCACCAGGTAGGTGACGAGGAGGCTGGGCGAGTGATACCAGTGAGTTCTGGTGGTAGAATTAAGCCTCACAGCAAGTGGAAAGTGCATGAATGCCGGCGTCTAATGGCTCTAGTGAGAGCTCTGGGTCCACCACCTACTTGCTGTGGGACTGTGGGCACGTGGCTCCATCTTTCTGGCCACAGATGCCATATCTGCCAGATGGAAATCATCATACACTCATTCGTTCGTTCAACAAATATTTACTGAGCACCTGCTATGTACCAGGCACTGTTCTAGGTAGTAGGGCTGCAGTGCTGAACAAGACTGGCAAACCGCCACCAGTGGAGCTGACATTTGCATAGAATCTTAAGTCAGAGGTAGTAGTAATAACGAACCTTCGCTGACCCTGTCCTCTTCAATCCCCTCCACGTCTCTTTGAGGCAGACAGAGCCGCTGCTGTGTCTCCACTGTACAGATGAGGGAACTGAGGCGCAGGAGCACCCCCCAGCATTAGGGGGTGTCCTCCCAGCTCTTTCCACTCTACCAGCTCTCTCGGGGGGAACCAGATCTTATTGCCAGGTGAGACCACGGGACAGACACTGTGCAAGCTTCTTCCTCAACCTGAAATTCATCCCTGGGATGTCACCCCACGTAGCGTGTGCAGAATCTGTGATGGGAATTGCCATGTAGTCCCACAATCCGCTGCCTCTCTCTCCCCCATCAGATTGTGAGGTCTTCCAGGGCAGGGACCATTGTATCCCCAGGGCTTAGCATGAAGTCTAGCACCCAGTAAATGCTCAGGGAATACATGTTGAAATAGAAGAAGGGATGAAGGAGGAAGAAAGGAAGAGAGGGAAGGGAAGAAGGAAAAGGAGAGGAATGTCTGGCTTAAATCACACAATAAATATTAGACTGATGGACTGGTGACTGAATGGATGGATAGATAGAAGGAAGGCAGGGTGGATGGACGGGCGGATACATGGATGGATGGATAGAGGATGGATGGATGGAGGGTGGGTGGATAGGTGGATGAATAGGTAAATGGATGGAAGAAAGGAAGGGAGGCAGCATGGATGGATAGATGGATGGAAGGAAACATGGGTGGGTGGATGGATGGATGGATGGATGGATAGATAGATAGGTGGATGGATAGTTAGATAGATCCATGGGTGGAAGGAAGGGAGGCTGTCTGGCTGGCTGGATGATAGCAGAAAGAGAGAAAAGAAGAGAAGGGAGGGACTTCCCTGGTGGTCCAGCGGTTAAGACTCCACACTCCCAGTACATGGGGCCCAGGTTTGATCCCTCGTCCGGGAACTAGATCCCACATACTGCAGCTAAAAGATCCTGCGTGCCACAACTAAGACCTGGCGCAGCCAAATAAATAAATAAAATAAATATTTTTTAAAAAAGAAGAAGGGGAAAATGAAAGGAGTAGGAATGGAGAGAGGGAGGAATGGGTGAGCTTCCTTTGGAAGAGTCCGTGAATGTTGAACAAATAAAGAAGGAAATGCAACTCAAATTCCTTCCGTCACTCCCACAGCTGACCCCCTGCCCTTGCCCATCTGATTCTCCCCACAGCCTTCAAGGCCCCATCCAGTCTTCCCTCTGCTGTCTGTTCCAGCCCACAGAGACTGGTCTTTTTTCTAACACGGTGTGTTCCCATTGTCTAACTGCCAGCGAGCATCTTGGTTACCCAGTGTCACTTGCCCTGATTGAAACCAGCCGTAGTGCTTGTTAGCATTGGGCAGGGGTTAATCATGGGGCTGTAGGAGGAATTCTGGCTCTGCCACTTCCTAACAAAATGACAGAAAGTTATTCCAACTCCTGAAGCCTCCGCTGTCCTGTACATGAAATAGAGACACTGTCACTGCCCCGTAGAGGTGTCAGGAAGACTGCCCGTGAGAAGGTGCGCAGCGAGCTTCCTGAGAGACTCAGGGCATAGCGAGCCCTTGCTCAGGTTAATGGCCACCGGTATTATTGTTGTCATCTGTGAACATCTCTTCAACCCAACAACATTGTGAGGTTTTAAAAGACAACTACCATCTCTCCTCCCCAGGACACACACACAGAGGACACACACACACACAGAGGACACACACACACACAGAGGACACACACACACACACACACACACACACACACACACACACACACACACACACACACACACACACACCCTAGTCAGGAAGACTGCCCGTGAGAAGGTGCGCAGCGAGCTTCCTGAGAGACTCAGGGCATAGCGAGCCCTTGCTCAGGTTAATGGCCACCGGTATTATTGTTGTCATCTGTGAACATCTCTTCAACCCAACAACATTGTGAGGTTTTAAAAGACAACTACCATCTCTCCTCCCCAGGACACACACACAGAGGACACACACACACACAGAGGACACACACACACACAGAGGACACACACACACACAGAGGACACACACACACACAGAGGACACACACACACACACACACACACACACACACACACACACACACACACACACACACACACACACACACACACCCTAGCATAGGGCTAAGAATCCACAATGCTTATTGGCTGATGTCTGCTTGGACCCAAGTCCAGGAAGTTTCATTTCTAAAGATCTATGTTAGGTGAGATTCGATTTGCCAAGAATTTTATCCAGGCCAACTTTTCAGAAATGAGTGTATTGCGGAAAAGAATGAAAAATCAGTGCATGTTCTCAACAAGCTTGTGGAACCTCTGATGCTCTTGGGTTATCAGTAGGTGATGATATGATTTCCCAGAGTGTGGGCCCAGAACCCCTTCCATCAGAACTCCCTAAATCAGAAACACTTAAGCCCAGGGCCTGGGAACCTGCATTTTAATCAGTGGCTTAGGTGATTCTAGTGCATGCTTACTTAGGGAACTACTGCCATGCACAGCTTTGTAGAAACCTACAGTTCAGAGCTTGGGGGCCTTTGAGAGCTTCTAGTCTAACTTCTTCACTTTACAGATTGGGGAAAGTAAGGCCCAGAGAGGGTAAACGACCTATGCAAGGTCACACAGCAAGACTGTGACAGGGCCAGGACACAGACCAAGGGCTCCAGTTTCACTGCCCCACTAGCTTTCCTCCCTTGCACCACTTACCTCTTCCTCTGAAAGGAGTCCTGCTGGCTCAAGGGGAAGAAGGAAATTAGCATTTATTGAACCTTTACTGTCTACCAGGCACTTGACATAGGACCTTCCAGCAGTCCTTAGGGCTAGGTATTATGCCTGTCATTCTAGAGAAGGAAGCTGTGAACTGGAGAGAGAAACCATCATATTTGCTGAGAAACAAAACCTGATGGTGTATAAGAACAATTCCAATATTACAGGGGAAACTGAGGGGAGCCCTCTCATCATACATGTGGTGAAAATGATTTTTAAACGGCTTAATAGGAAAAAATTATTTTTTCATTCATGGAAACAGAATATACTACATATTGAAACCCAGTAGGAATCCCTAATAACACTGGCCCATGACATGTTGATGCCGTTATAATTTTATTTGTAGCAGTCGTTCTCAGCTGGGGGCAATTTTGCCCCCCAGGAAACATGCAGCCATGTCTAGAGACATTTTTGGTTGTCACAACTGGGCAGCGACCACTGGCATCTAGTGGGTAGAGGCCAGGGATGCTGCTAAACTTCCTGTGGTGCCTAGGATTGTCTCCCAAACCAAGAACTGCCAGTCCAAAATGTCAGTAGTGCCAAGGCTGAGAAACCATGATCTGTAAGATGTGAAGCTCTTCCTTTGGTTGTGATGTCGTTTGTGGTTGTCTCTACCATTAGGAGGCAGTATAACCTCTGGTCCTGGCGGCTCACCCCAGACGTGATAGGCTTTCAACTCTTCCCTTGGATGTTTCATCTTCTATCCGCAAAATGAGTCTGTTAGGGGGGTGTGAGATGAGGTGTGTGGAAAAAGAAGGAAGGTAGGTTATATGTGAATGAAGTTTCCCGGCAGAGACCATGCAACTGCTAAGAAGTTAGATGTCAACCCCAGGTCTGTCTAAATCCAAAGGTAATGATATTTCAAGTACTGTCTCTTGCCTTATAGGTGAAATTCTCACAAAGCGAGATGTTGCAACATAAACCACAGTAATTCCTTTGTATCAAACACAATCTGTTTTTAATTACATTGTAGAGTAACTTGAGTTTCTCAAGTTGAATTTCAAGCATAATTTATGACACAGAATATCTGCTCCTCTGCCTCTCCTTCAGTGGGAGGAAGTGTTGCTTAGGGATGGAGAATGCAGATTTTATGCTCAGCCCGAGTTTGAATACTGGCCCTGATGATTCTTAGCTATGTGACCTTGGGAAAATCCCTTCATTTCTCTGGGGATAATAATAGCATCCACATGAAAAGATTATTGTGAGTTTTAATTCAGATAATTCAGGTAAAGTGCTTAGTATAGTGTTTGGTACATGGAAAATCATAGATGTTGACAGTAATAATTATTATCATTGTCCTCATTGTTGCTATAATTAAGTCCCCAGGATAGGGAGAAGGTGGGAAATTGAGAGTCTGGGGCATAGTCGGCATTTGTAGAGCAAAGCTGGTACTGTCTGGGTCTGATAATTCATAGCTCATTAAATCTGACCTGTCATTTCTGCTTGTAATGAAAATATATTCAATATCAGAATTAATTACTATTAAAGTGGCCTTGTTATTAAGCACTGAGGGATCAGTGGCAAACCCAGTGGGTTATCATCATTGAGTAAAACATCTCAAGGAAAAAGAAGAAGAAAAAGCTGACTTACTGCACCATCCTGAGTCCAGTTGGAAAATCCCTAACGACACTGACTGCTGCTGACAATTAATCTAAGGAGGCTGTAAATCGTGAGAGAGCGTTTGGAGGCAGAAACTGAGGTGGGAGGGAAATGAGGAGGAAGTCGACTTATCCTCACTGTCTCGGATATTTCTAAATCGACAGTTCTGCAGCCAAGGAGGAGTCAGGGAGGTTTGAGGACACTTGTTACCCCGATGAGCAGTTACCCTATGGAGCAGAAGGAGAACTGGGCTGGGAGTCAGGATGGCAGGCCCTGCCCCACCTCTGTTCTCTGTAACCAGGGTTAGTGACACAGAAAGAGAAACAGGCGGTATCGGAGAGGCAGGCGGGGACAGATCACCTCGTGCCTTCAAAGCCATGGCAAAGAGATTGAGTTTTTTCTAAGTGCAATGGGAAGTGTCTGTTGGGTTTAGAGCAGGGGCTGATTTAATATGCTTGTTTAAAACTCACTTTGGCGCTGGAGAATAGACTGAAGAAGGGTAACGTGGGAGAAGTAGGAAGTTATCACTATCATCTGGATAAGAATTTAGAGATGTGTGACATAGGATTAAGGTGGTGGCAGTGGTGATGGAGAAAGCACACAGATGCAAGGTATGTTTGCCTCCCCTAGATTAGGGATTAAGTAGCTAGATGGATGTCAATACCTGTATCAGTCAGCTATTGCCTTGATAATGCTGCATAACAAATCACCCCCCACCCAACTCAGGTGGGTCTGCAGTCATCTGCAGATCAGCTAGGCTCTAAGAAATCTGTTTTAGGGGACTTCCCTGGTGGCACAGTGGTTAAGAATCCACCTGCCAATGCAGCAGACACGGGTTCAAGCCCTGGTCCGGGAAGATCCCACACGCTGTGGAGTAACTAAGCCCGTGCACCACAACTCCTGAGCCCTCGTGCCACAAGTACTGAAGCCTGTGCACTTAGAGCCCGTGCTCTGCAACAAGAGAAGCCACCACAATGAGAAGCCCGTGCACCGCACTGTAGAGTAGCCCCTGCTCACAGCTAGAAAAAGCCCGCGCTCAGCAACAGACCCAACGCAGCCAAAAAATAAATTAATTAATTAATTAATTTTTTAAAAAAAATCTGTTTTAGATATGCCATTAGCTATTACTACAAAAGTTCTACAATGAACACGTTTTACTTTGGGATCTGAAAAGAACTTACTAAAACAAATATGCTACTCTAAACAAAGGGGACAAATCAATGCTTTGAAGAGTTTGTGGCGGGATGACTCTAAAGCTGCTTGAAAAGATTTGTCCCAGCCATCCTACAATTCAGGGCATCAGAGGATGCTCCAATTTATCCCAGACTCAAGCAGTTTCAGTTTTCTGATTAGCAGGAACTTTGCATGGCTAGCAGGAACTTTGTGGGATAGATAGCTTGTCACGCGAAACACAGGATGAGCCTGTCACTGGTCAGGAAGCTGACTCAGTCAGAGAGATTGGCTTGCTTCCCCTAATCAATGCCATCCACATAACAATAAGAATCACAACCGCTGCCAAGCCAGTGCGTGCTCCTACATTACTGGTTTCGAACAGTGGCATCACTGAGCCTGTCAGAAGCCATTAGACTCCGGGGCTGGCTGATTTTGAGAAGGAGGGTGAGGGGTCTTTTCAAGGACAAGCTGAACATATAAAAGGAGAAATAGACAGTGACCCTGGTCCAGCATCCGTGGCTAAGGTATTAAGTGACTGCAGGAAGGAAGAGAACCAACAAGGTGATGCTTTTAGCCATGTTGGGGTAATGCATCAGGAGAAAGAGGGATTAGGGATGCACTTGAGGAAAATTGTTGCCATCCTAAGTGGCAATTTGCAATCTGGACAGAAAGTAAGTAAGTGGGACTCAACAAGAACCCTGAAGCAGCTGCATTTAGGAACAAACGGGGCTAAGTGTGGCTGCCTGAAAGGTGAAGGATTTGCAGAGAAAGGATGGCTTCTACTTCTAACACAGTACCAGCCCTTCACTCGGCTCGCCCTCCTCAACCCACTGTTCCCCCCCACCCCCCTCCAGGCCCCAGACCTGGTCCTCTCTCTGTAGTATTTGCTGGCGTAGTGAATGGTGCTGCCATATGTGCGCTCGAGCGAGACCAAAACTTGGAAGTCATCTGTTACTCCTCGCTCTCCCTCATTCCCCTTATCCAATCCATTTCCAAGTCCTGTCCTTCTTGCCTCCTAAATATTTCTCCAAGCTGCTCACTTTTTCTCCATGCCTGCTGCCATCATCTGAGTTGTAGCCACCATCAGCTCTCACATGGCCAATGGCAACAGTCCCCTTGCTGGTCTTCTGGTTTCCAACTTTCAATCCATTCTCCACACTGCTGCCACAGCCATCTTTGCAAAACACAGATCTGCCAACGCCACCTGCCTGTTTTAAAACCCTTCTGTGGCTCCCCATTGCTTTCAGAATAAAGACTAAAATTATGAATATAATCTACTGTTCCCAGTAGGGTCTGGGTCCCTGCCCACCTCTCACTGCTGCAAAAGCTGTTCCGTCTGCCTGGAACATACTTCCCTCCTACCTTCACCAGTTCACCCAGTCATCCTTCAAATTCCAGCTCAAGCATCAATTCTGCAAAACGACTGTGTGCCCTTTGCCTTTGAAATCAGAAACTTAAATATACTCAGAGCATCATATTTCATTCTTTCAGAGCCCTTATCTCAGCTAGTAATTGCACCATCATTTTTTTCTGTGATTATTCCATTAAAATCAGCCTGAACTCTGGGGCTGAAACTATCGACGGATTTACCCAACACCGAGCCCACTCCTGTCCTCTCTAGCCTTTCTCTGCTATGGTTGAATTCCCAGAATTTCTTGCAGGTAGAAATGGCCATGTGACACTGTCTGGCCAATGAGATGCAAGCAGAAGGTGCTGTTGAGACTTCCAGAAAAGATTCTCCAAAGGGGACAGATTCAACTTGGATGCCCTTTGCCCTTTTGCCTCTTCCTGTCGTCCCTGGCTAGAGTACAAACCCAGTGAAGACTGCTGCAGCAGTCATCTTTCAGCCATGAAGGGTGGAGTCACACAAAGATGGGAGAGCATAAAGAGAAGGAGCTGGGGTTCCTTGTTGCCACTGTGGGGTGGCTGGATCAGCCCTGGCCCACTTACCACTGACCTCTTACTGCCATGGGCTGTGGCTTCGTGCGACTAGCAGTAGCTGAGTTAATTCCATAGGACTTGCACCTTATTCCTTAGGATTCTAACTGATACAAGCTCCATAAAGACATGAACTGTGAATATTTTTGCTCTGTACACATCCCTAGCATGGAGCCTGGCACATACACTCAGCAATGTATACTGAATGAGTGGATGGAGAGAGCACTATCCTTGGAGTCCAATAGATCCAGGCTCTGATTTCTGCTCCATTGTTGATGGCTGTGTGGCCACTTAACCTCTCTGAGCCCCAGTTTTCTCAAGTGGAAAACCAGGGAAATAACATCATCCTCATCTGTGGGTCTAATGAGGTGATGTGTAGAAAGTACCAGAAGCTCAATAAATGGGAGTTGATGGTATTATGATCATGAGTGATTGCCTCTGTCACTTCCACCTGCCACTCTGAGTGCTGACTATGTATAGGACTCTGTGATAGGCACTCAGGGGCCAAGGTCTGCAGGGTGGCTTCTGCCCTCCAGGATTTGACAGCTCTGTTGGTGAGAAAAGATTCAAACGAACATGTGGTGAAGTTGAAGTGCCAATGACCAGGGGAGGGGCAGAGACCCCAGACTTATTGGGAGCGGAGAACAGGGAAGAATCAGATGCACTGGTAAAGTTGTTCCCGGGTACAGCGTGGGGGCAGGGAGCCGGCTTCCTCTCTGCTCACTTGGTTAACAAGCCCTTATTGGCGCTCCCACCGTGGGGCTAAGCGCCAGGATAACACAGGCACGCTCCCGCAGAGGTGCAGACATGATTACATGCAGGTTCTTGCCTGCCTGAACAATGGACTAAATGAGCAAAAGCGCAAACAAATGAACTTCTGAAGAGTAACGAATGAGCTAGAAAATAGATGTAGGTGTTCCCGAGGAAGTAACCATGTTCTGAAAAAAATAAGAGTCTGTGGAGATGGAGGGCCAGGCTTGCAGGCTTGTGACCCAAACCAGAGATGGGGAATGTGATCGGGAGAGAAGGTGAATGAAGGTGTGGGCGGAGTCAGGGAGGAAAGATAAGGCTTTATAACACCCCACCCCCACCCGATGTCTCGTAAGTGCTGGGCAGCATGCCATTTGTCACTTCACCCATTTTTATTGAAAGGCAAGTACGCGCCAGCATGGTACCGGGCCCTGGGCACCCAGTGGAGAAGACAAGAGCACTCAGCCGTTTGCACCCCTCACCCTTCCCAAGTATCTCTCTCCTTCCCAGTTCTGCCCCCTCCTCTCAGCCCGCCATGAGAGTGGAGGTGATGGTGGGTCTAATATTAATGGCGGTGCTGATTGGGGGCTTACTTGCAGCAAGGTGCTCTCCAAACGTCTCCTTCAATGCTCTCAATAACGTTGTGAATTGGGGACCATCACAGTGAAGAAATTGAGCCTCAGAGAGGGGCGGCAAGTGCCCTGGAGCCCCACGGCTGGTACATGGCAGCACCAGAACAGGAACCCGACTCTCTCAGAAGCCAAACTCTGCCCTCTTAATGACTGTGCTCGCCTGCTTGAGTTTTTCTTCTGGGCCAGTGAAATTCAAAGTTTAGGGTGCGTACGCAGAAACCTCTGGGGAAAACGTATAGCTCCACTATCTTGACTGCAGGGATGGTTTCACAGATGTAGGTGTATCAGAACGTATCAAACTGTACTCTTTAAATATGTAGTTTATTGTATGTCAGTTACACCACACTAAAACTGTTTTTAAAAAGCAATCAAAATAATGAATGTGCATAACCATCACCCTGCTTATTAGAAGACGTAGACTCTTGGACCCTACCCGCTGCCCACAGAGATTTTGATTCAGCAGGTCTGGGGTGATGCACAGTAATCTGGGATTTAGCAAGCATCCTCCAGGTGATCCTGACTCAGCCGCCTCAGTGTAGGTAACCAGTGGTCCTAAACTTCAGCTGCCTCAGCATCGCCTGGGGAGCTCTTACAAAACATTAAGGTCTGGGTCCCACCCCAGATCAGTTGAGACAGACTCTCTGGCGATGGGGAATGAAGGATGGCGAGGTTCTGCGGGTGATTCAAATGTGCTGCCAGGACAGAGAACGTAAGAAGCCCTTTCATCGCCACCAGGCTGGGGCTGTACAAAGCCCGGTGCAGGTGGTTATCAATGCCCCCTGCTCTGCCAGGATAGGTAAGTCAGGCCTGCAGTTGCTCCAGAAGATGGCAAAAGCCCAAACAAACCTCACTAAATTAAGCCCTCCTTCTCTTCCCTGGACTTGTTCTTTTTTTTTTTTTTATAAATTTATTTATTTTATTTATTTTTGGCTGCATTGGGCCTTTGTTGCTACGCACGGGCTTTCTCTAGTTGCGGCGAGCGGGGGCTACTCTTCGTTGCGGTGCACGGGCTTCTCATCGCGGTGGCTTCTCTTGTTGCGGAGCACGGGCTCTAGGCGCGTGGGCTCAGTAGTTGTGGCTCGCGGGCTCTAGAGCGCGGGCTCAGTCATTGTGGCGCACGGGCTTAGTGCGCTCCACGGCATGTGGGATCTTCCTGGACCAGGGCTCGAACCCGTGTCCCCTGCACTGGCAGGCGGATTCTTAACTGCTGCACCACCAGGGAAGCCCTGCACTTGTTCTTAATGCACACGGTGTCGCTTTTGGCCATAAGCTGCCAGGCGCGGTCCCTGACGAGCCATGTACAAAGCCCTCGGCTGCCGTGAAGATGCGTGCCACATAGGAGCCAGGCTGAGCTGTGGCCCTGGCTTGGCATTCCCAGATCAGGCAGTCCTCCACTTCAGCCCACAGGCTACGGCGCCAAGGATGACTAAGGCAAGAACCTGCCATTTCAAAGATTCCAGAATCAGAGCTGGTGGCCCATGAGAATAGTGTCACCAGGCCCCTGCTTGCGACTGGGGAAACTGAGTGAGGAGGAAGGTAACCACTTCAGGGTTGTTCCTTGATCATAAAGGTAGAAGAGACAGAAAAGGGTTTCTCCGCCGTGCAGCTGGCCCTGATTATACTATCTCTCCTGTGCTGTGGGAGCTTGGGCAGGTCATGCATTCATTCAGCAGATATTTATCGAACACCAACTGTGTGCCAGGCCTGGGGCTGAGTGCTGGGATGACAGGGGTGAGAAAGATGGGCAAGATATCGGTCTTTGTGGCCCTTCTGTTCTAATGGAATAAGTCAGATAAGAAACATGAAACATACAGCTAGAGGAATAGAAAATGCAACTAGAATGAGGACTTTGAAGAAAATCCTTCAGTAAAACTGAAATGGAAACTGATCGGAGTGACCAGAGTGGCCAGAAGAGGCTCCAGAGAGACATTAAAGCAGAGGCCTGAGTAGAGAGAGGGAGGGAGCCCCGGAAAGAACTGGGGAGGATATTCTAGGGAAGGGAGCCGTGAAAACAAAGGTCTTAACGAAGGGACAGGTTTGGGGCGTTCGAGGAACCTGGGGGGACCAGTCACCCCCAGGCCAGGCTAGGAGTTAGTATTGATTGATTGGAGTATAGCTGATTTACAATGTTGTGTTAGTTTCACGTGTACTGCAAAGTGATTCAGTTATACATATACATATTATTTTTCAGATTCTTCTCCTTATAGGTTATTACAAAATATTGAGTATAGTTCCATGTGCTATACAGTGGGTCCTCGTTGATTATCTGTTTTATATATCAGAGTATGTATATGTTAATCCCAAACTCCTAATTTATCCCTTTCCCCTTTGGTAACCATAAGTTTGTTTTCTATGTCTGTGGGTCTGTTTCTGTTTTGTAAATAAGTTCATTTGTGTCTGTTTTTTTAGATTCCACAGGAGCTAGTTCTATCCCCAGTGCGCTGGGAAAGCTATGCAGGATTTTCTGTTTTAAGGGACCCCTCTGTCTGACCAGCAGTCATCGTCCAGCGTGAGTTTGCGCTACGGGTGCAGTTCCTACTCCACTAAAGAATGGCGCTAGAGGTAGATTCGTTGCCCAAATTGGTTCTCTTCACCCCTCAGTGTTGCCTCAAAGCTAATGTCTCCAGAGCAGGTCATCCATCACCCAGCCCCCGCCTCCCATCTCACGCTGCATCTTGGTGGAGACAGAAACCATTCTGGGCTCCCCTGCTCTCATGGGGCAGAAGCTCCAGCCCCTGTGGCTAAGCAAGTGGCCGCCGGTCAAGGTCAATTCCAAGCCCAGCTTTGGCCCTTAGCCCTCACCTGAGCAGGTGTGGGGCAGATGGAAGACCCTGGGAGCCAGCTTGGTGTCCTGTGCCCTGGGGGGACACAGGTATGGGGAGGAGGGCTGCCTGCCAAAAAGTCCCCAGACAGCACTCCACGAAGCACTCGGACAGACCTGCGGTTGAATGCCAGCTCTGCCACCCCCTTCCTCCGTCACCTTGAGCAATGACTTAGCCTCTCTGAGCCTCAGCTTCCTCAGCTGTCAAATGGGCTCACGGTGCCTTCCTCCTAACGGCGTGAATGAGGAGATCAATGGGAGGCCTTAGCAAGGTGCCTGGCACCTAGTAGGCACTCGTTCAATCAGAATTCCCGAAATCCTTCCATCATCGATTGGGCAAGTTCCCAGGAAAATTCCTTCCCTCAGCCAAGCCTCAGTTTCCCCATCTATGAAAGGAAGTGGCCCTATGAGCTGACCTCTGAGATCCCTCCTGCCCTAAAAGTCATTAAGTCACATGCATGTGCCCATACATACATACACACACACACACTCACACTTACACACACATCTGTGCATATGCCAGGAGCTCAGACTCTGGAAAGAGAGAGACATGAGTTCACATCTCAGCCTGCTCTGCCCTGAATGTATCACCTTGCCCAAACTACTGCATCCCTGTAAGCCTTAGTCTCCCCATCTGTAAAATCGGGATGGCCATGTCAGGTAGTGGTCTGGCGCTTCAGAGGGATACAGCAGGTTCGTTCTCAGCACAGGGGTTTTAGAAACGCTGTCTAAATATCAGCCATTAGACTCTGTCCGCCCCCACGCACCCGCCTCATCGACTCAGTGGCACTCTGCCACGGGTTAATCTGAGATGGGAACAGAAACACAAATTTTCCATTCCAAACCCACAGACCATTTTTGTTCAGTAATAGATTTAAACAAGGTTTTCTCTCACAGCAATCTTCCCTAATCTCCGATTGTTCCCTTTTTAGAGATGCAGTGTCCTTTTGCGTCGAGTGGAGAATACAAATTAGAGATTGTCTGAAATCTCCCCTTGTCTCTCACGGGGTCTCTTCATCAGGGCCGTCTCACTCACTCTCTTCAGATGCAGCCTCTTCTGGGAGCTGCCTCATCCTGTCGTGTGGAGCGGATCTCCCCAGAACATCCTTGCAGATGGAAGGTGGATGCTTGTCTAGGATTGGGAGCTCAGAGGGTCCTGTAGCAACTTCCCAAGTCCATCTACCAACCCCTCACAACCAAAGAAGAAATACTACTACCAATAAAGGGGGCTATCATGTATTAATAGCACTCCTTGCGCTCGGCCCCATGCCTTCCAGCACCATGGGGGAGGGAAGTTTATTATGCCCATTTTATAGATGAGCAACCTGAGGCTCAGAGAAGTTAAGTACTTGGACCAATGTCACACAGCTTTTCTCCAAGCTTGGGGTGAATGTGCCAGATCAGACACCCCTTCCTCATTGCACCTGTATTTCCTGAGTGCTTAGTACATACAAGTCTCTGATCTAAACACAGGATGCAGATGACAAACGAGTAAACCCACAAATAAGTGGGGTGATTTCAGATTGTGACCACTGCAAAGCAAGTGGGTTGTAATCATGAGTGTCGGGGGCATGTATGTGTGATATCTAACAAAGGTGCTCTGGAGCCCCTCTTAGAAGGTGCTCTTTGAGCTGAGACCTGGGCAATGAGGGGCAGCTGGCTGCACAGGGATCTGGGAGAAGAGGGTTCCAGGAAGGAGGACCAGGCTTGGGAATGAGGATAGGAATGCAGGAGGCAGGGCTGGGAAGCTGGGAGGAGCCATCCACATGGGGCTCTGAGGCCAGTGAAGGAGTTTGATCTTATCCTCAGTGCAACCAGAGGCCACGAGGGGGGCACGGGGCCACCATTTGACATTTTAAGGACCTCCTCTAACCACCTTGGGAAGCCTGGGTGTCAGGACCCAGGAGCAGGGAAGCCTCCCCAGCCTGGGGCACCAAGCGAAGACAGGCTGGCTAGCGGGGGAGGGGAGGTGGAAAGAAAGGAGGCAGGACCCAAAGGGAGCCCAGTCATCCAGGGGCAAGCACCCCAGTACGGCGCCCTGGGAAGAAGCTCGGTGGTGGGGGGACGGGCTTCGACACTGGTCAGTCCAGACTCTGGGGAGCACAGCCCCCCGTTACTAATCAGCCAGGAGAGGAGTGGTGGCACCTCAGGCAGGAGGGACAGTGTGGGGTGGTTGGGTGCCTTGTACAGTGTTATATAGGGTCAGGAGCGGTTGTGGGAGAGTGGTGAATTTAGGGAAACCGACTCCCCTGTTCTCCTCAGGTGTCTCTGTCCATTTCTCCCTGTCCCTCCCTCCCTCCCTCCACCTCTGTCAACAATGTGGATGAATCTCAAAAACCATTATACTGAGTGAAAGAAGCCAGAGCAAAAAAAAATAGACTACACACTACATGATTCCATTTATATAAAATGGTAGAAAATGCAAACTAATGCATAGTAACAGAAAGCAGATCCATGATAGCCTGGGGAAGCTGGTGGGGTGGAGAGGGATGGGAGGAAAGAATTCCAAAACACATACACGCTATTTCTCTCTCTCTCTCTCTGTGTGTGTGTGTGTGTGTGTGTGTGTGTGTGTGTGTGTGTGTGTGTGTGTGTGTGTGTGTTTCTCCCTCTCTTGTTCTCGCTGTTTCTCTGTCTCTCTCTCACCTTATGGACGATATGACAGATAACATGACCCACTGGGAGCTGAGGGCAGATTGGCCTGGCGATCGAGAAGTGGGACTTCTTAGTCACCACCTCCTGGCTTTGAGTCCCAGCTCCACCACTTACTAGCTGGGTGATCCTGTGCAAGTGACCTGACCTCTCTGAGTCTCCGTTTATCCGATAAAATAGGAGTAAAACACCATTGCTTGACTCCTCATACGTTTTTTTTTTTTTTTTTTTGCTAGATTTATTGAAGTATAGCTGGCATTCAATAAACTGCACATGTTTAAAATGTATAATTTGATAAGTTTCAAGATACACATACACCCATAAAACCATCCCCACAATCAAGACAATGAGCACACCAATCCCCCTAAAAAGTTTTCATGCCCTTTTGTAAAAAATTCCTCCCTCTCATCCTTCCCCTCATCTTCTCCAGGCTGCCACTGTCACTGTATATTAGTTTGCATTTTCTAGAGTTTTCTATAGATGGAATCATGTAATATGTACTCTGATTTTTTAATCTGTCTTCTTTCACTCGGTATCGTGTTTTTTGAGATTCATCCATGTTTTTGTGGGTATCAAGAGATCATCCCTTTTTCTTGCCAGGCAGCATTCCATCATATGAATGACCCACAGTTTGTTTATCCATTCATGCGTGGATGGATAGTTGGGTCATTTCTAGTTTGGGGCTATTATGAATAGAGCTGCTGTGGACAAGCGTATAGGTCTTTTTTTTTTTTTTGCGGGACGCGGGCCTCTCACTGCTGTGGCCTCTCCCGTTGCGGAGCACAGGCTCCGGACGCGCAGGCTCAGCGGCCATGGCTCACGGGCCCAGCCGCTCCGCGGCATGTGGGGTCTTCCCGGACCGGGGCATGAACCCGTGTCTCCTGCATCGGCAGGCGGACTCTCAACCACTGCACCACCAGGGAAGCCCGCGTATATGTCTTTATATGGACATAGGTTTTCATTTTTCTTAGATAAACACCTAAGAGTAGAATTTCTTAATCACATGGTAGGTATACATTTATCTTTTTAAAAAACTTTCTGTTTTCCAGAGTGGTACCATTTTACATCCCACCACATACATGTGAGAGTTCCAGGTGCTTCTTTTCCTTGTCAACACTTGGCTACTCTCTGTCTTTATTTTTAGCCATTCTGGTAGGTGTGTCAGGGTGTCCATTGTGATTTTAATTTGCATTTCCCGAATGACTAATGTGTTGAGCATCATTTCATGAGTTTATTTGCCTTCCGTGTATCTTTTGGGTGCCACAGCGCCTGTTCAAATATTTTGCCCCCTTTAGGGGATTACTTATTTTATTACTATTGAGTTTTGAGAATCATTTTTATATTCTGGTTATAATTCTTTATCAGGTATGAGATCTGCAGATAGTTTCTCCCCATCTGTGGCTTGTCTTCATTTTCTTAATGGTGTCTATCAGAGAGCAGAAGTTCTTAATTTTAATGAGGTTCAGTTTATCCATTTTCCCTTTTATGGGTATTTTTTTCCTCACAAGGTGTTAAGATAATTCCAGTGCCTGGCACATTAGCAAGCACTTAACAAATGTTAGATGCCATTGTTATAACTATGAAAGGGAAAATGCAGCATACTGAGTGAGGCCCAGGGGCCCAGCACCTCTCACCCCTCTTTGTGTGGCCCAGCTAAGCTCTCTTTCCCTCTCTCAGCCTCAGTTTCCTTATGTGTACAGTGTGGGAGTTGCATGGCTCAGTGATGTTTGAGAGCCCTTTATCTTGGACAGATCAGAGTGTTAATATTCTCTAAAGGTTGGAAGGGAATATTGAGGGAGAAGGATTGGGGATTGGGAGCTAGGATGGGGAGGCTCCTTTCCAGGGATCAGAAGTCCTGCCTCCCTTTTGAGCTAAAAGCATCCCGTAGGTGGTTTCAGATCCTCTGTGGCTTACTTGGGAGATGCTGGCGTGGAGGGCAATGGAGAACCTTTCACCCCAAAGGCCTCAGTGCTTCCCGGAACTGCTAAGATATTAGGATTCTATAGGTGAGGAAAGGAAGGTGCAGAGAGACATGGTTAAGAAGTGGCAGAGCCAGAATTCAAACCCCAAGGCCCAAGCTCGCTCGGCTCCCACCAGGCTGGACCCTGGTGAAATGGGAAATGATGGGGCAGGCAGAGAGAGGGGAACTTCAGCCAAAGAAATGTTCCATCTGAAAGTCACAGTACATTCCCTCCCAAGCAGCTGCGAGTAAAAAATAGAGTGGGTCGGAATTAGAAGACCTTTTTTTTTTTCTCCTTTTTAATTTATAGTTTGTTAGTTGACGGCCTCATTGGGAGAATGTCTTGGTCTCTGGCTTGGCAGCCAAGTCAATGACAAAGCAGTGACAGCCCAGAACAGCCTTCCTATTCCGTGGCCAGTCATGACTGGGGGTGGATCTCACCTGTACCCTTGGGCATCTCAGCGGTGGTCGTCCTTACACAGGTCTCTCCCAGATTCCAGAAGGCAGGGAAACCCCACTGTTGGCTTGAAGGCTGCAATAGTTCTGTTTCTGATATTCATTTCCCCAAACATTTAGTAAACTACTCGTTACTCTCCAGGAACCAGAAAAATAAAGACAATTAGGACACAGACCCTGTCCTCAGGCTGGAGGGGAGACAGTCATGTATACAGATAATTACAGGATGGTACAATGGAAACTGCAGCAGCAGAGAGAAGGGGCAGACTGAGCCTGGGTTGGGACGTCAGGGAAGGCTACCTGGAGGTGGTGATATTTAAGCTGGATTTTGAAGGATAAGTAGGAGTTTGACAGGGTAGAGCTACCCACAGTGCCTGATGCTAGGGGGTGTTCAATAAATGTTTCTGTCCTATTCTTTTTTCTAGCGGTTGCTCAGATGTTGCTCTTATGTGCTTTGCCAGGTTATAAACTTACTAGGGGCAGGGATTGTGCTTTTGCCTTCTTTCCCATTTCCTACAGCAGTGGATGCAGGACCTGACACACAGCAGAATTTCTCAACCTCAGAGCTATTGGCATTTTGGGTTGGATAATTCTTTATATGGGGCAAGAAGGGGGCTGGGGGCATGTCCTGTGCATTGTAAGATATTTAATAGCATCCCTGGTCCCTCTCCTCCTCCTCCCCACAGTCATGACAGACAAAAAAAAAAAATGCCAAATGTCCTTTTGACATTTGGACATTGCCAAATGTCCCCTGGAGGCAAACACACTTGGGGAATCACTGTCATGGAAACTCCATGTAGTCATTCATTCATTTAATTTTTCATTCATGCATTCAACAGACATTTACTGAATACTTACCACGGTAGGCATTAGGAACACAGGAACGTGTAAGACACAGCCATGGCCATTGTCTTCGGGGAGTTGTCAGGCCAGAGAGGGAGAGATACAAACCAATAGCTATGATGGGGGAGCACAGAGGCTATGGGAGCATGGGGGGGGTTGTATTCAAGGAAGGCTCCCTGGAAGAGATGACACCTGTACTGAATTTTAAAGATAAATAGAAATTAGCCAGGTGAAAGGGAGAGAAGGCATTCTAAACCAAGAACATGGGTTAAGCAAAGCCCTCGAGGATGGGGAAACCTGGCCCTTTTGGGGGAGTACAGCAATTCTGCATACGTGGGGCATAGATCTTGCCCAGCCCTCCAGGTTCCCTTCGCAGAGGAGACGTTTGGGTCTCCCCCCACCTCTCAATGGCTCTGTCTCCATGTCATCCTCGCCACCCTCTGCAAAGGCCACCTTCCGGTCCAGCAGTTTATCCGTTATGACAGTCCCTCCGGGTTGACATAGGGAAAAGTTTTAAGCTACTCTGCCTTTAGACCTGTCATCCAGCCCCTGATTGTGTTTGGAGTTTGAAGACAGACTGGGATATGGTATGAGGCTCATCTCCGGAGAGTCACAGCTGCCAGCCCCTTAGGTCTCCGGAGCTGAACAGAGAGGCCGACCCTCTAATTGCTTGAGAACTTTGGTGTTATTGAAACTTCCTCATGCCTGAATGATGTATGATCTTCCCAGTGTGGCCCCGGCATTTCTAGCAGCTCTCCAAAAGAGACGACCTTTTTTTTTTGGAAGTATAGTTGATTTACAGTGCTTTGTACAGCAGAGTGACTCAATTATATACATAGAGACATTCTTTTTTTTTTCATATTCTTTTCCATTATGGTATATCACAGGGTATTGAATATAGTTCCCTGTGCCTTACAGTAGGACCTTGTTGTTTATCCATCCTATACATAACAGTTTGGATCTACTAATCCCAAACGCCCAATCCATCCCTCCCCCACCCCCCTCCCCCTTGGCAACCACAAGTCTGTTCTCTATGTCTGTGAGTCTTTTTTTGTTTTTTATACATAACAGTTTGGATCTACTAATCCCAAACGCCCAATCCATCCCTCCCCCACCCCCCTCCCCCTTGGCAACCACAAGTCTGTTCTCTATGTCTGTGAGTCTGTTTCTGTTTTTTTTTTTTTAACATCTTTATTGGAGTATAATTGCTTTACAGTGTTGTGTTAGTTTCTGCTGTATAACAAAGTGAATCAGCTATATGCATACGTATATCCCCATATCCCCTCCTTCTTGCACCTCCCTCCTACCCTCCTTATCCCACCCCTCTAGGGGGTCACAAAGCACCAAGATCATCTCCCTGTGCCATGCAGCTGTTTCCCACTAGCTATCTGTTTTACATTTGATAGTGTATATATGTCAATGCTACTCTCTTACTTCGTCCCAGCTTACCCTTCCCCCTCCCCAAGTCCTCAAGTCCATTCTCTACGTCAGTGTCTTTATTCCTGTCCTGCCCCTAGGTTCATCAGAACGTTTTTTTTTTTTTAAGATTCCATATATTTGTGTTAGCATATAGTATTTGTTTTTCTCTTTCTGACTTACTTCACTCTGTA
>NC_041232.1:7467878-7468563 GCF_002837175.3 Physeter macrocephalus | reverse complement strand
TTCTCCATAGTGGCTGTATCAATTTACATTCCCACCAACAGTGCAAGAGGGTTCCCTTTTCTCCACACCCTCTCCAGCATTTATTGTTTGTAGATTTTTTGATGATGGCCATTCTGACAGGTGTGAGGTGATACCTCATTGTAGTTTTGATTTGCATTTCTCTAATGATTAGTGATGTTGAGCAGCCTTTCATGTGTTTGTTGGCAATCTGTATATGTTCTTTTTTTTTTTTGGTAGGAGTTTATTAATTAATTAATTTATTTTTGCTGTGCTGTGTCTTCGTTTCTGTGCGAGGGCTTTCTCTAGTTGTGGCAAGCAGGGGCCACTCTTCCTCGCGGTGCGCGGGCCTCTCACTATTGCGGCCTCTCTTGTTGTGGAGCACATGCTCCAGACGTGCAGGCTCAGTCGCTGTGGCTCACGGGCCTAGTTGCTCCACGGCATGTGGGATCCTCCCAGACCAGGGCTCGAACCCATGTCTCCTGCATTAGCAGGCACATTCTCAACCACTGTGCCACCAGGGAAGCCCCTGTATATGTTCCTTGGAGAAATGTCTATTTAGGTCTTCTGCCCATTTTTGGATTGGGTTACTTGTGGTTTTTTTGATATTGAGCTGCATGAGCTGCTTGTATATTTTGGAGATTAATTTGTCAGTTGCTTCATTTGCAAATATTTTCTCCCATTCTGA
>NC_041232.1:7433871-7466596 GCF_002837175.3 Physeter macrocephalus | reverse complement strand
GTGGTGAGAGTGGACATCCTTGTCTCTTTCCTGATCTTAGAGGAAATGCTTTCAGTTTTTCATCATTGAGAATGATCTTTTGCTGTGGGTTTGTCGTATATGGCCTTTATTATGTTGAGGTAGGTTCCCTCTATGCCTGCTTTCTGGAGAGTCTTTATCATAAATGGGTGTTGAATTCTGTCAAAAGCTTATTCTGCATGTATTGAGATTATCATATGGCTTTTATCCTTCAGATTGTTAATGTGGTGTATCACATTGATTGATTTGCATATATTGAAGAATCCTTGCATTCCTGGGATAAACCCCACTTCATCATGGTGTATGATCCTTTAATGTGCTGCTGGATTCTGTGTGCTCGTATTTTGTTGAAGATTTTTGCATCTATGTTCATCAGTGATATTGGCCTATAGTTTTCTTTTTTTGTGACATCTTTGTCTGGTTTTGGTATCAGGGTGATGGTGGCCTTGTAGAATGAGTTTGGGAGTGTTGCTCCCTCTGCAATATTTTGGAAGAGTTTGAGAAGGATACGTGTTAGCTCTTCTCTAAATGTTTGATAGAATTCGCCTGTGAAGCCATCTGGTCCTGGGCTTTTGTTTGTTGGAAGATTTTTTATCACAGTTTCAATTTCAGTGCTTATGATTAGTCTGTTTATATATTCTATTTCTTCCTGGTTCAGTCTCGGAAGGTTGCGCATTTCTAAGAATTTGTCCATTTCTTTCAGGTTGTCCATTTTATTGGCATATAGTTGCTTGTAGTAATCTCTCATGATCCTTTGTATTTCTGTAGTGTCGGTTGTTACTTCTGCTTTTTCATTTCTAATTCTGCTGATTTGAGTGTTCTCCCTTTTTTTCTTGATGAGTCTGGCTAATGGTTTATCAAGTTTGTTTATCTTCTCACAGAACCAGCTTTTAGTTTAATTGATCTTTGCTATTGTTTCCTTCATTTCTTTTTCATTTATTTCTGATCTGATCTGTATGATTTCTTTTCTTCTGCTAACTTTGGTTTTTTTAAATTAATTAATTAATTAATTTTATTTTTGGCTGTGTTGGGTCTTCGTTGCTGCATGAAGGCTTTCTCTAGTGCGGCGAGCAGGGGCTACACTTCATTGCGGTGCACGGACTTCTTATTGTGTTGGCTTCTCTTGTTGCGGAGCATGGGCTCTAGGCACTCGGGCTTCAGTAGTTGTGGCATGTGGGCTCAGTAGTTGTGGCTCGCGGGCTCTAGAGCACAGGCTTAGTAGTTGTGGCAGGCGGGCTTAGTTGCTCTGCGGCATGTGGGATCTCCCCGGACCAGGGTTGGAACCCATATCCCCTGCATTGGCAGGCGGATTCTTAACCACTGTGCCACCAGGGAAGTCCCACTTTGGTGTTTTTTTGTTCTTTTCTCTAATTGCTTTAGGTGTAAGGTTAGGTTGTTTGAGATTTTTCTTGTTTCTTGAGGTAGGATTGTAATGCTATAAACTTCCCTCTTACAATTGCTTTTGCTGCATCCCATAGGTTTTGCGTCGTCATATTTTCATAGTCATTTGTTTCTAGGTATTTTTTGATTTCCTCTTTGATTTCTTCAGTGATCACTTGGTTATTTAGTAGCGTATTGTTTAGCCTCCATGTGTTTGTATTGTTTACATTTTTTTTTCCTATAATTGATATTTAGTCTCATAGTGTTGTGGTTGGAAAAGATACTTGGTACAATTTCAGTGTTCTTAAATTTAGCAAGGCTTGATTTGTGACGCAAGATATGATCTATCCTGGAGAATGTTCCATGAGCATGTGAGAAGAAAATGTATCCTGTTGTTTTTGGATGGAATGTCCTATAAATATCAGTTAAGTCCATCTTAATTGGCGGGGATGGGGTGGGGTTGTGGTGTGATGAATTGGGAGATTGTCATTGACATATATACACTAATATGTATAAAATGGCTAACTAATAGGAACCTGCTGTACAAAAAATAAATAAAATAAAATTCAAAAAAAATTTTTTTAAAAAGGATAAAAGAAAAGAAAAAAAAGCCTTGGCTATGGGGGTGGAGTTTAGGCGGGGGGGGGCGGGTAGAACTTAGGCAGGGGTGGGGTTTAGGTTGGGGCGGACCTAGGCAGGTTGGGGGTGATGTTTGAGCATGGGGCGGGGCCTAGGTGGGGCAACGTTCAAGCATGGGCGGGGCCTCTGCTTAGGACCTGCGCAGAAGGGGAGAGGCAGCACGTGGAAAGGAGGGAGTCCGGAGTCTGGAGTTCCCAAGTTTGGAGGTAGGGCCCTGAGTGAGGATGTGTGGGTGGGGTTTAGGCCCAGGGATTGGAGGGGGTCTCCGATTGTAGAGGTAGGGCCCTGGGTGGGGGTGTAGGGGCGGGACTTGGTCTCTGCACAGCAGGAGGGAGGCTCTGAGGGCAGAGGATTAGGCCTGGGAGCCCAACAGGCTCCCCGGTGCCTAAGCGCACAGAGAAAGCACTGGCCCCGTTCCCTTCTGTTCCTTCACACCCCTCCCCCAGGGTCTCCCCCGCTGCCACTGGACCCCCTACCTGTGGGTGGGTACCGCTGGGTGTAGAACTCCTTCCCTCCCACAGCCACCCCTCAGGGGCGCCAGTCCCGTCCTGCCTCCACTTCTCCTCCCCCTTCACTCCCCCCACACCCCACACCCCATGTCCTACCTGGTCACTGGGAGTTCCTCCCGTCCCCTTAGCTGTCAGTGGTTCCCTACCAGTGCCTGGTAGATGCCCCAGTTGTGAGGAGACGCGAATTCCGTGTCCTCCTAGTACGCCATCTTGACTCCGCCCCTCTGTTTCTGTTTTGTATATAGGTTCATTTGTGCCCTATCTTAGATTCCACATATAGGTGATAGCATATGGTATTATTTTTTAGTTTATTTTATTTTGGGCTGCGTTGGGTCTTCGTTGCTGTGTGCGGGCTTTCTCTAGTTGCGGCGAGTGGGGGCTGCTCTTCGTTGCGGTGCACGGGCTTCTCATTGTGGTGGCTTCTCTTGTTGCGGAGCACGGGCTCTAGGCGCGCGGACTCAGTCGTTGTGGCTCAAGGGCTCTAGAGCGCAGGCTCAGTAGTTGTGGTGCACGGGCCTAGTTGCCCTGTGGCATGTGGGATCTTCCCAGACCAGGGCTTGAACCTGTGTCCCCTGCATTGGCAGGCAGATTCTTAACGACTGCGCCACCAGGGAAGTCCCTGTCTTTTCTTTCTGACTTACTTCATTTACTATGATAATCTCTAGTTGAATCCATGTTGCTGCAAATGGCATTATTTTGTTCTTTTTTATGGCTGAGAAGTATTCCCTTGTATTTATGTATCACATCTTCTTTATTCATTCATCTGTCGACGGACATTTAGGTTGTTTCCATGTTTTGGCTATTGTGAATAGTGCTGCTATGAACACAGGGGTGCACTTATCTTTTTGAATTATATTTTTGTCTGGGTGTATGCCCAGGAGTGGGATTGCTGGATCATATGGCAATTCTATTTTTAGTTTTCTGAGGAACCTCCATACTGTTCTCCATAGTGGCTGCACCAACAGTGTAGGAGGGTTCCCTTTTCTCCACACCCTCTCCAGCATTTGTCATTTGTAGACTTTTTTTTTTTTTTCTTTTTTTTTTGTGGTATGCGGGCCTCCCTCTGCTGTGGCCTCTCCCGTTGCGGAGCACAGGCTCCGGACGCGCAGGCCCAGCGGCCATGGCTCACGGGCCCAGCCGCTCCGCGGCACGTGGGATCCTCCCAGACCGGGGCGCGAACCCGGTTCCCCCGCATCGGCAGGCGGACGCGCAACCACTGCGCCACCAGGGAAGCCCTTTGTAGACTTTTTAATGACAACCATTCTGACCCGTGTGAGGTGGTACCTCATTGTAGTTTGGATTTGCCTTTCTCTGATAATTACAGATGACTTTTTAAAAAAAAACCCATTTATTTATATATTTGGTTGATCTGCCTAGGAAGGGAAACATTAAATATTAGGAATGGGGTTGGGACGGGGGGGTCAAACCTTTTGAGCTTGTGGACTGATTAATTCCAGTTGTGACATTTCAAAAGGGCCACTCAAAAAGGTATCAACTAAACAGCCAGTTTCTGGTCTGGTGTCCCCAGATCCTAATGGTCTTTGAAAAGACTGATGGGGGAGGGTCTGAGAAAAAGGGTAAGGGTTTTGAAAACCCTCCTGGGGATGCTACACTTAGCAAAACTAAGGCTGAATCTGCTAGCTCAAAGATCAGGTTATTCGAGTTTAAAATTCGTCAGTACTGTCTGCAGGATGACACCCTAACTTTGACCTCTGAGGCTCAGCTTGGCATGGGCACTGCCAGCCGCTAGGACCTCACTGCCACCATGTCCCTTCCAGCCTCGCTCTGCTCTCTTCTCATCGCTTCTTGGCCTTTTGGCTAAGATCAAGTGCTCTCTTCTCTGCCACACAGAAGCCCATACACACCGGATCCCCACACTTACCAGCCCCCCTCATAAACACCCCCTCCTACACGCCAGCCCCCCGTACACACCAGCCTCTCTCACGTCCAGATTCTGCTGGAGAACCTTCCCTGCTCCCCGTTCATCATCTGCCTCACCCAGTTCTCAGCTCACCATCCTGCCTTCCAGAAGCTTCTACTGACCTTCTAGACCAGTGTCCCGGGGACCCTCTAGGGAGTGGGATCTTGAGTTACACAGACCTGGCTTCAAATCCCAGCTCAGCCACTTCCCTGAAGCATGAACGCAGCTCTCTGGGCCTCCATTTCCCCACATGTCAAACAAGGATAATCATGTTTCTACCTCATAGGGTTGTCACGGGGATCTAACGAAATTGTGAGGGCTCTCAGCACTGACTTGCCTCTGAGATAGTACTCTTCATGTCAGCTGTGGCTTCCTGTCTTCATTTACAAGTCTGCTTTCCCCACAGCATTGTCAAGGGGACAGGGACCAGGTCTTGGATCCCTTGTCCTCAGATTCTGGTGCAACACCCCACAAATAGGAGACTCCCGGTACATGTTTGCATGAAGATGTCCAAAGACATCAGGGAGGGAGCCGGAACCACTTACCAGCTGGGTGAACCCAGGCAGGTTATTTTCTCTCTCTGTGCTTCAGTTTCCTCATCTGTAAGATGGATATCACGATAATAGTACCTACCTTGTAGGGTTGCTGGGAGGATGAAATGAGTTAATACATGTAAAGTGCTTGGCACAAAGCGAACACTATTTAAGTGTTACTCTTATTATTTGATTAATAAAACCAGGGAACTGAATGATTTATTACTTCACCAAAGCACTGTGGAAGACAAAACATATTTCATAGTATACAGTGGGGTGAGGGGGCCATTAATGTTAAAATGTTTGTGGCTATTAAGTAGGTCCCATCTCTCTCCTAACCCATCCCTCCCGCTCCCAGGCCTCCAAGCCGAGCCAGTGACTGCGGAGAATGAGGATTTGGGATTTTTTTTTTTAATCAACAGAGTGAGGGTGTGCTATTTCACACACCGCCTGTTTAAGTGTATACCTAGTTACAGCTGACTGCATTGGATGATTGGTTGAGGGGGCTGAGTTCCTGTTTGTCCCCAGTCAATCTGGAAACTGAAAAGCGGCCAGAATATTCATTTTCCACCATCAGGCCGGCAGCGTGGGATTATTCCTGATGGAGGAGCTTTTCGACCCAAGGTCTTAGGAGGAGGTTCAAGGGCTGTGGGGTCTTCCCGATAACCCAGGACGGTAGGTAGATGGACAGAGGCGGGGGCTTGAGCAAACCATGTCCCCATTATTAGTTAAGGGGCAGGCACCAGTCAGAGGGGCGGGAGGGCTAACTAAGGTGGCTTAGGTGTGGCTCGGAGCCCTGTGCTGTTGATGTCAAGGTTATATCCTTGACACAATGTAGCCCAAGGTAAAGCCCAGGCATGTAGGCTGGTATTTCATAAGCACCTATTGTGAGTTTCCACTGGGCAAAGCACCCAAGAGAGGAAACACAGATGCAAGCGTAAGAGCTAAAAATACGAGTTCCATCTGGAAGAATGGAGAAGTCGGGGAACTGTGTTGATAAAGATGGTCCCACGACAAGATGGCTTTCGTTCAATCACTCCTTCGTTTACTTCGAAACTTGGCACCTTACGAAGAGGCGAGCACGGTTCTGATGACTTGCAGATGGTAGAGGGGAGTAAAACTCAGGCCCTGCTTCCCCGGGAGGCGGCTGCGTAAGAAGCGAGATCGATAAAGCGCACACCACAACGACGACGACAAGATCAGAACAAAACTAGTGGCCGTTGATCTGGTGCTGACAGTAAGCCAGGCTCCATGCACGTTACTTCATTTATTCTCACAATAGCTGCGTGAGGTAGGTCCTGTTTTCACCCTCGGTGTGCAGATGGTGAGCCTGGAGCTCCAAGGGGGTGCGTGCCCCCATGGAGGCCCGGGCAGCCAGGAAGGAATCACGAGTCAAACCAGCCCCATCTGACCCCAAACCACTAGGTTAGCCTGCCTCTCAAAATAACTAGAGCGTGTCATTCTGTTCTTGTTTTTAGAACACTTCGTTTTAACTGCTGAGTAGGAACTACAGAAAGTATGCACCCAGCTTGGGGGTGGGGTGGGGGGAGCCCTTGGCAGTGACTTTAGCACCCCGTCCCCAGCACACACCGTAGTGTCTTGCACATTGACTGACGCGTTCATTCAAAGCCTCTCTGAGCACCGTCAGGCGGGCGTCTGCCCCCTGTTTCTTTAATGTTCACAAAGCATCATTTTGTCCATCCAGTCCACGAGGAGGGACCGTGCTAACCCTCACTTTGTAGAGGAGGAAACAGAGGCTTGTGAACCCAAGCCCCCAGGACTCCGGAGCCCAGGTTCTTTGACTTTGCGTCCACTAGAGGGATGGATTCAAGACGAGACCAGCCCCCAGCCTCCAAATCCTTCCAGTTGCACGTGCTGCCTCTTCCTCAGACCCAAGGGGCAATTTATCCCACTTGGGTGCCTTATCAACATGAAACCACCCTGGTGTTCTGATGCCTGAGCCACTGAGGTCATAAAACATTCTCTCCTGTCACTTTCCACATTGGAGAAATGCACCTGAAACCTGCCAGCTTGACCTTGGGCTGCTGCATGCAGACCCAAGCAGGAAGCCATTCATTTCAATGTCATCCTCTTCCCTGTCCGACCTCCGGCAGCACCCCCTCAGACCCCCACCTGCAGCTCAGCCTCAGCTTAACTCAGGGAGGGCGGCATCCCTCCACCAGCCAGGGGCTGGGGCTTCTTGAGCTACAAATATCATTGAATCATGGGATTTATTTTGTTCCTTCCTTATCATTCACTGGTGTCTCTCAGGTGCTGTTTCTGCCCCAGGCAGGGGTGGGTCTCCTTGGGGAGCCCTCACTGTACCTTCCCCAGGGCGGGGCCCAGAGTAGACGCATGAGAAATGCATCTGGCTTGACCCCCATGCCAGGGCGTGTGCCCTCTCCCCTTCTCTCGTGTTTGACTCCTCCTTGCAAAGGCTCCAACAACCCACCCCTCCTCCTTGGTGGAAGGGAAGTCCCATTCATCAGGGGCCTTCTCTGTTTGGGCAACTGGTAGACAGGGCTGGGCCTGAAAAGGGGACTTGGAACTCAGGACAGAGTGACGTGGAATCAGCCCCTGCCTCTTGACAGTTGTGTGAGTGTGGACACGTTGTCTCTCTCTTCCCTGAGCTCCATCAAATGGGGTGATAACAGTACCTTCCTTACTTGGTTGTTGGGAGGACTGGGAAGGTAATTCATGTAAAAGCATCTGGTCCTGTGCCTGGCAGGCGGCAGGCACTTAATGTAACCCTTTGCTCTGAGCAATTTAAATAATAACTTTTATGCTGCCATTTACAGAGCTACTGCTGTGTCATGGGCCCTAGGGTAGATATTCCAGAGGCATCATTTAGTCAAGAGGAATCAGGCACTTACTATGCGCCGGGCACTGTTTCAGGCACTTGAAATTCATCAGTGAGAGAAAAATACAGATGATAAAGCCTCGCCCTCACTGGGAGCTGGGAGGTGGTCAGGGAAGGTCTCATGAAGATGTGATATTTGCTGTCCGTGTCCACTAGTTCCCCAGCACCAAGGACCTTGCCATGTGCAGACAGAGGAGGGTGACTGTTGCAGCAGACCGTTGAGGGAGTGAGTCACGTGGACACTTTAGAGATGGGCATCCCCGCCTGTTCATTCATTTCATCCCCACGAGCTATGTCTGGGTATTATGATCCCCATTTGAGAGTTGATGAGGCTGACACTCAGAGAGGCTGAAGGTCACAGAGCTAGCAGGGGACATCCTGGTAGCTCAAAAGTCAAAATATAAGACCTTGTTATGATCCAGAGGTTAGTGCCCCAGGGCACTCTTGCGCCCCTCCTGTGCTGCCCCAGCCCGTTTCCAGCTCCTATCAGCTCTGCTCTGCTTCCGGGAATCGAGCACAGGTTGTGTCACACGCCCGTGGCTTTGTCTAATGCCCTCCAAGGGGCCCGGCACTGGATGGAGCAGAAAGAAAGGGAAACATCACCTTCTTGCTCTGGGCTTGCCTCCTCCATCTTCGAAAGCGAGTCTCAGAACATCTGCTCAACCAAGCCCCGGCATATTAAACAGCCGCCGAAAATGTATTGTTGCCTCCTTCAATACATAGCAATTACACGGCATGTTTTGCTCATTAGCAAGAAATTGACACGGACGCAATCCTGCTTTTGAAATTACCACTAATCTTACTGCACCTGTTTGGGAAGAAGGCGGGAGGAGGAAAAAAAAAAAGTTGGTAATAACCATTTCATGATATTTTAAAAACAAACACTTCCAGACTCCCTTAAAAATAGCTTTTGGGGCTTTCAGACTCCTGTTTTATTTTAAGAGGAGACCCTTTACCTCATGCCACAGGCTGGCATTACTCTCTGTCAACGTCATGGGCTCAAAAGTCATAGGTACCCAGGCACAAGGAACAAGGGAGCCCCGGGGTCTGAGCCTGGCTTCCTCGAGGCTATGAAAAGTGAGATGCTTTGATTAATCAGGTGTTACAGGATTGGTGTACACATCGATGACAACCATCATACCTAAGAGGCTTGTGGAAAACGGACTTGTGGGGGGTTGACAGTGGGATGCTAATGCCTTCACTGGTGTCCCCAGGGCTCAGAGAAGGGGAGTCAGTCACCCAAATCACACAGCTCTCTCTGAAGCTGGCATTCAGACTTGCTGCCCAGACTGGCTGCTAGGACCACAGTGCTGCATTTCCCACCTCTGTCTCAGTCCACAGGGCCATGTGCCATGCCCAGCACAGAGTAGGCACTCAATAAACATCCTAACACTGCCTCCTGAGGCTCTCCTTTGCTGATACCCTCCAGGCCTTGGGTCCGTCTCATTCTGTTTTTGTTTTTTTGGCTGCACCGCGTAGCACGCGGGATCTTAGTTCCCTGACCAGGGATCAAACCCATGCCCCCTGCATTGGAAGCGTGGATTCTTTTCTTTTTTTTTTTTTTTTTTTGCAGTACGTGGGCCTCTCACTATTGTGGCGTCTCCCGTGGCGGAGCACAGGCTCCGGACGCGCAGGCTCAGCGGCCATGGCTCACGGGCCGAGCCGCTCTGCGGCATGTGGGATCTTCCCGGACCGGGGCATGAACCTGCGTCCCCTGCATCGGCAGGCGGACTCTCAACCAGTGCGCCACCAGGGAAGCCCGGAAGCGTGGATTCTTAACCACTGGACCACCAGGGAAGTCCCGGGTCCATCTCATTCTGTGGGAGGCAGGCTGCCTTGGGTTGAAGCCCCTCTTTGGCTGGGTGATCTTGGGCAAATCTCTCTACCTCTCTGAGTCTTTTCTTCCTTATTTGGAAAATCGAGATATTGATGATAAATACATCTTGAGTTTGTTGGCTGATTGGTGAGAGCCTTGTGCAGTGATGGGGCTGAAAGTGCTTGAGAACCTAGCAAAGTGGTTTAGGAATCACGCTATTACTCTGGAGTTGATCACTCCTTGGAGAACATGCTGGGGCTCAGTCTTGGGTTAACGAGAAACTTCTTCAGAGCTTAGCACAGGACTTGGTTCTCAGTGAAGACTTGCCAAAGGCATTCATTCATTCATCTGAAAAAGTACAGATAGAGCACCTACTCTTGCCAGGCACTGGTCTAGGAGCTGGGGATGCAGGGAACAAACATATGGTCCTGTCCTCATGGAGTTGATATTCTAGTGAAGAAGTGTGTCTGTGCCCAGAGCTCCTGTCATAAAGTACCACAAACTGGGGGGCTTACAACAACAGAAATGTCTTTTCTCATGGGTCTGGAGGCCAGATGTCTGAAATCAAGGTATCGGGAAGGTTGATTCCTTCTGGAGGCCCTGAGGGACAATCTATTCTGTGCTTCTCTCCAGGCTTCTGGTGGTCGCCAGCAACTCTTGGCATCCCTGGCTTGTAGATGCATCATTCCAGTCTCTGCCTTTCTGCCATCCCATGGCATGCTCATCTCTCTGTCTGTGTCCAGATTCTTCTTATCTTGTAAGGGCACCAGTTATTGAATTAGGGTCTACCCCAATCCAGTATGACCTCATCTTAACTTGATGACATCCTCAAAGACCCCATTTCCAAATAAGGCCACATTCATGAGTACTGGGGGTTAGGGCTTGAACATATCTTTTTGATGGAGACTATTTGACCCACAGTGAGGAGACAGAAGGTAAACAAACATACAGAGAATATGTCAGGGAGTGGCAGGTTCCACCTTACTTGAAGACAATTAAGAAGGGTAAAGAGGATTTCAAGTGATGAATGAGCAAAGAAAGCCTCTGGGAGGAGGTGACATTGAGCAGAGAGAGTGAATGAATGAGGGCATGAGCCATGCAGATACCTGAGGGAGCAGCATTCAGATTGAGAGAAGAGCAAGTGCAAAGGCCCTGAGGCAGCATTGTGCTCAGGATGTGCAAGGAGGCCAGGGCGCTGGAGCTGAGAGTGAGGAGGCAGATAAGATCAGCCATATGGGGCAACCTGTCATCTTAGAGACCAGCGGCTTCAGTTGTTATTCAGAACGAGAGGGAAACCATTGCAGGGTTTTGAGCCATGGATTGACTTTGTTGTGGCTGAGGTTTTATAAGCATCACTCTAGCCGACGCATGGAAAACAGATTGCAAATGGATCAGGGATGGTAGCAGGGCAACTAAATGAAGAGGAGAGAGAGCACTGAAGTTCATCAGAGGACTTGGTCTGGTGATTCTGTTTAACTCATTCAGGCCCCCAGAGAAGAAAAATCAGCAGAGTGGCCCATCGGCCAAGCGGCGTGTGGGTGGAAGCTGAGAAGCCGTGGAATGAGGGAAAGTCACAGTGGCCTTTGATGCAAATAAATCCAAAATATATTTGCTTCCTGAGCACCAGTGACTAAAACTTAACACCACGAGGTGCTCAGGAGGCAAATGAAGAATGTAGGCTCCCTAAACTCAAAGAACTCACAGAGAAGAGGCAAAGGTGCTTTGCACACACACAGCTCGCCCCAGTGATCTTCCAGAATAGAGAGACATTGGTTCTAAAAGGGGCATCTAGGAAGTCTTACTGGAGGAGGTGTTGGCTTAGCTGAGCCTTGTAAGGATGAGTAGGATTTTGGCAGAAAGAGTTGGGATGGAGACCTGCCTGGTCTTGGAGTAGGAACTTTGAGGAAGGATGTTGAACTTGAATTTGTCTCATGGACGACTGAAGCCGAGGGTCTGCTAGGGTAGGAGAAATCGGCATTTTTCACTTTTCATTCCTCTCTCTTCCTTTTTTCTCCTTCCTGAGTGTCTACGGTGAGCCTGGACCTGTGCTAGGCACCAGGGAAGCAACAATGAACAAGAGAGAGACCTGGTACATCTTGGAGCCCATGGACTCATGGGGTTTTAATGTTTATGTGTATCTATATTATGAAGAAGGGGGGCATTTTTAATATCAGAACAAAGAGTTTGTGCTTGCGCAACTTCAGGCACTGGGGCTCCATGGCAGGTTTTAAGCAGGGGAATGACATGATTTGAACTGGAGAAGAGATAGTCATTAGGGCAGCACGTACAGGATGGATTGGAAGGAGACCAAAGGCCGGGAGGCAAGTGTGCATCAAAGGAAGGCCTGCAGTTGTGCCCTGCCTTTATCTGGGCTTTCTGGTCAACCCAGCCCCTGTGTGGAAAGGAAGCGAGGGATGGAGCATCAGGGGCGGGAGAATGGGCTGCAGGTCTGGGAAGGGATGAAGGGTTTCCATGGCAACTTCTGCTTGCGTGTAGCTAAGGTAGCTCTGCAATTCCCCAGGCATCATTCCTGTGGACCTTGAAGCCAGCATCCCTGGCAGCTGAAAGCTTGACTTTAGATAGACTGGAATGCAGTAGGATTGGAAGAGGAGAGGTAGAGAGAGTCGGGCAAAGCTGTTCTGCTGGAATTGGGGTACGGGCTCCCAGGCAGCCCTTGAAATGCCCCTGTACCACTTCGTCCTCCCTCCTCCCGGCAGGGATTCTCCCAAGCCTGCCCTTGCCCCTGAGCTTACATCCTACCCCATGGGGGCTTAGGGCATTTGGAAGTGGGCTGATGGTGCCTCCTTTCAGGGTTCTTGTGATGACTTGCGATACTGTTTGCCAAGCTCCTGGCCCAGGGGAATTAGCACCAAATGCTGGCAGTTATTGCTTTCTTTGGCATTGTTATTAAAGAATGCTGGCCTGGGTATCAGGATACCAGGTCCTCCTCTCAGGCCGGCCACCACCTGGAGTGTGACCTTGAGAGAGTCGCTTCCCTTCTTTCTGCTGTCCTTAGGCCATATGGAGATGTTACACTTTCCTATGTGCTGCAAGCTCTTAGGCTGATTATTATTGTTGTTGTCGTTGTTACTATTATTATTGTATTATCGCTAGTATTGGTACTATTATTATAACCCCTATTCTGTTGGTCCCTTCTGAAAAGGGCAAAGATCATGAGTCCTTTAAATAGTCCCCTTAGTGGAGAATGTGAAATTATTATACCAAAGCAGACAATGCAGCCGCCTTTCATCTTCCCTTTTTGAGATATAATTATAGGAAAGAGCTCGTGGAAATTAAATACTATATCATATATACATCAAGACAGGATTGCTTGTGGATATTGAGAGTAATTATGCAGGTTAATCCTTAAATGTTCATTTGTCTGAGTCTTAATAATTGACCCAAATCTCCTGTCCCTGAGTTCCCACACCAGGTCTGGGTTGTATGTCCATTTCCAAACTAGGGGATGCTAAATTCGATTGAGAATCCCGAATTCAGACACTTATGAGACATGCCCTCCACCTCCTGTAGAAGAAAAGCACATTCATAGACCAGGTTTAGTTCACTGCTATATTCTTAACCCTCACCCAGTGGCACATAGGTGACACATTGGTTGGAAGGGACAAAGAGAGGGAAGGAGAGGAGGAGGGGGCATGTTGCTTTCTGAGCCATTAATCTGGAGAGGAAAGTAGAAGCAGACCCTCTCATATGTGTCTCAGTGGAAAAGCCAATTATTTTCCCCTGGCCCCAGTCTTTCTCTCTTCCCTTTTACTCAACAACGCCCAAAGGAAGAAAATAAATATGTCTAAGATGCGAGAGCATCAGAGCTGCAGACCTTCTAGCACTCCTCCTCACAGCAGAGTCAATTAACTGAGGACATTTCTCCTGGGTTGTTGTCGTTAATTGAATTAAATGAGATAATATTGGTTGAGGACTTAGCAGGGCACCTGGAAACGTTTATTGCGCAGAATTGCATCAGTAACGGGGCAGCAACTATTAGCGTCGTTGTTGCTGTTCTTAATTAGTTATTAATAAGCCCCTTCGTTAGCACAGCACTTTGGGACTTCCTCCATTTTCCAACGCATTTCCTGATGACACCATCTGGGTCTCAGTTTTCCTGTCAGACAAGTGGGGCCGACAGTGCAAACCACGTGAAGGTGTCAGGAGGCCATTCACACAGGGCTACGTGTGTGAGTGCATTGCAAACTCTGGAGGGATTTACAAGCATCGAGACTGTGTTGCTTTTTGCTGTCTGAGTGGAGAGGCAGAGGTAGCTCTGTCATAGCTGTAGGAAGAGCCCAGAGTCTCATCCCATGGTGTGAAATGACTGCCTGGCTTTCCTCTTCTTGCCCAGGCCATTTTTTGACTCAGGCGCGCACAAGACCCAGGTAGACGAGGGGCATCGGTAGGGCGGAGAGGTCCCAACTCTGTCATTAGTGGAGTAGCTGAAAGCACAGGGTTGGGCTTTACAGAATCTGGGTTTAAGCCTGAGCTCCGCCGCTTCCTCAGACACATCACCCTCTCTCCTGGGTTGATCATGCCGCCTCCAGATCCATGTCGACCTGGAATCTCAGGATGTGACCTTACTTGGATATGACTTGGATAGTTGGGTCTTTGGAGATGTAATTGGTTGAGATGAGGTCATACTGGACTAGGGTGGGGGCACGTACATGGTCTCCCAGTGATCATGCCTGGACACCCAACTCTGAGCAAGATGACCAGAACTCCGCTGTGCCTCAGTCACAGGCCGCCAGCCTGGACGCAGAAGACACTATGTGTCCACAGGATTGCAGGGGATGGACGAAGTGACAGTACAATAGCTGGACAGAGGCCCTGATGACCACCCAGCAACAGGACCTACTGTGCACCAGGCACTTTGTACACATTGTCACACCGAATACCCAGAAAGCCCTTCAGTCTCGACGTCATTACACTACCTTCCTAATCTATAAAATGGGAATAATGACATTACTACCTCATAGAGTCACGATTCGGGTTAACTAAGGAAACACAATGCCTTGCACATAAGTATTTAATAAGTGGGAATTACTGTTGGTATTTAGATTATTATAATTATCTCTTTTTCACCGTTGAGAAAGTAAGGTGCAGAGAGGCAAAGTAACTCACCCCAAGCTGCACAGCCATCAGGCACTTGACCTGGGACCTGGGCATAGGATTCTGACTCTGGCCTCTTGCATCTCAGGCCCTCTCTGGAGAAGTGCCTTTTCTTTTCTCTTGCTTGTAGCAAGGAGATGGGATGTTTGGGGTTGAGGGTGGGGCTTTCAGTTGAAAACCAAAGGTTCAGCTGATGGTGCATGAAATGCCAACCCTGTTTTTCGGGGTGTTGATGGAAAGGAAATCTGGTTTTGAGGCCAAGAACCCCACGTGGTGGTTCCTACTACAAGCTTGGTGCAAACCACCCAGTGGCAGAAGTTGCCCTGCAAGGCTGCCCGGCTAGTGGATATGAACCCCGCTCATACCCATGCATTTCTAATTCAGCACTGCGTCCCCAGAGGCTACCCCAGGGCCTGCAAAGACTGGGAGGGAGTCAGGCATTGTGCTGTGTGAATATTTGAGGTCAGGGGGTTGGAGCCCATTCGGAGTCAGCTCTGCATTCAAATCCCATCTCTGCCCCTCCAGCAGAGTTTGGGTCTGTACTCTTCACCTTCCTGAGCCTGTTGCCTCCTCTGCAAAATGGGAATATGACAGGTGCTGGCCTGTCTCAGGATAAATGCGTGGTAAGACAGAAAAGTAACCTTAGTCGGTGGCCCCTACAGAGGGGCTGTCATTATCGGGACACAGTGGTGTTTGTGGAGTTGGAAAGCCTCACCCCAGGGCCAGGGAGACTCACACTCCCTGAGCCAGGGAGGGCCTCTGTCTCCAAACACATGTTCAGATCTTGTCTGTTGGAGCAAAGGGGTAGGTCTGTATGCAACCACTTGTGCACTGGCCCAGTTGGGGTCTGCTCTCCACTCCCCCGCTTCATCCCCTGGAGGCTCGCAGAGTCCTGAGCTCACTCCCATCATCTGAAGCACCCCCATGTAAAGCGATGACCTGAGATCACCCACCCCCATGGAAACCCCCGGGGGCAGCCTTACTCTGAGGGTGGTCTGCAGCACATCCCCTGGGAAGTAGTTAGAAATGCAAAATCTTGGACCTCATCCCAGACTTACTGAATCAGAATCTGCATTTTAACATGATCCCCGGTGACTCACGTATACACACTGAAGTTTAAGAAGCACTGGGCTAGAGAATAAGAAAAAAGGAAAGCGTTAGGGAGAAAAGAACTGTGGAATTGAGTTTTTTAGTGATTTATGTACTTACTTGGTACTTATTTACATACTTATTGTGGTTTCACATCTGAAGGTCACACTCTACCTGAGACCCTTGAAAAACCTTTTGGCAGGGCCATTCCTCACCAAGTGTCTGACAGCCTGCAGTGTTCTTGAAATTAACACAGTGATATTAATAATGATAGCAAACAGTCTTCGAGCCCTAACTCTGGGCCAGGCACTGTGCTAAGAGTTTTGGGAGCATTATATCATTGAATCCTCATACCTACCTGGAAGGATGGGTCTTATTAGTCTCCCTCATTTTACAGAGTTGGAATCCAAAGTGACGTGGCTGGTTCAGAGTTACACAGCATGTCAGTTACAAGCTGGGCTTGGACCCAGGTCCTCCTGCTGCTAGGTCCCCCTTTGTCCACCTGGCTGACCATCCGTATTTACTGGGAGGATGTCTCCAGTGTAAGCCTTGGTCCAGCTTTCCGCTCCTGCGTGAAATGCATCTGCTCACAAACCTCTCACCTGCTTTATTGTCATTGCTGCTACTGTTGTTGTTTGTTGTTTGTTCCTTTTGATTGTCCCCAGACCTTTCTTCAGGCTGTCCATCCTACCTCCCACTTACAGGGCTCTTTCTCAGCATCCTCATCTGCATTAAAAATGGCAGATGAAAAGATATTAGAGCCCTTGCTTTCTTCGTTTTTGAATCCACAGTGACTAAGTTGTTGCTGGTACATAATAGGCACCCAGGAAATGTTTGTTGAATTTAGTTAATGTCTTTAGCTGAATTATTATTTAGTCCGGGATCATTAGTTCATTATTACTTCACTAAACTATTTAGTTGAATTTAGTTTGTTGCATACATTCTTTTTTTTTTTTTTTTTTTTTTCTTTTTTTTTCCGGTACGCGGGCCTCTCACTGTTGTGGCCTCTCCCGTTGCGGAGCACAGGCTCCGGAAGCGCAGGCTCAGCGGCCATGGCTCGCGGGCCCAGCCGCTCCGCGGCATGTGGGATCCTCCCGGACCGGGGTACGAACCCGTGTCCCCTGCATCGGCAGGCAGACTCTCAACCACTGCGCCACCAGGGAAGCCCTCATACATTCTTAATGAGGGCAATATTGACCCCAGTGGGGCAGAGATTAGTTCTTGGAGTCCTGTGTATGTATAAAGCGCAGATCTACATACAGTACATAAAGAGATATATTGTCTAGCTGCAGGATTAAATTTTCATGGAAAAAATTATCTTAAAACCCTGCTGGGATGGGTGATAATGAAAAAGAAAAGATTTGATGAACACAGGTTTATAATTTATTCAGAGTTATCCTTTTAAAAATCTAGACCACAAAACACAAATAGAGTGCATAATTAAATAATTCACCAATGTGAACCACAAGTAGAAAAATCATGGGAGATGTTCATCCTTCATAGAGGTCGAGTAAATGCACCTGATAGTGTCCTTGAGGGACCACATTACACTGAATAAATTAGCTTAAAATGTTTAAACCAATAAGGCTGGGTGCTGGCAAGGTTACTGTAACATTGGTAAGCACGGATGTTTGTAATTTGAAAGACCCCTTAGGAAGGCAGTGTGGCAGTTTCATTCAGCTAGAGCTGTAAAAATCTTCATGCCCTTTGTTTTTTGGGTTTTTTTTGCGGTACGCGGGCCTCTCACTGCTGTGGCCTCTCCCGTTGCGGAGCACAGGCTCCGGACGCGCAGGCTCAGCGGCCATGGCTCACGGGCCCAGCCGCTCCGCTGCATGTGGGATCTTCCCGGACCGGGGCACGAACCCGCGTCCCCTGCATCGGCAGGCGGACTCTCAACCACTGCGCCACCAGGGAAGCCCTCTTCATGCCCTTTGACCGAAGAATTTCATTCTGGGTTTGTGCTTGGCAGTGGATTTGTTGGTAGTAGAAGCTGTATGCATGAAGATGCTCATTAGCTAAAGCTAGCACCGGAAAAGGAAGAGAAGGAAGGAGGGAGATACGTCCCCCCAGAATCAACACATGTGATGAAGCATCTAGCAGAGTACTGAGCTGAGCATGTGGTAAATACTCCAAAGGCAGTGGCTTCCCCTGGACCTCCCCTCCCAACTAGCAGTCAGTTAGGAAGAATTGAGTATCTGTCCCATCTGGGGGGCTTTGGGAAAGAAGTTCAGTGTCAGGGGTCATAGGAAGGAAGATCTGGAAGACAACCCCAGCAAAGCTAGAACCTTGGACAGCTGCCGAGGCAGGGGGACATCTTACATGGCTTTTTGTCAGTGGGTGGGTGTCTCCAGGGATGAATGTGAGGGCTGTTTCCTGACCTCAGAATTCTTTTTTTCAATTAAACTATAGTTGAGGACTTCCCTGGTGGTGCAGCGGTTAAGAATCCGCCTGCCAATGCAGGGGACACGGGTTCAAACCCTCATCCAGGAAGATCCCACATGCCACGGAGCAACTAAGCCCGTGCGCCACAACTACTGAGCCAGCGCTCTAGAGCCTGCAAGCCACAGCTACTGAGCCCACGTGCCACAACTGCTGAAGCCTGCGTGCTCTAGAGCCCGTGCTCCGCAACAAGAGAAGCCACGGCAATGAGAAGCCTGCGCACCGCAACGAAGACTAGCCCCTGCTCACCACAACTAGAGAAAGCCCGCGTGCAGCAACGAAGTCCTAACGCGGCAAAAAAAAAAAAAAAAAAAAAACATGCTTACAGAAGCATCAAAAGTAAAACATAACACACACACACACACACACACAAAAAGTATAGTTGATTTACAATGTTGTGTTAATTTCTGCTGAACAGCTATTTTTATATTCTTTTCCATTATGGTTTATCATAGGATATCGAATATAGTCCTCTATGCTATACAGTAGGACCTTGGTGTTTATCCATTCTATATGTAAAAGCTTATATCTGCTAACCCCAACCTCCCACTCCATCCCCGCCAACACCCTCCCTCTCAGCAGTCTGTTTCTGTTTCATAGATAGGTTCATTTATGTCATACTTTAGATTCCACCTATAAGTGATATCATATGGTATTTGTCTTTCTCTTTCTGACTTCACTTAGTATGATAATCTCTAGTTGCATCCATGTTGCTGCAAATGGCATTATTTCGTTCTTTTTTATGGCTGAGTAGTATTCCATTGTATATGTATATCACGTCTTCTTTATCCATTCATCTGTCGATTCCTGTCCTCAGAATTCTACTACCTGGTCCCCCGAGCTCGTTGCTAGTGAGAAAGTCGGAGCTTCCAGTTTCTACAGTTAACTTGCATTGGTTAACTGGGGTTAAGGAGCCAGCATGGGGAGTGCTGTGCAGACCAGTTCTGAAGAACACTTTAGAATTCTCTCCCATGGCCCATTTTCCTCTGGCCTAGGGATATGAAGGTATCGTAAGG
Organism: Physeter macrocephalus; assembly: GCF_002837175.3. Lineage (NCBI taxonomy): Eukaryota > Metazoa > Chordata > Mammalia > Artiodactyla > Physeteridae > Physeter > Physeter macrocephalus. The sequence continues at coordinate 7,447,261 of NC_041232.1, read as the reverse complement.
CATTGTCCATCTAAAGCCCAGGCATCTGCATTTACAAACTTGCCCTTTGCTCCTCCTAAGAGTCTGGTTAATGCTTTAGGAAGTCTGTGCTAATCCTCTACAGCTTTCCCACGTGGGGAGGCCTGGAAGGCCTGGGGAGAGACCTGAAATCACCCCGATGGGTAAATGTCAGACAGCTTGCCATTTCAACATCCTGGGTTGAAATACAGCAGTTGAGACCAGCTTGAGAAATCGCTCTTGACTACCAAGGAAAACTTTTGCCAAGATAGTGGGGATTAGCCTTGTCTTTGTCTTTTCCAGGTAATTTCACAATCCATCTGGGCCCACAGTTGCTGGGAAAAGAGTCCTGGGGCTGTCACTTCCATGTCCACCAATTGCCTGCAGAAAGGACCTTGCCAGACGCAGACAGGGGAGGGTGCCCTGTGGCAGGTGTCCAGGCACCCTCGTGGCGTTCATTCAACACAAGGGCAGGCACCGGACTAGACACTGGAGTCCAGTGAGAGCAAAAATAGGGCACCTGCCCTCATGGCGTCACGTGACAAACAGTGAGCACATGATTTAAAAATCATTGTAAAACAACATCTGTGGGAGCTGTAGGGGTTTAAGTGCACATGAGAGGGGTTCAAGCTGCTCTGGGAGATTAAGGAAGGGATGATGACTCTGAAACCTCCAGGAGGATCAGGAGGAGAGGAGGGAGGGAAGCGGGGGCAGGAGAGAGAGTTCCATGTGCAAACGTCTGCCGTCTTAGTCATCCAGCTCCTGCCTCCCTGCTCGAGAAGCCAGACAGGAAAATAAAGGAGCGAAGAGAAGAACGGGGAGAATGAACAAATAGGTGGGCAGGAGGGAAAGTGAATGCGACTAGGTGACGAGTGAGACGCAGATAAGCAGCAGGGTACTAAGGGATGAAAGCGGCGTGTGCAGGAAAGAAGAAGCTACCAAAGACACATGGGGACAAGGAGATGAGCTAACAAGTGAATCAGCGAAGTGGATAAGAGGCCAGTTGAGTGAGGAGGGGACCAACACATGAATAGAAAACAGGTTTCTTCCATTCCAGCATTTCCCCACTGCCAGCATGGTCCGAAGGCTCCTTTTGAATGAACAGAATGTAGAAAACATGGAGGAGGTGCTCACGGCTCTCCCTGTGCCGTAGGGCAGAAGGTCTTGGGCTTGTCTGTAACGCTGGGAGCTTTAAGAAACACATATGCCTTGGTGCCACCCTGAAGATGCTGGTGTAGTGGGCTTGGGTGTGGGCGAGTCATAGAAGTTGGTTGAACCTCCCCAGGTGGCTCTCGTGTACGGCCAGGGTCGGGGACCACTGGCCGAGGGCACTGGTTCTCAGAGTCTGGTCCCTGGACCAGCAGCAGCAGCGTCACCTGGGACCTTATTAGAAATGCAAAATCTCCAACCCCTCCCCAGACCTGCTGCGTCCGAAGCTCTGGGAGTGGGACCCAGCAGTCTGGCTCTTAACAGGTCCTCTCAGGGAATCCTGATACCTGCTCAAGTCTGAGGTCCACTGCCAAGGAGGTATCTTGTCACCTGCTGAGAGTCCTTCAAGGGCAAACATGCTCCTGGTGAAGGAAAGAGTCCAGATCCCTCAGCATGATTCTCAGGCCTCCACGGTCTACGCCAGGAGTTCTCCATGGGGCTAGGGAGCAGCTTTGCTCCCCAAAGGACGTATGGCGATGTCTGGTGAGATTTTTGGTTGTTACAACTTGTTTGGGGGCTACTGCTGGCATCTCATGGGTTGAGGCCAGGGATCTTGCTAATCGTCCTATAATGCACTGGACAGCCCCCTGCCCCCATCCCCACCCCCACAAGGAATTTTCCTGCCCGAATGTCAAGAGTGCTGAGGTTGAGAAATCCCAATCTAGGTGAATACATCTAGCAAGGCTCTAGCTTTAGAAGAGAGATGTCCAGTGTGAGTTGCTCTCCTCCTGATCTCATTCCTGTAAGCTCATAGACAGTGGACTCAAAAGGAACCCTACAAAATCCCATTCAACTCTCTCCCTTTACAGGAGAGGAAAGAAGTCAGAGAACCGAAACGATTCCCTAGGGTCTCCCAGCACTTCCAATTCCTATCCATTAATCCATTCCATGAATATTTATTGAGGATTTACTATGTGCAAAGTACTGTGTTGGCACAAAGGATGTAATGGAAGACCAGGCGGAGATGATTCCCGCCCTTGTGGAACTCACAGTAAACGGGGCATCAGTAAAATTATAAAGACTTCTTAATTTAAGATGGCTGGAGAAGGCCCTTCTGAGGAGGTGATGTTTATGCTGAGATTTGAAGCCGGAGGAGGGGCAGCCACGGGGAGCGAGAGCAGGGGGTGCCAAGGATCCAGCATTTCCATGACTCCAGCCTGCAAGGAGAATCCGGATTTTTCCCTGCGGTCAAGGTGCGTCTGCAACTCTCTGGCTGATCCGGAGGGAGTTGCTGGAACTTGGAGGAGAACAGGCATTTAACGCCAGCCAGCATGCAAAGACTTATAGAAACCCCCGGAGAGTTTATCACATCTAGGACCCTGATAGCATCTGCATTAGAAATGAGAATCTGACCAGACTGCTTGTGAAAGATGAGCTTTAGTTCTTTCCGAATAAATAGCTTATACCAACTCTAGCCGGCTTTAGCGGCGTGCTTCTGCCAACCGGCCGCCCTGTCCCTCCATCAAGGTGGCCGCACCGGGACTCCTGGAATGAGTCTGTCGTTTCCAATTCAGTTGAGCTAAAAAGTCTTTTGTGAGCATCCACTCTGCCCAGGTCTGGGTGGAGGAGAGCTGCGGGAGGGGGACTGGGAGAGAAGCAGCAGCCTCTACCTTTGAGATACACACAGCCTCATAGGAGAGTTAGATTCTTACATGTCCATTCGTTTGACAGATCCTACCCAAGTGTAGACCAGGAACTGGGGATGGAGAAAGGGGAGATGCAGTCTCTTAACTCACACAGCACGTGTCAGATGCACAGATGGTTACAGGACATTGTGAGAAGTGAATAGGGATGCGGGGGGAGTCATTAACCCAGCCCGAGAATCCAGAAAGGCTTCCTGGATTGAGAGTTCAAGAGGAGGAGTTAGCAATTAACCAGGTGAAGAGAGGGCAAAAGCGCCAGAATGAACCAAGGCACATAACACAGCGTGTGTAATAATATTTTTTAAAAAGCTGTGTGCTGTGTTATGACCTTTGTGTGAATTATCTCATTTATGCTACAACAGCCTTCTGACGTAGGTGCTACTACATTTTTTTTTCCTATTTTTTTTAACATCTTTATTGGAGTATAATTGCTTTACAGTGGTGTGTTAGTTTCTGCTTTATATCTATTTTTAAATGAGGAAACGTGTACAAGGACATGACATACAGCTAGCAAATTGCAGAACTGGATCCAAGCCCAGGCAGTCTGACTGTTGGACCTCTCTTCCTAACCATTATTCTTATACTACATGTATCCAGAAATGTATATTTAATTCTGTATCATTGAATAGTTGAATCATAAAGGATCTGGGGTGGGGACCCAGGGGGAGTTGAGGCTGTAAATGCAGGCTTCGACTGGAATTGAAGGACCTTATACACAATGTTCGAAAGAGTCAAACCATATTTTGAGGGTAAAATCTGAAGGATTTTAGGCAGAGGAGTACTATGGTTGTATTTGAATTTTAGAAAAATCACCGTGAAAGGAGGATCTTTTGGAGGGAAAGACTGGGGTGAGGGCCACCAGTGAGGAGGCCATAATAATCACCCAGGCATAAGAAGATGGTAGCTTGAGCCAGTGGGCATGGCTGGATGGGGGTAGAGGAAGTGGTAAAATTGAAAGAATGAACAATCACAAGACTTTGTGGTTGACTGAATATGGAGGGAGCAGAAATGGAAGACTTCCAGAATCCTGGCTTCTGTTAGGACTACCACAATCGCTGAAGTGAGAAGAAAATTATATTTTCATCCCAAATGAGAGAAATAAAAGAGCATTGGGTTAGGATTAGGGTTAGAATATGAAGATGAAATTGGCCGGCACCAAGAGAGGCAGGCTAATGATTACTGTTTCCCCCTATCCTTGACAAACTTGGAGAGTTGGGGGAAAATCTCCTATGTCTACAGTAATGAGGTTCAAAATAGAGTTTAGCCTTGAAAGGCAACCTGAGGTGCAGGTAAAGGTGAGGAACCCAGGGAATCACAGCTGCAAGAGACCTCTGCTCTCTCTGGCTTTCCTTCTTCACTCAGCTGGCAAAGCCTACCAAGGAAGAGCAAAAGCACAGATCGTTAGGGAAAAGGCAAAAACTGAGTTCTAAGAATGGGACAGCAGGAGAGAGCATGGCAGGAAAAGGGTTCAGGAGGGTAAAGGGGAGAGTGGAGTTGGAGAGACACCCTGAAGTGTCTTAACACAGAGGTAGGAGGTCTTTAGGGCACAACGTCTTCAAGTCGCTATCTGCTATAGGAACTGCCCACTGCTTAGAGGAGGCGCCTGTGGGGGATGGTGGTTGTGGGGGGGGAGCTGCTGTCCATTGTCCTGAAATATCAGTGTGCTCAGGGTACCAAAGTACCTTTTAATCCTAGATCATGTCTCTCATCTCTCTCCCAGAGCTCATAGTTTCTCTCAACTTCTTGAAAAAAAATAAAAAGGTTTTTGATCTCTGTGCTATTGAAGGAAAAAAACTGAGCCATGGCTTATGCGTGACCATGCAGGTATTTCATTTTAGGAAGGTTTGATTATGCTTTGAACAATTACAAGATGATTTCCCCCAACCCTGGGAACTTGGGTAGGGATCTCATCCCCCCGCCCCCCGCCCATATGCTGATTTGTCATCCTTAGGGATCTAAGTAGGGAATAAAAGGTATACAGTGCAAAGATAAACATCAGTGTGAGGCACACTGTGTGAGGTATTCATAATAAACACTTGTTGTTGATTGTGCAAGGGATCAGGAAGCGGGGGGAGAAGTTGAATCAGGTCTCTGCCCTCATGAAATTTACAGTCTAAGGGGGAAGACAGACGTTGAACAAGTAGCTGCAGGTGGAATGGGTGTTACGTACAGGAGGTTAGTAACGTGTGCCCATTAAGCATACGGCACTACTTGCTGTAAGAATACAGAGTTGGCCAAGACAAGGCCGCCTCTTCTTTCAGAGAATATAGTGGAGGTGGTAGGGTAGACACAGATAAAACAACAAAAAAGAATGGTTCAGACAGAACGGTTACAGGTATTTCAGAGAAGTCAGTTTGGACTGGGGTGATTGGGGATGGCTTTGAGGAGGAGGCAGGGTTGATCAAGGAACAGCAGCAAAGGGGACCCCAGGATTTCAATCATGTGAGTGTGCCAGGGGTGGGGAAGTGTGAGCCTAAGTGGTCAGGAGTCAGAAGGAGATGACAGTGCAGAGGTTTGTTTGGTCCAGGACTGGAGGGTCTGAAAAGCCTAGGGAGAGTATTTGGATTCTTATCTCCAGGGGGAGGGAGCTGGGTTGTACTAGGATGAAAGAGGAATTCCAGGAATAGTAATCCGGTGGCCAGGGCTAGAATGATGGACATTTTTAATTCATTTTTATTTAATATATATTTTTAAAATTTATTTATTTATTTTTGGCTGTGTTGGGTCTTCGTTTCTGTGCGAGGGCTTTCTCTAGTTGCGGCGAGCGGGGGCCACTCTTCATCGCGGTGTGCGGGCCTCTCGTTGCGGAGCACAGGCTCCAGACACGCAGGCTCAGTAGCTGTGGCTCACAGGCCCAGTTGCTCCTCGGCATGTGGGATCTTCCCAGACCAGGGCTCGAACCCGTGTCCCCTGCATCGGCAGGCAGACTCTCAACCACTGCGCCACCAGGGAAGCCCAGACATTTTTTAAAAAGGAATCCATGACCCTTCTAAATTAGAAGGTAAATATGAGACTTCTGGATCATTGTAGTAGATGTGAAACTCAGCCACATATCATCTCATGGCAGTCTGTAGAAAGCCCTGGGGGGAAGGAAGGGAGAGATATTAATCCAGATGTGGCAGGGAACCAGGATGAGGTATACAAATGCATCCATCCGTTTGTTTATTCAAGTATTTATTTAGCCTCTTGTGTGTGCCCGACTCAGAGCTGCTGCTAGTGCTAGTTTTGTAAAAATAGATATTGTTTCCAGTCTCAGGCTTCTTTCCAAGGGGAGAGACAGATGTTGAGCAAGTAATTAGAAGCACAGGAGCTCAGGGAGCATGTAATGGGGACTGACCTAGTCTAAAAAGCTGCAGAGGTGATGTTTAAGCACATAGCCTGAAATCTGAGTGAGAAAGGTAGCCAGTGGAGACAGAGAGGACCAACGTGTTCAGAGTTTGAGGGGGGTTGGGGGGGTGCCAAGACCCCAAAATGTGAAGCCCAAATTATTTATCGTGACAAAGCTCAGTCCCTAAAGAGAGACCAACTTGAGGTCACTAGAATTCCAAAGCAATCAGAAAGAAGAGGGGATGGTTTGAGCACAAGACAAAGAACTTTTGTTCCTTTTCAACCTACAAAATGACTAATTTTGTATTTTAGAGCTTCCGCAGGCATCTTCCCCTCTTCCCATAGACGTCCCCTGCTAGATTGACTACGATTCTGACTCGGATCTAACGCCACCTCCTCCAAGAAGCCTCCCAGGGCCGCTACCCCTTGTTCCCCTAAACTCTTATGGGAAGGACTTGATACCACTCAGCACTTCCGTGCCCCTTGTGGTCTATACTGGGTACCAGACACCACATTAGCCCTTCCCTTGATCTCATTCTCACAACCACAAGGGGGTGGATATTATTACCTGGATACCATAATCACTGTAGCGCCCTCAGGCCTGGATTCAAAGTCCAGCTCCACTGCTTGTGGTGGAACCTGGGGCTGGTGCCTTCTCCTCTCTGAGCCTCATGGTCTTCATCTATAACACAAGGGCTGGCAGTAGTAGCCTCTACCTGCCAGGGCAGGTAGGGTCAGTGGAGACAGGCACGTGAATCACTTAGCACAGTGTCTACCCATCCATGTGTCCATGTCATCAGAGGAGGAACCAAGACTCAGATAAATGAACCAAAGTATCCAAAGTCACTTGGTGAGTAAGTAGCAGCCTCTGGATTTGAACACCAGTCTCTCTGATTCCAGAAGACCCTTTCTCTCCATATTGCCACGTGCCTTTGCTGAAATCCTTTCACTTTCTTAAACTGTGCATGTAAGGAACACTACGTGCTCAGCTGTGCACAAACATTGTCTCACGTATTCTTCCAACAGCCAACTGAGATAACAATTTCCCCTTTCTGCAGTGACCTATGTAACAAAGCCGATCTTCCTCCCAGCACTAGATCTCCCTCAGCATTTTCCTTCTTGGTGATCCACCAGCCTGGGCATCATCCTTGTCACCTTTCCCTCTTTCAATCCTTCCCCTCTCTACATCCAGTCCAATCCCAGGACCTCTTGACTCTAAGAAGATCTATCTTAAATTTAATTCACCTTCCAGCCTCCACTGCTAGCCAAACCTCATCATCTTTCACCTGGATTGGTCTCTTTGCTTTTACCCCTGCCCCATCTCCAATCTCCAGCCAGAAAGTAGAGTGGTCTTTGTAAGTCTAGTTATGTCGCCTCTACGCCACATGTTTAAAAACCCCCATTGCTCTTGAGGTAGCACCAAACCCTTCAACATAGACAGCTGAGATGACCTTTGGCCATCTCTCGGATCAAGGATTCCCATCACAGAGTTTACTGCTAGTAGCACAAAGAATAAACCCAGGGTCATCTCATTTCTGGATTCTTGGCAGACTCTGAGGCTGCATTTGCGAGAACAGCACTGAGGGGGGAGGATGTTAATATTTGGTGACTTCGAGGGCACAGAGGGTGACAACAGCATAGACATTGTCAGGGCTCCCTGGGAGGAGCCACAGGGAGCAGGAAGGGTAGTTATCTTGGAGTTGGGCTCCTGAGTTTGTGTCCTAATCTTGTCACTTTCCAGCTGTGTGACCTTGGGCAAGTCACTTAACTTCTCTGAGCTTTAGTTCTGTTTACTACACAAATACAAATGAGGAAGATGAATGAGGCAAGCTCTGCAATCTATGGGGTTTAACACTGAAACAGAGCATTAGACTGAACTACATGAAATTGCCGGTATTTCACCGTTTTCTTCTTTTCACGACTAAAATGGTGATTTCACATATTCATACTTCAAACCAGAGGCTGGCAAACTTTTCCTGTAAAGAGCCAGATAGTAAATATTTCAGGCTTTGCTGCCCGTTTAGTCTCTGAGACAATTATTCAACTCTGCCATAGCAGCATAAAAGCAGCCATAGACTGTATGTGAAAGAGAAAACATTGCCGTGTTTCAATTAAGCTATTTACCATAACAGATGGTGAGCCAGATTTGGCTCATGGGCTGTGGTTTGCCTACCTCTGCATGGGTTTCCCTTTGCCAGTGATAGTTTCTGATGTGGAATTTGCACAGAGGAGCTGTGAGTGCCTAGCACAGTGTTTGGTGAGCCGCTTATGTGGGTTCATTTCCTTCCTTGTACCTTCTTGCCAAGAAAGGCAATTTAGAAAGAACTGACATGTGCACTCATATTGCACTAGATGTGTTTTCAGGGTTGGAGGAATCATATAGGACCAGGCATCACTGACCCCCTCCTCCACTTAGCCCCCACTCTCAATGACAGCATAGGCAGTGCTGCAGAACCACAGGTTCCACTCTCCGGAAGATCCTTCCCATGGAAACACACTAGAGGAGGTGAGGATGGTGTAGTTGGGGCAGGTTTTCTTAAATTTGCATCCTGTGCACGTCTCTGGTTGACCTGAGCCTTAGGCTCCTCCCCCTTCCAGTCCCCTGGAAAAGTCCTCTGAGCCGGACACGAATTCAGATCTGCTTTGTGCGAGCAGAACCTCGTGCGTGCACGTTCTGAGCTGGGAAGGAAATGAATGCTTCCACCAAATTAGGCCAAGTAATACCTGTTTTCTCTAGTGGGAAATTATTTAAATAGCATCGAAATCAATTTCCGTGCCATTCAGTATTCTGGTCTGTGTTTTAACTGAGACGATTACATATTCCCCCAAAAAGAGAAGAGCTATTTGAAGAATTGTGTCTTTTCTCTCTCCCTCTCCCTGGAACTGACAAGGATAGCACCTCGGAGAGTGGCAGACTGCAGGTTAGCCTGTTTCTGTTCCCATTCATCTTCTTTAGCCCTAACCTGGTTTATTATTTTTCTTTTAGAAATAAAAATGGAGCTCTGAGTTCTTCAAATAGAATAAACCAGGTCATTCTCTCATCTCCTCCTTAAGGGATTGGGTTTATGATATTCTAAGTGGTAGATGTCCCAGTAGCTGGCAGATATGTTTGGTCAAAGGGGACAGAGGGATAAGGGTCATTCCCAACCTCGGCTGCTCCCAGGCCCTCCCCCTGTTCAGTAAACATTTCAGGTGCATCTTCTGTGTTCCAGGCTTTCAGTCAGGCTCCCTGAAGTAGCTCCCTGTCTGGTGGGGGAGATGTGCCTGAAAACAAATCATTAAAATGCAGCAGCATACTAGGACTTCCCTGGTGGCGCAGTGGTTAAGAATCCGCCTGCCAGTGCAGGGGACACGGGTTCGATCCCTGGTCCAGGAAGATCCCACACGCTGCGAAGCAACTAAGCCGGTGCACCACAACTACTGAGCCTGTGCTCTAGAGCCCCGTGAGCCACAACTACTGAGCCCACGTGCCGCAACTAATGAAGCCCACGTACCTAGAGCCCGTGCTCCGCAACAAGAGAAGCCACCGCAATGAGAAGCACGTGCACCGCAACGAAGAGTAGCCCCCGCTCGCCGCAACTAGAGAAACCCCATGCGCAGCAACAAAGACCCGACGCAGCCAAAGATTATAAATAAATAAATAAATAAAATTTAAAAAACAATGCAGCATACTAAGGGCAAGAATAGAAACCAGAGCCCTGGTAAGTGTTCCCATAGCTCTCATCCTGGTGGCAGTTAATTTTCTGTGTCATTCTTCGTTTCACATCTGTCTTTTCTTCTAGACTTTCAGCTCCAGGAGGTCAGAGACCAAATCAGTCCTGTTTCCACTGTGTCCCCAGTGCGGAGAATGGCAGGCACAGAACAGGGGCCCAGTTAAATTAAATGAATAAAGGAAGGAAGGAAGGCAAACAGGCAGGCCAGTTGATGCAGGAGAACAGGGCAAGGAGCACCTGTCTCTTCCAAACAGATGTAAAGAGGGCTCTACAGAGAGATGGTATCAGAGCCAAGACATTTATGACGGAGTAGAGGTTTACCAGATGGCCAAGAAATGGGAAGGTATTTCCAACAGAGGGAATAATGTGTAAGAAGTTATAACAATATACAGATCCTTCTCAGCTTAGGTTGGGGTCATATCCCAATATACCCATTGTAGGTTGAAAATATCAGAAGTTTAAATGCATTTAATACCCCAACCTACCAAACATCATAGTTTAGCCTACCTTAAATGTGCTCAGAACACTTATATTTGCCTAGAGTTGGGCAAAATCATCTAACACAAAGCCTATTTTATAACTGTTGAATATTTCACGTAAGTTATTGAATACTCTACTGAAAGTGGAAACGAGATGGCTGTATGGGTACTAAGTGGTCGTAAGTGTATTGGTTGTTTATCCTTGTGATCATGTGGCTGACTGGGAGCTGTGGCTTGATGCTGCTGCCCAGCATCATGAGAGAGGATTGGACCACGTATTGCTAGCCTGGGAAATGATCCACATTCAGAGTATAGTTCCTACTGAATATGTATCGCTTTTACACCATCGTAAAGTACAGAAATCTTAAGTCGAACCATCGTAAGTTGGGGACCGTCCGTAATGAAATCAAGAGCTAACATTTATTGAGGGTCTACTGTTTTCTAAGCTTTTTACATATATCTGCTCATTTAACTCTCACAACTATCCTGTGAGTTGGTGCTCTTATACCCATTTCATAGGTAAAGAGACTGAGGTCATGGAGGTTAACTCTCTCAGCTCACACTGCTAGGAAATGTCAAAAATATGAATCAGTGATTCATTGACTCCAGGCTTAGTTGTAAACACTGTTTTACTGCCTGCCCTTCCAAAACATGGGTCTGGGGAAATATCAAGGAGTTGGAAACGGCCGTAGGGTGAGTGCTTGGAGGATAGGACATGAGGCTGGCCAGGTAGCCAAGAACCTTTCCATGAAAAGCCTTTTGTACTTCTTTATAGATGACTATTTCCCAGCCTGGAATTCTGTGGAAGCCTATTTTACGAGACATAAATAGTGAGATGTGGGTAAAGGCGAGAGTGAGAGGGGGATTCCTATGCAGATCGTTTGGGAAATGTGGTTCAAATCAAGCTGGACACATTTTCTATTTGCCGCAGGATTTGCTAGAGCCTTTCCCATGAAAGTGGGCATTGTCCAAGAGGAGGAGAAGCACCTCCAAACATACTTTTGTGGCACACCTCTCTATAGTCCCCAGAACTGGGGGATGGCTGACACAGATGCCAGAGATCCATGGAGGGGCTTTAAGGGAGAGGATGATGTGGTCAGATCAAAGAGGGTCACCAGGACTGCAGGGAAGGTGCCTGGAGAACATAAGGGGCAGGAATTAGATTTGGAGGCTCTGCTGAATTCAAGACCCTTCCAGCCAGGATGTCAGTGAAGGCCATCAGGGCTGCTGGCCTGCATCTGGCCTACGGGCATCAAAGAGAGGCTTTTACTCACAGTGGGTCCAGTGGGGAAGAAACTGAATTCACACCCATGGCATTATCCAAACAAAGCCATGTTGCTTCTGTAGAGAACAATGGGCTGGCTTTTCAGGGTAATTGAATGGCTGTGGCATATCGCCCGGGCCATCAATTAAATTCCAATCCAATTTCCTTCCAAAACATTCTCTGCCTTGGGAGTTCCTTTTTAATGTGGAGCAAATCTGGCTGATGAGGTGGAAGAGGGATTGGCCAAAATGCACAGCAACGTTGCCTTTCGTAAGCCAGACTCACATCTTGTCTCGCCTTCCCAAAAGAGGTCACCCAGCATTAACAGAAAATTAGGCACAGTTAGATCACAGGACGCGTTTAAAGCGATACAAGAGTCTCATCGAGCCTAATCACTCTACGCCTGTCCTACCTAAGTGGAAACTGAGGCTCAGCGGGGAGGGGTAGCATGGCCAAGGTCATGCAACGATTAAACAAGCTTCCTGACCTGGTCTCCCAGAATTTACTTTTTCTTCATTACAGTCCATGCTCCCTGCAGCAACTAGAGGGATCCAGAGCCAAAACTCTCCAGAAGCATCTCAGTGAACTTAAAATCTGGGTGGGACAAAGTAGGGTACGTAGGTCCGGGTTCTCCACATCGGCACTTCTGACATTTCGGCTGGATGTTTCTTGGAGGTGGGGGCTGTCCCGTGCACTGGAGGATGGTGAGCGGCACCCCTGGCCCTTACTCACGAGATGCCACTGACTCTCCCCACCCCAGCTGTGACCATCAAAAATGTCTCCAGACATTACTAACTGTCCCCTAGGGGGCATAATCACCCCCAGCTGAGAACCACCAGCCTAGGGCAAATCCCAGAGAGCAAGGTGTGTTGGAAGGAAAGTAAGGGAATCAACGCTGGCTGCTTTGTGTACTGGTAGTAAGGCCTTTGGCACAACCCTTTACATATCTGAGCCTCAGTTTCCTCCTCTGTAAAATGGGAAGGACAATTTCTTTGCACAAGATTGTTCTAGGGCCAAAGAGGACAGTGGATGTGAATTTGCAGTGTACCTGATAAAGTGCTATAGAAAGATTACCTGATTAACTGTAACACAGTTAAATGCAATTTTACTGGTGTGATGACACGGTTGTGGGGATATTATGGGATGTAAGTTTCTCCATGCCCAGAATTCCCAAAGGCAATGATTCTTTTTTTTTTTAAATTGGAGTATAGTTGATTAACAATGTTGTATTGGTTTCTGCTGTACAGCAAAGTGAATCAGTCATACATATACATATATCCACTCTTTTTTAGATACTTTCCTCATATAGGCCATTACAGAGTATTGAGTAGAGTTCCCTGTGCTACGCTGTAGGTCCTTATTAATTATCTATTTTATATATAGTAGTATGTATATTGTCAATCGCAATCTCCCAATTTATCCCTCCCCCCACCTTATCCCCGGTAACCATAAGTTTGTTTTCTACATCTGTAACTCTATTTCTGTTTTGTAAATAAATTCATTTGTACCATTTTTTTAGATTCTACATATAAGCGATATCCTATGATATTTGTCCTTCTCTGTCTGATTTACTTCATTCAGTATGACAATCTCTAGGTCCATCCATGTTGCTGCAAATGGCATTATTATTTTTTATGGCTGAGTAATATTCCATTGAATATATGTCCAAAGGCAGTGATTCTTTTTTTTTTTTTTTTTTTCGGTACGCGGGCCTCTCACTGTCGTGGCCTCTCCCGTTGCGGAGCACAGGCTCCGGAG
>NC_041232.1:7392112-7433786 GCF_002837175.3 Physeter macrocephalus | reverse complement strand
GCACGTGGGATCTTCCCGGACCGGGGCACGAACCCGTGTCCCCTGCATCGGCAGGCGGGCTCTCAACCACTGCGCCACCAGGGAAGCCCAAAGGCAATGATTCTTAAACATCAATGAGCATGTGACTCATCTGGGGACTTGGTAGAAGTGCAGACTCCTTTTGGTCCCACCCCCCCAAAAAGATTCTAATTTACTGGGTCTGAGATGAACCTAGGAATCTGCATTTTTAAAAAATCAGCCCAGGAGATTCTGGTGCAAGTGATCTTTGGAGAAACACTGGTCTCAGGGAAGGCAATGCCCAGGGCTGTCTGGCAGAAGATCGAGAGCTTTAATGAAGGCATAAAAGTGTGGGGAGGTGTGGCCGACACTGTCCCAAGGTCAGCATTGAAACCCCGGCCTCCTAGTTTGGAGATCTAAGTATTCATTGTGTTTTCTGTGTCCCTTTGGAAAACAGAGTTTAACCTCCGTCTCCAACCTGCCAGCCCCTGCCACTCTGACTACATTTTTCATTTGCTACTTATACAGCGTGACTGCCTCCCAAACCTATTTTGATACCAACATCACCCAGTCTCTGATCAAAAATTATGGTAAAACATTGTCTTGTCATGAGGCTAATAAAGCATGTTATCCTGCTTGTCACAGAAGCTGCCTTACAGATGCTGTTTGCTATCCGCCAGGGTCCTGCATTAATCTCCCTTCCACTCGGCTACAAGGAATAGAGTCTACCATGGGAAGATCAGTATTGTGTTATTTCACCCACCAGTGTCGTTCCAGTGGTGGCCAATGACTTGTCAGTCCTGTGTTACAAGCCTAGTACACAAAGGAAGGGAGCGGGGAGAGGCCTTCCAAGAAGGAGAAGGATGCCCTCAGGAAGGACAGCCCCGGGAAGGTGTCAGAGAGCCAAGAACACAAGAAGTCCTTAAAAATACTTGCCCTGGAGTTGGACGAACCCATGGACAGTGCTAAGCCTGTGTTCAGAAGCTTCAGGATAATAATTTCATTTTTATGAACCTCGGTTTCCTTGTCTATAAAATGGACAAAACACAGGACCTGACACAGAAGGATTAAATAAGATAATGCATGGTGGCGTGTTGAGCCCAGTTCTTGGTACATAGTAAAGGTTCAGTTATTATTAATGAGATGTTGTTATTATTGTCATTGTTGTCATCTTCATTACTTCTTGGGTAACACTGGATAAATCACTTTCCCTCCCTGGCCTCAATTTCTCCAAGGAAAAAATAAGGATTCCTTTGCATCTATAAGAAGACAACACAGTAGTAGCAAAAGCAAGAGGCTTAAGTTGTAATAGCAGATGCGGCAGAGATTTTGGAAACACATGTTGGTGCTGATGGTTGTGACGTGTGTGTGAGCTTCTCTGTGTCAGGGAGTTAAGAATTCCTGGTGGAAGAACGACACGAGCAAAGACAAGGTGGCAAAAAAAGTAAGAGGCAAGTGTGCCGAATAGAAACTGTGGATGTCTCCGGTGCCCTGAAGAGGGAAGATGTGGATTAAGACCTCCTGGAGATTTAAATTCAGACCATTGCCAATTGCCCAGTTTCATCTTTGTACCCCTCCATCTCTTCTTCATTCAGGAGGAGGTCAAGTTGGTACACGGGGTGCATTGCTTCCAGCTTAAAGCCTGATTGCCTGAGGCTGGCTCTCATGGAGAGACCCTCCCTGGTGTCTCCTGGATGCTTGTAACTCCTCCCATGCCTGGACCCCTGCCCCCTGCCTTCCTGCCCCTCTACATGGGCAGCTGTCTTGAAACCTCATTACAGGCAAGCCCCAGCCCCCTGGATTCATTTTCTGCTTAGTTAAAGAGGGAGCTGCAAGAAGCAATCCCCATTCAAGGGTATAATGAAATGTCCACTAATGACCCAGACCACCAAAATGAGGAGGAAGCGTGGCCAGCCAACCCTTGGAAAACGGACATTGATATTGCAGTAATGTCCGGTTGGCCTCTTTGGATGTGCTCTTGGGTCAGGTTTTTATCCAAACCATTCATTTGGTGCTTAGCATGTGCTTTTGTTCCCAAGTCCTGGAAGGATAGGAACAACAGAACAGCAATAAAAATAGTCATTATTAGTAGTATTTCTATAAACAACATTAGGTTTCTGTTGGTCTGCTAGTTACAGAGTCGTAGGAAAGCAGCTGAATAATTTTTTTATCAAAGTTGAAAGACTTGGACTAAATCTTTGGCAGTATCTACTAAAGATGAACATGCCATACCGTGCAACTAGCATTCCGCCGGGAATATACCCAGCAGTAATGGGTATACATGTGCACCAAAAAAACATGTAATACAATGTTCATGGTTGTACTGCTCATAATAGCCAAGGTCTGGAAGCAACTCAAATGTCCAACGGCAGTAGCATGGATAATGTGTGGTATCGTCACAAAACGGAATACTATGCAGCAATAAAAAAGGACTGAACTACCACTACATGCAATGACGTGGATAAATACGAGTGGAAGAAGTTGGTTACAAAAGAGAACATGTTGCATAATTACCCAATGACTTCGTAAACAGGCAAAACTAATCTTCCACAAGAGAAGGCAAAATTGGGCTTCCCTTGAGGGGGGGTGTGACCAGAAGATACCATATGTACTGGCAGTGTTTTGCTCCCTGATCTGGTTGCTAGCTGTGCAGGTGTGTCCAGCTTGAGAAAGTTCATTGAGTAGACTTTTCTGTGCATAGGTTACACTTCAAGTAAAGTTTATGAAAAGGATGAAAAAATAGGTTTGAGACCGAGAGACTCAAAATGTGGTTTTCATGACCATCCTCACTCTGAGTGTTGGGCACAAGAGACTCGAGCTCTCACCCAGTTCTCTTAGCACTTGGTGAGTCTCCATCCGGGTATCTTATGCCAAGTGGGAAATTCAGACTGTCCAGGCAGAGGTCAGGGACAAACCTCAGGTCACCCTTTGCTCCTGATCCCATAGCCTCAGACAGATGTGGGTGCCTTGAAAGGAAAAGCAGGGGCTCTGGAGTTAGCTCCCCTCCCTTTCATTTCCACCCACTCTGAGAAGAGAGACTGCTTCCAACATATTGTATACCTCCTTCCACATCCCTGAGCACAGTGCCTGGCACCCAGTGGGTTCTTGGGGAGTTTGTTGAGTGACTGTATGAGGGTATGGATGAATGAACAAATTGCTACTGTGAAAATTAAATAAGATAATGTACCTAGAATGCTTTAAAACAGGACCTGAAATGGAAGAGAGCTAGAAGTTAAGGGGCTCACAGGTCAAACAGTCCTGGTTTTGAATCCCTGCTCTACCACCCTCTCCCAGCGTGTTCTTGGGTGAGTGAATTTCCCTCTCTGAACCTCAGTTTTCCCATCAGCAAAATGGGGAGACTAACCGCCCCCTTATTGCAGAGTAGTTCTAAGGATTAAATGATACAGTGCGTGTGAAACACAGCACATCATAAGGTTCCAAAAGTGGCGGCCGTTACTGTCATTAGGTAAAAATTAGGAGTGGTACTGTGAATGAAGCTGCAGTTATTGTTCATGAAAAGGAGAGACTGGCATCTTTCCTCCTTCATCTCTCTGCATCCATCTCTCTTTCCCTGTGTCACAAGCCCCACATGTGCTGAGCCAACCTTGGCAGAGTTGGCTGCTGAGTGAATAAAAGACATCTTCCCCTCGCCACCCCAGGGAGATGGCCCGGCGCCAGTGTGTGCAGGCACAGGGCCTGTGAAGGGGGCCAGGTGGGCGCCAGGGCACTGAGGCTCTCTGTGCAGTCTCCGCCAGGCTCGGGGGCTGACAGTGGCCACTCTGAGGACCATCAAGTCCGCCCACTCTGGCGCTTCCCCCAAGCCCCGAGCCCACCACCTGCCCAGCGTGCGGGCCTGGGAGTGAAGGGAGGCTCTGTGCACTGCCTCGGCCTCAGGCCCATGCACACCCGAGGCATTGTTCTTGTTGGCTGCAAGAGCTCATTAGGCTCTGGGCAGAGGCTGGCTGGACTCCAAGAGGCAGACATCAAGGCTCAGGA
Organism: Physeter macrocephalus; assembly: GCF_002837175.3. NCBI lineage: Eukaryota > Metazoa > Chordata > Mammalia > Artiodactyla > Physeteridae > Physeter > Physeter macrocephalus. Next base: position 7,429,793 of record NC_041232.1, on the reverse strand, counting down.
GTTAGAGGATGGAGGAGCCTGGAGCTTGGCATTGGATGGTGCCAGCCTGCTCCCCAGGATGCACTGAGCTCATCTGCCTGGAGAGAACCTTGACCTGTGTGAGGCTGAGGGTGTTGTGCATCCCTGTATCCCCCCAACACACAGTGTGTGCTGAATACCTGATGATGGGTTGGGATGGGATGGGATGGACTGAATTGGAGTGGTGTGGAATAGGATGGGTGAGATGAGATGAGATGGAATGGGATAGGATGAGAGGGATGGGATGGGTAAGATGGGAGGGGATGGAATGATATAGGATGGGTAGGATAGGATAGAATAGAATGGAATGGCTTCTCCTATTCCCAGCCCAAGTCCCTGTTGAAATTGACCTAGAAGGTAGCAGGTGTGGACCTGGCATGGACAAAGTCACCTGAAAGAGAGCAGGGGAGAAGTGGGGGATAAGTAGAAACTATTTCTTCCTCCAAGCCACAGAATTCTCAACCATGGCCCCAAAAGATAAATTGTCCCTTAAAATCACCTATCTCTAAGACATCCGATCTGGAAGGGATATGAGAGACCATCCTTCCAAGTGCTTTACAAATTATGGTCAAATCTCAACCCCACCAGCTACTAGTTGTGTTGCTTTCAGCAAGTAAACCAAACCTCTTTGAGTCTCAGTTTTCTCATCTGTACAGGGGAGGTGGGTGGGTAATGATGCCGAAACTTGGCCTCTGTGCACTGGTGCCGAATTGAATCTTGGAGACAAAGTTTTGGGTGAAATAGAAAAGAATAGCTTTGTTGCTTTGCCAGGCAAAGAGGGACACAGCAGGCTCCTGCCCTCAAAACTGTGTGTCCCAACCCAAGGGAATTTGGTGGAGTTTTATATCAGTTGTTCAAGGGTGACTTGCTGATAAGGATCAGGGTGTGTGCAGGGCCTATATTCCTTCAGTCTGGCCTCAGGTGGTCTCCTGATGAGCTTCTGTGGTTCTTGCGGTTATGAAGAATGCTTCATCAAGTAGTTAACATCTTCCACTTGTTGGGGGTTTTATTTCTGCAGAAGAACTCAAAGATATCGTTATGGGTATCCCTTGAGGTGGCACCAGAACCCTGCCCCAAGGCTGCACTATTGTTTCTTGACTGCTCTTCCCTTGTCTCCACATCCCCTCCCTTCCCTGATTAGCAACTGTTTGAACCTGCCCTTTGGAACTCAGGGAAGGTCATGGAGACTGAAACCCATTTCCTACAAAAAAGAAACAGGGGACACAGAAAGGCTTCCATGCCCAGGAGCCCCGCAGGGTCCTGCTAGGTTTCAGTAATAATATTACCTACGTCCCAAGGGTGTTGAGAAGAGTAGGTGAAATGATCCAGGTAGCAGCATGGATGTAAAGGACCTGGCATGTAGTAGGCACTTACCACCTTTAGCTTCCGTCATCTCCTCACCATCGTCACCAAAGGGATAAGGAAGAAGTTTAGGGGGCAGCTCTCAGACTGCCACCCCCACTCCTGATTCAATCCATGAGGTCCCTTTTCTGGCTGATTATGGGGGTTCAGTTGTCCCCGAGACAGCCCTCAGGTTCAATAATTTGCTAGAAGGACTCATGGAACTCAGAAAAGCCATCATATCCAGAGTTCAGGTTAATTACAGTGAAAGGATAAGGACTCAAAGCAGCAAAGGAAAAAGGCGCAGAGGGTGGAGATCAAGAGAGCCCAGGCACAAGCTCCCAGAGCTCCTCTACCAGTGGAGTCGTGCACAGAGTGCTTACTTCCAGAAACACCGCTGTGTAACACCCAGAGTATTATCAACCACCAAAGTTCACCTGAGCCTTGGTACCCAGGCATTTTATTGGGGGTTGACCACTTAGGTGTGACTGACCATCCATGTGGCTGATCTTAGTCTCCAGCCCCTCTAGCAGTGAAACTGGTACCAACCCCAAGGCCCCCACCATAAACCACATTGGTAGCATAGAGTACATGGTGGGGCCCAATGCCCCCAGCTAAACGAAGATGCTCTTATCAGGCAGGATATTGCAAGGGCTTGAAGGTTACGTCCCAGGAACCAGGGGCAAGGGCCAAACCTTTCTTTGGAATGTGCAGTGTATGGACAACGCAGACCGGCTGAGTTAATCCTTTACTGCACAATTATACACTGCCATTCCTCTTAAGGTTTTATTTGAAGAAATGATCCCATCAAACAGAGGATAAAGTTGAGGCCCAGAGATGAGAGTGGGCTTCCCGAAGGCCATAGGGTGAGTTGACAAGGCACCCTGACCTTCCTAATCCAGAGCTTTTTTCCTTTGCAACACAGGCCTCAGTTTGCCCACCTGTGAAATGGGAATGCTGGGGCATCTTCCCCTGCCTCTTTAGGTTCTGCCTTTGTAGAAGCCATTCTCCCACTTTTCTCTGCAGTCCAGGCCTTAGGAAGAGCAACCAGTGTTCTGCTATTCATGGGGCATGGTCAGCATCCTCCTCCATCTCTGGGGACCTCTTAGCTGGAGTAGATCCTATGCTAATTTGTTGGTAGTAGGTAGCACTTGACATTTTCTCTGGAAAGCAGCCAGGCCAGGGTCAGGGGTCGGCTGGAGGAGAGACACAGAACAAATATAGGTATGGTACATTTATTTATTTATTTATTTATTTATTTATGGCTGCGTTGGGTCTTCGTTGCTGTGCACGGGCTTCTCGTTGCAGTGGCTTCTGTTGTTGCGGAGCATGGGCTCTAGGTGCGCAGGCTTCAGTAGCTGTGGCTCGAAGGCTGTAGGACGCAGGCTCAGTAGTTGTGGCGCACGGGCTTAGTTGCTCCGCGGCACGTGGGATCTTCCCAGACCAGGGCTCAAACCCGTGTCTCCTGCATTGGCAGGCGGATTCTTAACCACTGCGCCACCAGGGAAGCCCCCGACAGCCCTAGTTTAAATCTTAGCTCCTTGCCACTTACCCATGTTTCCTCATCATTAAAATGAAGATAACAATAGCTATGTTTCAGGAAAAGGGGGGCGGGGGAAAGCATTTTAATGCCTCAGGTAAAGCCATGAAAATGTTTTGTTTGTCCCCAGCAAATAAAGCCACTGCTGTCCATATTCTGTCTGAAGGGAGCCCTGCCCTCAGCTCTTTAATGAAACAAATTAAGCCTCACAGTTATAAAACTCAATCCTATACATCACTGCACCTCCACATCGCCCCAATTTTGTTTCCTTAAGGTTTGACCAGGCAAAGATGACTGTCTTAACTTCACAGAGCAAGAAACTGAGGCTTTGAGAGATGGAATTTGCCTAAGGTAGATAGCAAAGTAGTGGTACAACCAATGCCTGAACCCGGGTCTCCTGATTCCCTGGATCTTCTCCGCTCTGAGCATGTCTTAGAAGCATCCCAGGATGCCGATCTATTCTTTATTCTTGTCTGCAGATCTGAGCACACGGGTGAGGGGAAATTGTGAGCTTACTCATGATGTCTTTTAAACTCACGCACGGACCATCTGAATTCATTCCCAAGTATTATATTTGCCTGTGCGAACGTATAGGTAATTGAATCTATAGACAGATTTCCCACTATGAGTTTCCTCTGGGAGCTGTCTTGTGTGTCTGTCTCCCAGCCCTCTCTCAATGACTCACTGAATTTCGTGTACACAAATAAATCACAGTGTGTTCCTCTCCCCCTCACTACCGGCAAGAAATCGCATCGCAGCACCATGAGATGTGAATAGAGTTGGGGTTGGAGGGAGGGGGATGGAGGTGGGAAGGGAGAAGAGCGTTTAAATGCTAATCAGTTGGCACCGATGTCAGCCACAGTTAATCAGATTGTTAAAGACAAAGGCAGGATTGCACCCCTGTGCCAACAGCTATCTGGGCTCATTCGCGGGGGAAGATGGATGCACCGCCCAGCCTTCGCTCTGATGAGACGCAACTGGACATAAAAGAACGTTCAACGCTTTCTGAACCCAACATGAATTACAAAGGAGGCCCATTTGTGGGGGGAAGCCAGCTCAAAGAGGACAATTATCGGATAATTACTCTTGCAGCCGAAACACTGAAAGAGTCTTTTCTTGCCTGTACAAACTTGTCCTTCTAACACCTGCTCCAAGTCCCCTGCAGCCCCCTGGGTTTCTGCAGCAGACTCAGGGGGGTCGGGGTGTCCCTGGGCTTCTGCTGCAGACTGGGGGGTGGGTTCAGAGTGTCTGCTCACAGATGCAGTTGGTGTGCTCTTTGGGGTGATACGTCCATCACACCAAGATCTCCCCTCCATCTGTATGATTATGGCATATTGGGCTGTACCAGGGAAACGAAGAGACAAATTCACGAGGTGGGTTTCTATTTGCCCTCCCACTGCTAAAGCCAACCGTGTGATTGATGGGAATGGGCTGCCTTCCTGCTCTCTGTACCGTGATGAGATTATCTTCTGTAATTAGAAGGTGTAGGTATGTATGTTCATCTAGAACAGCTCTCCAGCCTCGAAACCTTAGCCCAAAGCATCTTTGTTGACTAAGGATTTCCCTTTATGGTAGCCAGCAGTGTTAACTGCCTGCTGGTCTGTAATCCCTCACTTAAAGAGGTGGACTTGATCTAAGACCGCAAGTCTTGTTCTCCACAGTGCTGCAGGCATAACCATGATTCATTAAATAGCTATTGATGATGGGCCTCCTATGTGTCAGGCTCATGGTCATGGAATACGTTCTAGGGTGACAGTGATGAATAGGGCAGGTGTGATTGCTGTCCTTGGGAAACTTACTTCTAGTAAGGAAGAATGGGAAAGATGCCAGCCAAGTATGATAGTGTGATTTATGTTGTGGCTTATCTTTTTGGTAGGAGTTAAGTTGAGAAAATCCAGGAGTATCTTTTTGGTAGTGTTAGGAGTTAAGGGAAGGACAGAAAATCCAGGAGAGACTACCGGGCACTAGAAGGGGGTGGTTTAGAAAGATGCCTCTGGCCGCTGTGAGTAGAATGGGCTGGAATTATGAAGCAAAGTCCGGAAGAGAAGCAGGGTTTTCATAACCATGTTGTGGGAATAATAGGATAGCTAAAAATATCTTTTTAAGGTACAACTTGCTCTCTTTGCATCTTTCATGGTGGCCCTCAGGTTCTCTGTTGCCTTGTAAAAATGAAAAGCTGAGCTCATCTAACTCCCCACTGGACTGTGTGGAATGGAGCCCTGGACGTTTCCCATGCTCTGTCTGCAACTACTCAGTGCTCCCGGAAATAATCTCCTTAGATGATTTTTTTTCAGAGTAATGAATGTCTGAGCCTGGTGGAGAGGGTGGCTAGATGATCTGGGTAATGCCTATCCCATATTGAGGGATTTTCCTTCCTCTCCTCTGCTGGGGGTCCTGAGCCTTTCCTGTGCCCCCATGATGGAGGTGTTGAACCATGGACGGTCAGTCAATGATCCTAGCCTCCTCCCTTTTTTTCCTGGCACTCATTCCCCTGTCAGTTAACTCATCTCCAGGTGGAGGGAGGACGTGGAATAGAAATCTGTCCATTTCAGTCCTGAAGAGAAAATTGGTTGAAAAGGAGGGAAGTTACTAAAAAACCCAACAGGTTAACAAGGAAATCAAAAGGGAAATTTAAAAATGCCTTGAGACAAATGACAATGAAAACACAACCATACAAAATCTGTAGGATGTGGTAAAAGCAGTTATTAGAGGGAATTTCATAGCGATACAGGCCTACCTCAAAAAACAAGAAAAATCTCAAATGAAACAGTCTAACCTACCACCTAAAAGACCTGGAAAAAGAAGAACGAACAAAACCTAAAGTCAGCAGAAGGAAGGAAATAATAAAGATCAGAGAGGGAATAAATAAAACAGAGATCAAGAAAAGGAAGGGAGTTAGAACAATGGACCTATGAGAGGCTGAGAACTGGACCAGAGTAGCTTTTACCACAATGAGGCCAGGGCACTCGGCCTTCGTTAGTAATGTCTACACCCTGCTCCCCACCACCCAGGCACGGCCACATTCAGAATTCTAGAATTTCTGGATTTGAAGGGATCTTCATTATCTCCTAAGCTCTTGCTAAGTGTTACAAAGCACCCTTTCTCTTCTTCACCCACTACATTCATTGGACATCTAGCATGTGCAGAGCTTTGCAAGAAATCCAAAGATGCATTGCCTATCCCAGCTTCCCTTTTTTCTCCCCCCTCCCCATCCTCCTCACTCTTCCCTCTCTACCGCCTTCCTTCCTTGATGAATTCAATAAATTCTTTTTCGATTTCTTCTCCATGGAAGACACTATGGTAGTTGGTGGGGGATATAATAGTAAGTAAAATAAATAAAGTTTATATACTTTTACTGTGCACTCAGCACTGCATTTAGCTTTTCAGGAAGATACAGGGAAGACCAAACCCAACACAGAGGACAACAGTGTAGGGGGGTCTTGTGGTTCCCAGAGAGCTTCTGAATGTCACAGTTACTCTACACTTGGGACACACGTATTCATGAGAGGTGACATTGCATGAGTGTGGACCGTCTCGTGGGAGACAGTGAACATGAGAACAAGTCACCAAGACTAATTCAGATTGTGAGAAGCACTCTGAAAGGAATGATACAGAAAGTGAAAAAGGGGATTTTGGAGAAGGAGAGCTGAGACCTGGATGACCAGAGGAAGCCAGCCAAGCAAAGATATCAAAGAGAGTTCCAGACTGCGGGAACAGCATGTGCAAAGGCCCTGAGGTACAGAATGAATTTGGAAGTTTTAAGGGGAAAAAAAAGTGCATGGGGTCATACGGTAGTTTGAGGGGAAGCATGGTAAGAGTTGATATTGGCCGGGGCGTGGGGGTGGTCCAAGGCTAGACCCAAAAGGCTTTGAAGCCCACTGAAAGGAGTTTTGATCTTATTCTCAGTGTTATGGGCAGCCACTGATGGGTTCTAACCGAAGAGATCCTGTGACCTGATTTACATCTTAGAAGTACTACCCATCCACTCCAGATGATTTGATCATTTCCAAGGACTCCTCTGGTACAAATCCTGATTGGGGATCGATTTTGGAGGTGTGGTGGGAAATCTGCAGTGGCTGACAGTCTACCTGTACATGAGGATTCCCATCTGTCTTGCCCAAAGTAGAGGACCACCATGGGTCCCTTGATATAACTGCAAAGTCAAGACTTCCTTGAAGAGCGTGAAGTGCTAGGTGAAGTTCAGGTGACTTGTGTTTAACCTAAGTGTTATTAGTAAGCAAGTCAGCGAGGCCCATGCGAAGTTTCTCCTGAGTCTCTGGGCTCTAATTAGTCAGTGCAGAGGGTGAGGATGGTCGTCAGTCCCCTCAGTGGTCCTCTTCGCTGATTTTAACCAAGTGGGAGAAACAGACCCAAGGAGCCAGACGGGACCAGCTTGATTACTGAGGAAGCTGGGCTGCAGACCATAGATGGACACCTACACCCTGTCCTCCCCAAGTGACTTTGATTCAGTGTACCCAGGCCCAAGGAGAGAAGTCTGGAAAAGAGGGGGGACAGAGGGGGAGCCCCACTGCTCGCTTTTTGGTCCAGTGCTGTTGCCCTGGAAACGGGATGCCGTGGATATCAGATATCCCAAGTACCTCCCTCCCTAACACCTCCAATCAGATGATCCCTCCTCTCTCAGGAGAAGTGAGGGAGAGATGGAGAAGTGGCGACCACTCCCTGCTGGAGCGATGCACAGTTTCCCCACCCCCTGTGGAAATGTGAGAGCCGCCTGAAACCCTGAGGAAGGTTGGGGTTTCTTCTCTGCCCTCCTCTGACACTGGGGTGGCAAACCTCAGGGAGTTAAGTACTATTACTGATTCGTATTGCTATAAAAATAGCACACACACGGCAAATTAATCAAATTATTAAAAAATGATGCACAGTAAAAAGTGGTTGCCTCTCCCCCTGCAAGCCTCAGTCCTGCTCTGCTAAGGCAATTCCCATTACTTTGCTCAAATGTATTCCTTTCACTCCCATGAGAGCTGTTATACCCACTACGCTACCTTGATTTTTTTCACCTCACACTGAATTGTGTTGGCACATAGCTCTGCTGTTCTTTATGTTATTTTTAAATTAGTTACATAGTTGTTGAATAGGTAGTATTTTATTGATCAGACGCACACAGCTATATATGTATATATACATATACACACACATAGATACATATATATGTATTGAAGTAAAGGTATGTAGTGAAAATTCTCCTTCCCACCATTATTCACCATCCTATTTCCAGTGTCCCACCTCCCCTATAACCATCATGATTAGTTTCTTGCGTCTCCTTTCAGAGTTTCTTTATGCACATATAAGCAAATGCCAACATATCTAGCTTTATTTTCTTTCCCCATTTCTACGCAAAAAGCAACAAACTCTGTGTACTGTTCTGCACTTTGCGTCTTAACCTAACACAAACCATGGCCATCTCTCCTCTTTGGTCCACAGATAGCTTCGCCATCCTTTTCTTGCAGCTGCACAGCATTCTGTCTGGATGTTCCGTAATTGATTTAACCTTATTGATGGATACTTCGTTTGTCTCTAAGTCGTTTGCTACTACAGAGAGTGCTGCATTGCTTAACCTTGTATGTATGTCATTTCGCACGTGGGCAGACATCTCTCTGCAGGATAAATTCCCAGAAGTGGACTTGAGTCAAAGGGGAGATGTAATTCTGAACATTCTTGCCAGGTTACTCGCCGTGTAATTCACCAGTGACTTCATCTCAACCGTTTGAACCCTGCGTGTATTCCATCTTGTGTTTCTACAGTCATTTAGCTAGCCCCCTATAGATGGGCAGGCAAATTGTTTCCAGATTTTTGCTAATAGAAATAATACTTGGTACTGTGAACACTTTGTACCGTCCCACTGGCTGTCATGACCATAACTGTTCTTCTGTTTGGGGACCTGACCAAGCAGCCCATCTACCTAGAAATCTACAGCTGTTTAGATGGAACTTCTTTTGCTACCAAGCCACTGCATCCACGCTCTCTTGCTAGCGCTCATGTGCCACAAATCCCCGGCCTGATCTGTACACAAAGTCTGGCTACAGTGGGGGTGGGCTTCCTGGGTGCTCTGGAGTAAAAGTGTGGTGAGGCAGGTGAAAGGTCAGGACCAGCCTTGGGCACAGCTGCAGCAACAACTGGAGAAAGCGAGAGAGCACCTCGGAATCACCTGGGGTGGGGGGTGCATTCTAGAAACCCACCATGCCTGGATCCAGCTGCCCCAGATTCCAACTTAGATGGTCAAGTTAACAGTCGCCAGAAGTTAAGCATAGACAGAGCTGGAGGGCAGCAGCACTCTTGTGTAGAGTAGGTGTCAGGGGAAATAAACAAGTTTAGGTTATTCTGGAAGGTGTTTTTTCAGCATCAGTCAAAATGTTAAATATGTAAATCTTTTGGCTGAGCAATACAACTTCTGGGACATGTTCCTGAAGAATTACCTGGACATGTTCACGAAAGGTATGTCTTTGTTGCAGTGTTATTTGAGAAGACAGGGTGGAGAATAACAACCTGAATATTAATCGATTAAGAGCCCGATTCAATAATGTATATGTTTATATTTTAATGTAGCCATTAAAAAAGCATGAAGTGGCCACATATGCGCTGACAAAAGGATAGCCATGATAGATTTTAAGTGAAAAAATAGTGGTGGGGGACTAGTGTAATGGAATACTACACAGCAGTGAAAAATGAATTGATCAAAACTACACTTACCAACATGGATGAATCTCACAAAATGTTGAACGAAAGGAAAGGAAAGGAAGGAGCAGGTTGCAGGAGGATATATACATAGATTTTTAAAACAGGCTGCACAATATATTGTTCAGAGATATTGACACATAATAAAGAAATGCACACAATAACTAATAATAGTAAAATATACACAATGCACATAATAAATGAGAATGCTCAAGGCCAAATTCAGGACGGTAGTTACTCCCAGGAGGTGGAGAAGAAGAAGGAGAGGATGGTAGGGAGGAACAAACAGAGATTGACTGTACTGGTTTGCCTTCTGTTTCTTAAGCTAAAGGTGTACACACACGGGTATTGTTGCCTTAGTCTTCACCTCTTTCTGAATGGCTGGAATATTTCAAAACGCACTTCTTAGTAAGTGCCAGAGCAATATATACCATGTCATAACTCTGTGAATATTTAGATTGACGGTGACAATAGTGCTTTATGAGGGCCGACAGCTGCTCTGTGAGCCGTGCTGTACACTCATGGTCTCATCTTACTCTCTGACAAGCCTAAGAGATAAGGCTGGTGTGATCCCACCTTACAGATGAGAACAGGGAGGCCCAGAGAAGGGAAGGGACTGTCCAGGGTCTCGTGGGCAGTGATTGGCAGGCTGAGCCTGGAACCCAAGCAGTTCTGACTCCAACCCCACACTCCTATGTGCTGTCACAGCTCCTAAGGTGAAAATGCTTTATTATTTTTATATCAATACATTTTATTTGGAGATTAAACAAGATCTTATTAACAGGGGTTCCCTTTGGAAGGCAGGACTGGTGGATGGGTCGGGGTGGTACAGGGCTGATACTTCTGATTTTACACCTTTCAGGTATTCTTGCATTTTTCAAATAAACTATTTTATGTGGAAAAGAGGAAAGGACACAGGAAACAAGGTCAGAATGTGTCTAATCCTACCCCAGTTTGCTCTGTGATCTTGGACAGGTCACTTCCTCTTTCTGAGGCTTGATTTTTATTTTCATCTATAAAATGGGAAAAACAAAATGCCAAGTTCACAGAATTGTTTGGAGGTTGGAATGAGATCACAACTGGGAAGGCACTTTGCAGAGTGTCAGTCACCATCTGAATGTCAGTATTGTTAGCCCGGGCACAGGTAGAGGGCTCTGACTGAGGCGCTAGATGAAACCCCATGGCCCCCGAAGCCCACCCCCGTCTCTGCCCTTTCTGTCCCAGAAAGTCTTCTCAAAGTCCAGAGGGTCCTTGTTCCCGCAGGGCTGAGTGAGCTGGGTCTGGCTGAAAGGAATGGGTCTTATTCATCAGCTCTGGCTGTTTGCTGTCCAAGGTGGACCTCTGGACGCTGGCACCTGTCGCCTGTGTCTGGCACATAGTAGGTGCTCGCCGAATGAATGAATGATCAAATGTGAGTGGGAGAAAGGAATACAGCCCTCACTTATGTCAGTGTCCTTATCTGTAAAATGGGGATTAGCCTAAGACCTTCTCCGCCCTAAAATTCAATGATTTAAGCAAAACAAAGCAGATCAACCCCAGGAATGGGAGGGAAGTCTGTTCAGTTCTGGGGACAGTACCAATGGTCATCAATTAGAGGGTCTTTTGCTCCCCCCGCCCCCACCCAAGGGACATTTGGCAACGTCTGGAGTCATTTCTGATTGTCACACGGGGGTGGGGGGAGGTTGCTACTGGCCTCTAGCGAGTGGAGACCAGGGCCTGCTGCCCAGCGTCCTGCAATGCACAGGACGGCCCCTTGCCCCACAGCAAAGAATTATCCAGCCCAGTTGTAGAAGGCGCGGAATGAACTGACATTCTTTGCTTCTGGTTTTGTCTGCTGTGCTTTGATGTGGTTTTTCAAGCCTCAGATAGCCTTGTGTTGTTATGGCTGCTAACATGCTGTGTGACCCTGGGCGACCCATTTTCCCTCTCTGGACCTCAAGTCCTTCCTCTGGGCGCTTTGTAACCAGGAACTCTGGGACACTTTCCATCTCTAAGAGGTGACGTTATGTTTTTGGTTTTGTCCCTATGGGGGCCAAGCAAACCCACCAGCGTGGGCTGAGCACGTCCTTATTGTGGAAGGTGAAGGTACAAGAAAGCACCACTGAACTAGGTATGAATATTGTTGATGAGAGCAGTGACTAACGTCTTTGTACTGCCATTTATCAAAAAGATATCCATTGATCCACCTGCCATTTCTACTTCCTAAAAGTAGTCACTTTGACTACTAATTCACGAGTCCAGCGAGAGAACAGTTATCATCATCCCCACCGGGAGACTGCGTCCCAGAGGGGTTCGATGACTAGTGAATGAAGCAATTCTGTGATTACAAATGTTTGTCTGCTTTCCCTCCTCCTCTCCATCACGAGGCAGCATTTCAGCCCTGCTCTTTTCATAAAATTTTTTTCACTTAAGAAAGTTTTGAATACTTCTTCTGCACATTTTAGAAAATGTCAAAAAGTAGAAGGAAGAAAACACATCACTGAAAGGCCCACCACCCAGAGGCAACCAGGATCACACTTGGGGGCCTTTCCTCCAAGTCAAAAAATGACTCTCTGATTGCGATTTGTTTGAGTTGGTTGTGTCTGGTCGTTTGCATCCACACCATAGAATTTTACTTCCTGCTGTTTTCACAGAACATTATAGCAGAAGCATCGTCCGGCTTCTGTTTGCTCCACTCCTCCTTCTATCCCTTCGTGCCTGTGTGATGTGCTATTGCTTAGAATCCAGGCTGTTCCTGGCCATTCTGCTGAGGGCATTTAAGATACAGATCTTCAGCTTCAGAGCTTCAGAACTTATGCTGTTTCTACTTCAGTGGGATGCTTCCCAGTCTAACCTACCATGTCCCCATCAACGTCAGAAAAAAGAGAGAGGGAGATGTGTTTCCCCCACAACCTGGGTAGCAGAACAAATGCTCGGTTGCCTTCAACGTTGCTCCGTTCCGTCTTGAGAGAGAAAAGCAGCATAAAGATGTAATTAAAGCTCTGTCTCTTCGGTTTGGTACCCGTATTGGGTTATCGCTGTGCGTCTGCCTTCCTAACTTCGTTTTTTTTTTTTAATCGAAGTATAGTTGATTTACAGTGTTGTGTTAATTCCTGCGGTACAGCAAAGCGATTCAGTTGTATTTTTCGTATTCTTTTTCCTGTTCTTTTCCGTTATGGTTTATCACAGGATATTGAATATGGTTCTCTGTGCTCTACAGTAGGACCTTGTTGTTATGCCTTCCTAACTTCTTGAATGCAGGGACCATGTCCTAGAGTGTTAACTCATGCTGAGGGTCAGCCAGCCAAGAGAGTCAGCACCCAGTGCTTTCACTCATCGGTTGATTGACAGCATTCCAGTGAGGCACTGAACACCCACGAGAAAGGGAGAACCAGCCAGACGTGACTACGATGATTGAAAGAGTTAAGCGCTATGGGAAAGGGGAGTTAATTTAACCAGGTGGTCACTGGGGCCCCAGGAAGAGCTGGCCTGTTTGAGCAAGTGAAGTCTCTGGACCTCTGAGGCCATGGAATCCAGTTTTGGCTAATTCCCACCGGGACGTGGTTTCACATGGCCCTCCTTTGGCCAGCGTCCCAGCTGAGAACAAAGGCCGGGTCTCGCGGGCTGCATGCCTTGCAGATCGCAGGATATACTCATCTGTCTTGAACATGGCCTTCAGTTTGGAGGCAGCCGACAAGACCCCGGCGTGTGTGAGCTCTGAAGAGGAAGAAGAGGCATCGGAGGCAGGGAGACGAATTTACATGGTGCATATCGCAACTCTTCTTGGGAGTCAGGGGTTCGGTGAGGAAGGGCTGACGCAGTCCAGTGGACCCGCTTCCTAAAATGCTTTCTAGCTGCTGAGCTTGGCACCAGTTCTTCCCTGGGGACCCCGAAGGTGGCAGCAGTGATTGGGGGTGGGGGCGCGGGGGAGGAAGTTGGCTACAGGGTCCTCTTTCTTGTATTTCCTTCTGCTTTTCTCGGCTGTGCTGGATTCTCAGTGGGCTCGGAGGAGATCAGATGCGATGAGTCTGGCAGAGGAGACCAGAGCCATCCGGTCGGGTTAAAATTCGTATTTTAACCAGGAACGTGTTGGGGTTGGGGGGGGGGGTGCCGTCTGGGGGGTTGAAAAGCGCTGTAGCCCACCCAGCAGAAGTGCAAACAGACCAAGGGTTTAGAGAGAGGGGTTTTGTGGGGAGAGGCCAATTCAAGCTGAGGAGAGGCTGCAGATGATCATACTCCATATTTCTTGAAGGCCAGCAGCGTGGTCTTTGCCATCCGGAAAACCAAGGTTTGAAACCCAGCTTTGCTGTGTGACCTTGGAAAGTTATTTAATATCCCAAAGCCTCCATTGGCCCATCCGTAAAATAGGAATAATGATTTCTAATTAATAAGGGTGAGAAAGATTAAAGTGAGGTAATGACTACAAAGCGTGTAGCACATGCCCTTGCACATATTCAGCACTCAAAAAAGTGATCAGAAATAAAATGTTATAAATATCACTCTTATTATAGCCAAGGCACGTTGATGTGCTTTCTGTCATTTGTAATCTTTTATCACCTTTGACACAAATTGTTTTCCAAGTATTTCTCTCTCTCACTCTCTCCTCCACTTCCTCTCTCTCCTCCAGCCCCTTGTGATCAAGGGGGCATTTTTGTGAAAAGACTGGCTGAAACTAACGTAGCCACAGGACCCAACAAAACTCACAGGCTAGTGTCAGGACTGAGGTTGTCACTTGGCCCTTTTTAGCAAGATTACCAACAAGCTCTAAGAATAATTGCCAATTACCTGATTGTTTCAAAAAAAATCAACAGTCAGAGCTGGAAGAACCCTTAGATTTTATCTAGTCTGGCTGCCCATTTGACACACAGAGAGAAGAGGAAACCCACCCAGTCATGATGGGGAGTGGTGGCCAAGACAGGACCACTATCCGGGTCCCCCAACCCCTGGTTGCATCCAAGCTCTGTGCATCAAACCACAGCTGGGTCTTGGGAGCCAGGTGTCCTGAACCCTCACCCTCGATGGTTTTTGTCTTACCACCTTCTCACTTGACAGTCTACAAAGATGGTCGATACCAGTCATTTGATAAAAGTGACTGAGCATAAAAGTCACAGCTTTCAAGCAGGCCCACAACTGATCTGATTCTGTGAGGTAGATGGAGTATCTCTACTACACAAAAGAGGCTTAATGGACTTGCCCAGGTTCACGCAGCTAGTCACTGTCAAAGGCAGGATTTGAACCCAGGTCTAACCCCAGAGCCTCAACGCCTCCCACCTTGGACCAGGAAACCTGCCTGGCACCTGAATGACCCGGATCTGTCCTCAGGTCGGATCTGGCCCCAGTGCCATCGTCGGCCTGGAATGTACACTGGCTTGGTAATCGGTGTTACACAACAGGAATATTTGTTGATGCCAGTTGCACACTGTTGCAGTCTAGATAGATTAAGCCACTGCTGCCGCCGACTCCATGAAAGTAAAAGAGCCTTTCCAGCGGCTACGGAAATAAATTTAAATAGTGCTGAAGGGACCTGAGACTGTGGCTGAGTGCGTGTCTTTCTGCGGAAAATTGACAAGGACAGCTATCAGTCCTTTGTCCCCAGGACGTAATTCCTCTCTATCTCAAGATCATCATCGGGAACGTTCTGACTGCTCCAGCCCGCTGCTGAGGGCGCGATTACAAATGACAAGAGTATAAAAAACGGTGACGGATACAGCAGCGGATACATACCAGGCACTCTGTGGGTGAGGGACCCACATGTACGTACATGTACCTATGCTTTCCATAATCAACCTCTTGAACGATGAAAACCCTATGAAATAGGGGACAATAGCCCCATTTTACAGCTGAGGAAACTGAGGCTCAGAGAGGTAGATCCATTTGCCAGCTTGCAGTTGGCAGAACTGGGTCTCAAGTAAATGCAGCTGTTTTCAGGCATGATTCTGCTAAACAGTAGCCTGGGCCAGCCCTTATTTAAAATTATTAGGTGGTTTTCCTTTCAAGACAAAAATAAATCACAAGGAGTCAGCAGGACATACAAGGCCCACCAGAGCCTGGCCCCGACCTCTCTACCTCACCAGCTCTCTCTCTAATCACCCTCCACCTCTGTCCCCTGTTCTCTTTCATTCCTCTTTTGCGCTCACCTCAGCCAGGCCTCGGGTCTTCCCACATCCCTCTGTTCTCAACCTGCCTCATGATTCTGGATCCTCAGATCTTCGTGTGTTTCCCACAAGGTCACTTGTACATTATTTAGTTAAAACAAACAAAAAAAAAATCAAACTCCCCCAATCCCAGGATAATATAGCCCTGAGTCAGGGCACACAGCTTAGAGAAGAGACTATGGGTTGGTTACAGCCCCACTCATCCTCTTAGTGGGATAGGCTTGTGCAGTGAGCAACCTGCCCAGCTGTACATGGTGGTCCTGCCCCACAGACTGGGTTAGGGGCCTGTCCTCTTCGCACGCAAAGCTTTTCTCTTTCTAAGCGCTTTTCACCATCAAATATGATTATTTCTACCTTCTTATTCCCCCTCCCAGGGCATATGTAACTGGACTGTGAAATTCTTGTGCCCTTGGTTTCTGTACCTCTAATGCTTAGCTCAGGCTGGCCATGATCAACCCCAGTCTCCCTGGTTGGGAAAAGGAAGTAAGAAAGGAAGCGAAGAAGGAAGGAAAGGAGGCAGCCCCACATTGGTTGATTGGCCTGTACCAGCATCCTAGCAGGTCTTGGGTACCACTTCGGGAGGGCCACCCTCAGAGTCTGCCAGGTAAGGACCTAAAGCCCCTGGCCCCAAGCTAACTGGTGTCCGTTCTCTTTCCAAGATGCGCCACTGGAGGGAGATGCTGGCCCTTCAGGTACTTACTTTCTGCCCTCGGAAGCCCTGGGGAGCAGCAGTCTGAGCCAAGAGACCCCCAAAGAGAGAGTGACCACGGCCCCTCTGAATCCAGCGCAGTCAGGGGACGAGCTTCGCAAGCCAGAGTTGGAAGGGATGGTCCCCTCCGCACCTGAGGACTCCGCGGCCACGTCCGTGCTGCTTCCGCTTCCGGAGGAACCCGGCACCAGGCATGCCTTACCCCCCACGAAGAAGCCGCCTTCGCTCAAGCAGGTGAACTTGACCAGGAAGCAGCTGAGGCCGAAGGCCACCACCGCAGCAGCCGTGCAGAGGGTGGCGTCCCAGCCAGCATCCTCGGGCCTGGGTCTCCTCTCCTCTGCCACGGAGAAGCCCCGCCCACCTGGGGACCAGGACCCCGTGGCCTCCGCAGGGGAGGAGACCCACCCACTGTCGCTGTCCTCGGAGGAGCCCCTCTGGCTGGAGCGGAAGGAAGGTGCAGTCCCCACGACGCCCGCGCCCCTGCAGATCGCCCCCTTCACCTCGCAGCCGCCGGTGGCCCACACGCTCCCCCAGAGCCCTGACCCCGGGGCGCCCGCCGTGCCTGAGGAGGCCCACGAGGCTCCCCCAGGGGATGCCAGCCCCATGAGCCTGATGGACAAGTGTGAGAACGAGCTGACCGGGTCAGCCTCGGAGGAAAGCCAGGAGACCACGACGTCCACCATCATTACCACCACGGTCATCACCACCGAGCAGGCCCCAGGTGTGCAGCCCCCAACCCCTCCAGCCCTCCCGGCACTGCGATGAGGCACCTGCTGTGTGCAGGGCATGGGAGAGGGGGGCCGGGGAGGTCCACGTCCCACCATTGGTTACCATCTATGGAGCCCTAGCTATGAGCCTGACCCTGTGGCCCAGAATTAACATCCCTGTTTTAGAGATGAGACCCCTGAGACCGTAAGACATCGAGTACCCTGCCCAATGCCACACAGCTAAACAGCGGGATTCAAAACCTTTCATCTTGGAACAGAATCCTTTTGTCTGCCTAGAAGGCCCTAGCCTTTCAAGGTGCTTTTGCTTTTACCGTTACATGAACTTGATAAAATGCACGTCTGTGTTCCAGTCTTTCTTCTGTCTCTTTTTCCATCTTCAAACACAGAGGAGAGACATCAGCTGTCAGTCATACATTGATTTTGGACAAAGGCAATGTGGCCGCTCAGGAAAGAGTATGAGCTCTAGGTTTGACTCCTGCTCGCTGTGTGAGCTTGGCCCAGATGCGCACCCTCTCTGAGCTTTGCTTTACTTACCTCTGAGATGAGAATGAAATATCAGTCCCTTCGAGGATGAGCGGGGTCACCCCTGTAGACCGCTGAGGTGCCTAGCAGCATGTAGGAAGTTATCGTTCTGTGTCAGATGCTGCTCTTTGATTATCCTGTTGATTCTGGAGCTGAAGGAGAATGAACAGCAGTGGGAGGAGTGGGGACAGGAGAACACAGGTGCCCCTGAGGCCCTGTTCCAGCCGCAGCCCATCTGAGAGATGACATCTGAGCTGTTCTCCATGTCCTAATGACAGTGCTTTCCTCCAGCTCTCTGCAGTGTGAGTTTCTCCGATCCTGAAGGGTACATCGACTCCAGTGATTACCCACCGCTGCCCCTCAGCAACTTCCTGGAGTGCACGTACAACGTGACAGTCTACACTGGCTATGGGGTGGAGCTCCAGGTAACCCCGGAAAGGTGCCCTGCAGTGGCTGCCTCTTCCAGCAGGAAGTCTGTGAAGGATTGTCTGAGTCAGGCTTGTTTTTATCATCCTAACCAGTTTGGTTCTGGCTTTGCCCTAATGGGGCAATTTAAGCTGGGCTTTGGTGGATGAATAGGAGTTCCCAACTCAGGGCACAGCTGAAATAGCTTGGCACACATGGAGGGAAGGGGATGTGTTGATAAATTGTAATCATTACACCCAGAAGGAAAGTCCTCTGAGAGCCTGCTTATCAAACACACACATAGTCATGGAAGCCCCATGTGGCTCATTTGATTCATAAACTTTTGGCTGCAAACTAAGAATGGAAAAGCGGGGTGGCATAGTGCTCAAACATCTGGGTTTTAAGTCGCAGCTCTACCAGTTAATGCTATATGACTTTGGGTAAGGGACTCCAGCTCTCTGAGCCTCAGTTTCCCCATCAGTAAAACAGATGAAAATGTTGCTACTTTACAGAGTTTCAGGGAGGAATAAATATGACAGTGCACAGAGCGCATTCATCCAGAGCCTAAGGGAGAGAGAACGGGCACTCAATGCATCTTACCAATTATCCCCACCCTAGCTCCAGGCCATCCCCAACCGACCTCCCCATCTTTAGAAGCACTTTTTGATATGAAGTAAGATGACATGCCAGGAAGTGGTGAACCGTCCAGTTCACTGTCCCGCAGAAGAAAGTGTGGAAGTGAAGCCAGAAATGGAGGCCAGTACCACGTGGTGGCAGACCCTTCCAGGCCAAGATTAGAGGCTGGACATGTGCTTTTTCCTCATGGGCAGTAAGGAGCCACCAGAAGATTTTAAGCAGAGTCAGTTGCATGACATAAGCAGAACTTTACTCTAGGAAGGTTTTCTGATTGTATAGCGAGGATGAAAGGTCAGCCTCTCGGCAGAACTTGTGTCCAGAGCTTAGTACAGCATGTGGCACATGGTAGGTACTTCGTAAATGTTCATGGAATCAACCTGGAGAAAAGTTCAGTCCAGCTGATTCTGGCACTTGATGAACGCTTACCTCCACTTGAAGAGACCCACTCTGTCTAATACTGTACGGAGCTTTTTATCAGGCACAGTAGAATTCCTTCGTTAGCACCTACTCTGTACCAGTCACAGCAATGGGGGACAGGGTGGTGTGTAAAACTGATGCAGTGCCTGCCCTAAAGGAGTCTGCCGTTTTGTGATTGAGATAGACACACATGAAAGACATTGGATGCTTCTCCCAATGGTCTGTAGTAGATGTTCATAGTGGATGTTGTAGAATCACAGTGGAGAGACAGGCAAGCTCCTTGGCAGTTAGGGAAGGTTTCACGGAGAAGGGTAATTTTAGTGGGGCTTTGACGAATGAGTAGGCGTTCATCAAAGAGAAAAGAGAGTAAGATGTATGGCCTGAAAGAGGAAAGGCTTGTCAGTAATGCCTGCCTTGCTTACACAAGAGGCAAGGATCTGGGGTCCCAGGCCCCACTAAGAGAAGCAGAAATACCCATCTTGGGAACTGGGGACTGACTAAGGTCCCCACCCCACCCCCGCTCCATTTGTTCAGCATCCTTGTCTGCAAGTAAAGTATCTCCCTTCTTTCTCTCCCAAGCCTGGAAAGTGGACTTGGCAAACCAAGTACATGGAGCTTTGAGGAGGCTCTGCCATTGAAGCCACCGTTGAGGAGGATAAGAAAGTGGGCCTGAGAAAGCCCTAGAGATGAGGCCCCCCACACCCTCACCAGTTTATGCAGAAGAGCAAGAATGTATTCAGTCAGTCTGTAAAGATTTATTGAGCACCTACTATGTGCCAGGCACGATTTTAGGCCCTGGGGACCCTGAGCAGCATGGAAAGTTTCCTGCCTCCCTGGAGCTTACCTTCTGGTGAAATGCCTTCTGTCTCCCTGGATATGGGACCTCAGGCACAAGCTGATCAAACCCCTGCCCCCACCTGCCAGCTCCAGAAGACTCTGTCTCGGCTACCAGCATCCAGAAGCCTCTTTCATGGGACCTCAGATAAGGGGGCTAACAGATGCCCTGTCTCAAACATGACTCCGATTCTGTCTACCCCTACCTGTCTCCAGGTGAAGAGTGTGAACCTGTCCGAGGGGGAGCTGCTTTCCATCCGTGGGGTGGACGGCCCCTCCCTAACCATTCTGGCCAACCACACCCTCCTGGTAGAGGGGCAGGTGATCCGAAGCCCCACCAACACCATCTCCGTCTACTTCCGGACCTTCCAGGATGATGGCCTTGGGACCTTCCAGCTGCACTACCAGGGTAAGATCAGGCTGAGGCTGTTGAGATGTAGCTTTTGTCTCCCTTTCTCTCTGGAGCCAAGGATTCTCACCCTTTTTGTGCCAGGGACCCCCTCTGGCAGTTTGGTAACACTGTGAACCCCTTTTTAGATTTGTGTTTTTAAGAACATAAAATATATACAATTCAAAAGGAAGCCATTCATATTTAATAGCAGTTGTCAAAATATTGTTTTCATCTATGATATCATAATCTATGTGCTTCTTTATTAACACATTAAATAATATTTCCCGGTGGCTCTGATAATTACTGTAATTTCAAAGGAGCGTAAGAAATATGTCAAGATATTCATTTTGACATGAAAATATCTATGATTTCTCTTGGTGACAAAGTCACAGGTTCTGTGACTATGTTACAGGTTGTTGCCTACATTTGTGATTGAAAGAAATATCATTGTTAAGTGAAACGTTAATGAGAAAAAGCAAGCCCCTTTTTCCCATTCAAGTTCATGTCTCCTGAATCTGACACACAAATCCCGTGAGAGTCCATGGGTTTCTAGGAAAGAGCCTCTGCTACCGGAGTCCTTCTGTCTTTTTTCTTCTTCTCCACTGATTTCTTTCTTTCCTTTTTGTCTGTTTCTAGTCTCCTTTCTTTTGTTTTCTGTTCACCTTTCTCCTCGCTCTTTTCTTGCTTCATATCTTTCTTTCCTCCCCTCCCTCTCTTCATTCCCACCCCCATTCTCTCTTCCTTCTCTCTCTCATTTCAATGTCATCCCATTTTCCCCACCTCCTGGGCGGTTTCCAAGACCTCGGGTTACATCCCTTACCAGGAGCTCCCCCTGGATACTTGCCAAGTATATGACGGGGAAGGGGAGCCCTTAGCCACACTTTGGGAGATGGAAAGCTATCCACATTTACGTCACATTGACTAAATGTCTGGAAAAAGAATTCATTTAAAAATTTCCCCTTGGGTGTTTCTGAAACAGATGGGTGACTGTATACAGGAGTGTCCGTTTCCTCACACCTTCTCAATACGCAGACTACCGTCTGTTGTCTTTGCTAATTTAAAAATGGAAAAAATAGCTCATTGAGCCATGAGCTTGAATTTGGTCCTCCTCATGGGAACCGGGAATGCAGACATCCCAGGCTGCAGGAGAGGTCAGACCATAGTCTAGTGGTGGAGCTAGGATGGATTCAGCACCCTCTTATGAAAATGAAACTCAAGGAGCTCGACGTGGTCACGTACACCCTTCTACCACCCCATCCAGTGAGCTCTGTGCACCAGATATTGGGCTAAGGAGGCTCTTCTTTGGCATTTCACATGTAATCCTTACCGCCACCTGTGAAACAGGGATGATCACAGAGAGGAGAGTGAAGTTCAGGGCACTGTGTCACTTTCTCAAGGTCACGCAGTTTCTGAGTGATGGAGTAAGAGAATGGAAACTCACATCCATCTCCCTCAGAGCCCAAGCCCTTACCTCCCAGGACAGTTGTTTCCAAGCTTTCATATCTTGGGCATTTCCTGAAGAACTGGTTATTCTAACTCTGGTCCAAGAGCCTGCATTTTTATCAGACACCTAAGCTGTTCGTGCAGGTGAGACTAACCTACCTGGGTGATCCTGTCCCTCCTGTGCTCAAGGAGAAGGCCATTCTGTCTCCAGGGAGAGATGGGAACACGTACGTCCCCCCAAACCTGCTGTCTCTGGTTAGGCAGGGTGGGGAGCTTTGAGCCTAGAAAAAAGTGCTCATCTGGCAGTCTCAGACCACGTGATCAACTCGAGTCACACAAATACCCTCCTCCAGCACTCCAGGGGCCTCAGGGGCCTCATCTTTTCTCCTCAGCAAAAAACTGACTCCCGGGATATGGGTCACCTTCTTTATCTCCCCCTCTGAGAGATGACTGTCTGGCCCTGCATTTCTTCCCAGCCTTCATGCTGAGCTGCAGTTTTCCCCGCCGGCCCGACTACGGGGACGTCGTGGTGATGGACCTGCACTCAGGTGGGGTGGCCCACTTCCACTGCCGCCTGGGTTACGAGCTCCAGGGTGCCACGACACTGACGTGCATCAATGCCTCCAAGCCCCACTGGAGCAGCCGGGAACCCATCTGCTCAGGTACATGCCAGCCTCAGCCAGACCAAACACGGATGGTCCACTTAAGAGGGAAGAGACCAGCCCCCAGGGTATTAAGATTGACCTTAGTGAGGAGAGTCCTCCAAACGTAGATGGCTGCTGCCATTTAAAGTTTTGTTATATGATCAAATTGACCGTTAGTGACGTTTAGTACCTTCACAATTTTGTGCACCCATCACCACTATCTTTATTACCCCCAAAAGGACACCCTGGACCCAGTAGCAGTCACTCCCCATTTTTCCCTGTCCCCAGCCTCTGGCAACCACCAATATGCTTTCTGTCTCTATAGAGTTGCCTATTCTGGACATTTCCTATACATGGGATCGTACAATATGTAATCTTCTGTATCTGGCTTTTTTCACTTAGCATAGTGTTTTCAGGGTTCATCCGTGTTGTAACGTCTGTCAGAACTTCATTCCTTTTTATGACTGAATAATATTCCACGGTACGGATAGGCCACATTTCCTCTGTTCATTCATTGGTGGACATTTGAGTTGTTTCCACTTTGGGGGTATTAGGAACAATGCTGCTGTAAATGTCTGTATGCACGTTTTTATGTTTTCATTTCTCTGGGGTGTATACCCCAAAGTGGAATTGCTGGGTTATATGGTAATACCACGTTTAACTTTTGAAGGAACCGTCAAACTGTTTTCCACAATGGCTGCACCATTTTACTTTCCCACCAGCCATGTATCAAAGTACCAGTTTCTCCACATCCTCACCGGCACTTATTTTTCCATGTCTTCTTTTTATTATTATAGCCATATAATGATGTGGGTGTGAAGGTATCTTACTGTGATTTTGATTTGCATTTTCCTAATGGCTAATGACTTTGAGTATCTTTTCATATGCTTGTTAGCCATCTGTATATCTTCTAGGAGAAATGTCTATCCAAGTACTTTGCCCATTTTTAAAATTTGGTTGTTTGTCTTTTCCTTGAGTTGTAGGAGTCCTTTTTATATTCTGGATACTAGACCCTTACCAGATATGTGATTTGCAAATATTTTCTCCCACTCTGTGGGTTGTCTTTTCACTTCTTGATAGTGTCCCTAATTTTGACAAAGTCTAATTTGTGTAATTTTTGTTTGTTGCTTGTGCTTTGGATATGACAGCTGCCATATTTTGAGCCCAGTCCATATGCCAGGGTTCTGATAAATCCTCACAGCAATCCTACATGGTGGGAACAATTATCCCCATTTTACAGATGAGGAAACTGAGGCTCATGGAGGTGAAGTTTCTCCCTCAAAGTCACCAGATAGAAATTGAACTGAGTCCAGAACCCTTCTCTCCTGAGCTCTTTTCCTTACATCTTCACTGTTCAAAGTGCAATCTGCAGACCAGTTTATTAGAAATACACAATCCCAAGCCCCATACAAAACCAAGTGAATCAAAATCTACATTTAAAATGCTCCTTTTGTGGTTCATGTGCACATTATAGATTGAGAAGCACTCTGTACCACACTCTGTCTGCCCCAGTGGCCATAACCTTGACCATCCTCAGTTATCAAGAGAGCAAATCTCTATTAGATTCTCAAAAGTCCTGACCATGGCCAGGAGAGTGTAGGCTGCCCACATTAAACTGAGCGCCTACTCTGTGCCAGGCCATGTAAAGGAGAATGTACAAGGAGAATACTGGGAATAAGAAAACATCACTTCTGCCCTCCAGGCATTCATATAGTCAGTAGAATTCAAAATGCAAATGAGAGCTGATGATAAATTCTCAGATTTAATTGTTGCGGTATCGTTCCCCCAAGGCCCTTCAGAATTTTTCTTTTTTTTTTTAACAAAGACAAAATATTCAAACCATAGGGCAGTTGGTCTCCATGCCTCCCTCACGTTAATTTTTATCTATGTATGAAATCAGAGAGGAATTAAGCCTCAATTTGTGCTAAGAAAGACGGATGGGGAGCCGCGGCTGGCAAATTGAAACCAGTCATCAGTCGGCTTAATAATATTAGCAAGGAATGGGAGCAGAGAGGCCGCAAATGAGTGGCAGCTCGGGGAGGACAGGTGGCCGGCGCCCCCCACCAGGGACAGTGTCCATCTCCTTAGCTCCTGAGCTATGGGGCAGTAATGCTGGCTACATTTTGAGCACCTACTCTGTGCCAGGGACAGCACCAAGCCCTCTACATGCAGTGTTCCATTGACTTAACCACCACAGTCCCATAAAGAGGGTGGAATTATTATTAACATTTTACAGTGACCTAGATATTCAGAGAGCTTCAGTGACTCGCCCTAGATCCACAGCAGATAAGTGGCGCTGGCCAGATTTGAACCTTCGCTTTTGGATGGGGATTCGGGAGAGGTAGCTGGAGAGCCTGCGTCCCAGTGCTCTGTCCGTGGTCCTGAAAGAACTACTGTACAGGACTTCTTGGTAGTGTCTTTGCTGTAGGTCACAGCAGAGTCCAGAGCAGAGAAGGGAGCTATCTGCCTTTCTCATCAGTGCAAGTCCTTATTAGTCGTGCAGTCATTCAGCAAACATTTAATGAGAACCAAATGTCTCCTAAAAATAAGACTACCTCCCCACATTTGTATAACTCTTCCTAGTTCACAAATCACTTTTTAATATTTATTAAATTTTTATGATAAAAGTAATACATGGCTCTGGTTAAAAAAAAAATCCAAGAAAGTGTTGAAGACAGTAGCAAATCACTTTTATATTCCTGGTCTCAATTGACCCTTGCATATAGCTCATTGAAATAGATATAGCGGACCATTTTCTAGCTTCTTTTTTCCCACTTAAAATATAGTGAATATTTTCCTATATTCTCAAGTTCTCTGAGAACATGGTTCTTAAAACTATATGACTGACATGCATTTATTTCACCAAGCATCTGTACGCGGACATTCATGTTCTTTCTCGTTTTTTGCTCTTAGAGGCAATCTGGCAGTGAACACCCTCATTCATACATTTTTGTGAAACTCTCTAAATCTTTTCTTAAGGTAAATTCCCAGAACCTTAATTACTAGGTCAAAGTGTTTGAACATATTTTCCAGATTTTTCATCAAATTGCCCTCCTGAAAGGCCACAGCAACTTGCATTCTAACCTGTGCTGGATGAGAGTGACCATTTCCTATCACTGGAGATAGCTTTCCAGTTTATTGCTGCTTTTTATCTTGACCAATTAGGTGGATAAAGATAGAATATAGTTTAGATTTGCATTTCTTTTATTACTAGTGAGGCTGTATTTTTTTAGTGCTTACTAAGTAATAGAAGTGTATTTCTTCTTTTGAGAACTGCCTATTTATGTCCTTCTTAATTACCATTTTGTAATTAGGAATCAGGGCACAGCCAGTGCCTGGAAGAATCCTTAAATCACAGCCATTCATCCCCCGCCATGGAACGCACATGGCAATGGTTCTAATCATGGAATTAGACCTCCTGTCAAACAGGATGAACCTGTCTCAGGAGGATGGGACTTTTCCCATGGTTTCTCTCTTCCCCAGCCTATTTCCTCCCATGAAGGGGTGGGGAGTGGGAAAGGATGAAACCCTCACTTCCTCTCTCTCTCTGTCTCTCTCTGCAATCCTCTCACTGCCCACCCACCCCTACTCTCTGACCCCAGCCCCTTGTGGAGGGGCTGTGCACAACGCCACCATCGGCCGCGTCCTGTCCCCAAGTCACTCTGGAAGTACCAATGGGAGCCAGTTCTGTATGTGGACAATTGAAGCTCCAGAGGGCCAGAAGCTGCATCTGCACTTTGAGAGGCTGTCACTGCACGAGAAGGACAGGTAAAACTCTGAGGGTCCCCAGCCAGCCTCATTCCTTCCCAGAGTGTTAGAACGTGGCTTGGGATTTGGAGTCTTGAAAGGACTAAAATGCTGCCTCATGGACGTCAAGAAAGGAAGAGCTGGGGAGGGTGGCAGGGATATTAGAGACCATCATCTTTGATCTCTTCCTTTTACACATAAGGAAACTAGGACATACAGAGGGGAAGGGACTTACCGTAGTCACACAGCAGGGTAGGGGGAGAGGCAAGAAGGGAATCCAGTTCCCCCACCTCGAACTGCCTCATCCCTTCTCCTGCACATCCCTTTCTGCAATTGAACAAGGAGGGAATGTTTACTGAGCATCTGCCCTGTGCCCAATCATGTATTAGGCTCCATGGAGAACAGGAGAGAAGTAGGAAACATTGGTTCCTGGCAGTTGAGATGGAAAAACCAGACTTACGTATAAGAAGGAACTAGAGAAGATACAAGACAACATCTAACCAAGAGTATGTCTGTAGATGCTAAGTTATATGCACAGAATCCAGAATCTGAAAACTCTGAGAACTTATTCTAGAATATTCTGGAATGTTCTAGAAAATTAGGGTCTTAGCCGCTTAGACTTGCTGTCTTAGGTTGAGTTCCCTTGGAAACAGACAGAGTGACAAAGATGTGAGAGAAAGTGGTTTGTTTGGGAACTGATCTTAGAAAGCACCAGGAAAATGAGCAGAGAAGGAAAGGGAGTAGATCCAGTATGTATTAGTAGGCAGGTGACTGCAGAGACAACTGGGTCTCTATCTACTGTGGGCCTCCAGGAAGCTGTGTTGAGCAGGGCTCAGAGCGCTCCTATCGGAGGGTGAGGGAGCTGGGTATTTATCCACCCCCACCATCCGTGTTGGAGGAGGCGTGCTCCTGGACACACTGACTCCCCAACACTGCCTGCCACCCTTGGAGCTGGCTGATTCTCAGAGACTCTGGAAGCCAGCCGAAAATGGGTGAGGAATGAGTACTGAGGGGATATGGGTAGGGCACCAACAGAATGTCAGCACCTTAGAATTCTGGAATCTGTCCGATGTTGATCTTAGAATTATATAGTGTCCTGGCTTCTTTGAAGCTTCAAACCTAGACCATTAACCTCTAGGAAAGGATTCTGAGAGAAAATACCAGAAAACTGAATAAGCGACCCAACTCTGGAGTCTACTTCCTTCCAAGTCGTCCAGCTTTATCCTGAACAAGTCCGTATCAATAAATCACTGCTTTAAAGTACAAGGTGTGGGGCTTCCCTCGTGGCACAGTGGCTAAGAATCCGCCTGCCAGTGCAGGGGACACGGGTTCGAGCCCTGGTCCGGGAAGATCCCACATGCCATGGAGCAACTAAGCACGTGCGCCCCAACTGCTGAGCCTGCGCTCTAGAGTCCATGAGCCACATCTACTGAGCCTGCATGCCACAACTACTGAAGCCCGCACGCCTAGAGCCTGTGCTCCGCAACAAGAGAAGCCACTGCAATGAGAAGCCCGCGCACCACAACAAAGAGTAGCCCCTGCTCACCACAACTAGAGAAAGCCTGCACGCAGCAATGAAGACCCTTAATTAATTAATTAATTAATTAATTAATTTCAGAAAAGAAGAAATGGGACCTGATCTAAACCTTGGAAAGAGATTCGATCAGGGAACCCAAAATACAGTGAGTGGGTAGAGTAGCCCAAGCAGGGAGAATAGGAGTGGGGGGTGGGCAAAGATGTAGAGGTAAATGGGGATCATCTTCTGAAGGGCTTTGGGTACCGGGCTGCTTCTATAAGCTATAGATAGCCATGGAAGGATTTTGAGTAGAGGAGAGAAATGAAGAAAGATTTTAAAGGTGGTTTCCCCCAAAATGAAATCTTTCTAAACTCCAGTCCCATAGTATGCAGCACAGAAGGTGGGTTCTCTGGTCAAACATGTTTGGGAGACAATATATACACAGTCTCTGTCTTGGAAGGTGCTAATGCACATTAGCTGGCAAAGGCACTGACAAGTCCTGCAAGGGAAAAAATGTTTAATTTTTATTTAACCTGGCATTTCCCAAACCCATTTGACCATAGACTGTGTATAGATTTTTATTACTATTTTAGACATTCTAGAGAACATAAGTAGAAAATTGCTATTTTTGGAAGATTAATTGACTAGAGATTTTGAGATCCTGAGAATTTGCTCTAGAGCAAAAGGCATTGGTTCTCTGAAAGAGGAGTCCTGGGGCATGGCCCCCAAGATACAACAAAATCAGCAGGGATCAGAAGATTGTGAAGAGGCCCCTCCCCACTCTCGGAATGGCCCTTGGCCTCTACCTCAGCCCCCTCCTCATCCCAGCCCCAGTGGACACATGGCAAAATGAACAGACTGTGACTCTAACATTTATGCATTTTGCTGACATTAGAAATTCATATGATAAATCCTTTCTGTGGGTCACAGTAAAAAAAAAAAAAAAACGAACTCCAAGGATTAAAAATGCCTGTTTATGAGTCCAGAAAAATAAGTGATCCAATTTGTATACTGGTTTCTTCCCCATTTTTACGTAACTTTTTTAAAAATACCAAGGCTAGCAAAGAGCCAAGTGCCAAAGGTTGTATTTTTCCTTTTTAATAAATTTATTTATTTATTTATTTTTGGCTGTGTTGGGTCTTCATTGCTGCATGCGGGCTTTCTCTACTCTTCCTTGCGGTGCACAGGCTTCTCATTGTGGTGGCTTCTCTTGTTGTGGAGCACGGACCCTAGGCGCATAGGCTTCAGTAGCTGTGGCACGTGGACTCAGTAGCTGTGGCACGTGGGCTCAGTAGTTGTGGCTCGAGGGCTGTAGAGCGCAGGCTCAGTAGTTGGGGCACATGGGCTTAGTTGCTCTGTGGCATGTGGGATCTTCCCAGACCAGGGCTCGAACCCATGTCCTTTGCATTGGCAGGTGGATTCTTAGCCACTGTTCCACCAGGGAAGTCCCCAAAGGGTTTTAATAACAGTAAAAATGAATACCAACATTTTGTCTGATGCCTTTCATTTTTCAGGACACTTTATCTTGTTGTATTCTCACAGTCCCCCTATAAGATAGGTAGGAAAGACATTGTGATCCCTCTTTTCATGGTTGTGGATACTGAGGCACAAGATGTGTTGAGACTTCTGTAAGCTCAGTGGGTAGGGAACTGGGGACTAGAAATTGGGACTCCTGACTCCAGGCACGGTGGTCTTAGGAGATAAAAATCAGTGACAGAGTCTAGTAGGGGTCCAGTGCTTGGTCACTTGACTTGCATACCTGCTCTGTCCTGCGCACTTTATATCCATGGTCTCTAATCCCCACACTCTTTGGTGTAGGTGTGCTTGTACCCATTTTACAGATGAAACAGAGGCTCAGTGGGGTGCAGTGTTTTTGTCCAAAGTCACTCAGCTCAGAAGTTAAAGTCGGAACTCTGTCTGATTATATACATATCAGTGTTTCAGGAATGATATTAGCCCAATCATCCCGGCTTCTCAATTAGTAATAATAATCAGTATCTATTAATTAATTCATCTGGTCATTACATCATACCCAGCACTTTCCTTAAGAGCTCAGAATCTATCCATGAGCCTGGGACAAGCATTGTACGGAAAGGGAGACAAATTCGAATAGATGAAGCAGAGTGTCCGGGCGAGTATGGGGTGAAATCGGGATGTGAGTCTGGGATTGAGGCCCCGGAGCGGGTGGTCACAGCACACACCTCCCACTGCTCTGCATCAGCCGCCCGAGAAGACCTCATATTGGCTCTTGTCTCCTTCCCCACTGCCAGGATGATGGTCTACAGTGGGCTGACCAACAAGTCCACCCTTCTCTACGACTCCCTCCAAACCGAGAATGTCCCCTTTGAGGGCCTGCTGAGTGACGGCCACACCATCTGCATCGAATTCACATCTGACCAGGGGCGGGTGGCCTCAGCCTTCAACATCCGGTTCGAGGGTGAGGGTCCCGGAGGCTGCCCCGTCTCCTGGGGTGGCAGCGTGGGAGCAGGGGAAGCATGGCGGGGCCGGGTCATGGGAGGTAGAAATCTGACCTGCAAAGGATCGGGGAGAAGCCGTAGCTGGAGTGACTCTTGGACTTCCAAAGGCCACCTCTGCGGAGTTGGGAGAGCAGAGGTTCTTGTTCCCATTTTAGATATGAAAATAATGAGGCCCAAGAGGCCAAGTGAATGGCCTAAGGGCCCTCAGCAGGTCAGTGGGAACTGGAATGTGGGGTCTGGTACCCGTTTCCCTTGGGGCTTCCCTGAACAGCAAGAGGGGCCCCTGCTTCTGAGACACAGCCCTGTGAGCCACCCCTGACTCATTTGAGCGGCTGCCCTCTTTTGTGTCCTGGCCCCAGCCTTTGAGAAAGGCCACTGCTATGAGCCCTACATTCAGAACGGGAACTTCACCACGTCCGACCCGACCTATAACATCGGGACCATAGTGGAGTTTACCTGCGACCCCGGCCACTCTCTGGAGCAGGGCCCAGCCATCATTGAGTGCATCAACGTGCGGGACCCATACTGGAACGACACAGAGCCCCTGTGCAGAGGTGAGTGGGTCACAGCCCTCCTCCCAGGGCACCCCAGAGCCCTCCACCCCTTCAGATGCAAGGCCCAGCTTATATACCAATTTTAGGCGTAGAATCCTTTCTGGAGCTCACCCTCCTTTGGGTCAGGTTTGCTGCTGGTCCTTGAGAAAATCACAAAATGGATAAAATTGAAAAGTTGCCTCTTCCTCCAGGCACAGGGCCCCATCATGCACAGCTTGGTGAGAAGATCGCTGCATGGATTTCAGCTCCTGCCTGTGCTATGCAGACATGTGCAGTGCACAACCCGCCCAACAGCACATGGCAGCCCTGAGTCTAATTAATGATAATGATAATAACAGTTGTTAATAGGAGTGGAAAAAACTGTGTTGCAGGCACTCTGTGCCTTATCTGATTTAATCCTCACTACAACCCTGTGAGGTGCATATTATTATTGATCCCGTGTACAGATGAGGAAACAAGCTGTGATGTGACATGCTTCAGGACACACTGAGGGTAATTGGCAGAGGTGGGAATGGAACCTGGGTCTCTCTGTTCTCAGAGACCTGTGCCCTGAGCCCCTTTGGACAATGTCAGCTGTGTGGAATCCTCATCTACGGGGACTTCCAGTGCCCTGCCCTCCCCTATTTCTCCATGTTCAAGGCCACTGAGCCACCCCGAGCCTGGACCCATGTGGGGAATGTGGAGTAATGAACAGAGCCCTGGCTCCTGGCAGCCGCCACCTGGATGGTGGTTGGCGTGAAATCACAGCCTTGCCGTGGTGAGGGATTGACCCCTGTATTAAATGTGCTGGTTTAACAGAGCGGAATTTATTGGCGCTTTGGCCTCTGCCACACTGAGAATTTTCCAAAGCGGTAAACACGGAGTGAAATTTAAAGGGTCAGGCGCCAGGTGCGGCCACATCTCCACTTCCAGTTCAGAGCCAGGGCGTTCCACAGTAACGTTAAGAATTACTGAACGCTTACCTTGTGCCAGGCGCTGTGCTGTGCTTGACATCCATGAGCTCACTTAAGCCTCAGAATAACCCAGTGAAGTCAACACTGGTGTTTCTCCCTGCTCTACAGAGGGAGGCATCTGAGGCTCCAGGAGCTTATTACATGCCTTGTCACAGAGCCTTTGGTGGCAGAGGCAAGACTCGAACCCAGGTCCATCTGACTAGAATGTACCATCTCTAGTCACTATTCACCCTGCTCTAGGGGAGGGCTATTAAGGATGCACTTGAAACTTTGAACTCTGTCCTTCGTCCTGAAAGAACTACAGTCATCCTTCAGTATCCACAGGGTACGGGTTCCAGGGCACACACCCCCGTGCCCCCAATACCAAAATCCGTGGATGTTCAAGCCCCTTATATAAAAGGGCACATCCTCTCATATACTTTAAATCATCTCTAGATTACTTATAATTCCTAATACAGTGTAAATACTATGTAAATAGTTGTAAATACAATATAAATGCTATGGGAATGTCCTAAATGCAATGTTAACGCTATGTGAATAGTTGCTGGTGAGTGGCAAATTCAAGTTTTGCTTTTTGAAACTTTCTGGAATTTTTTTTCAAGTATTTCTGATCCCCTGTCGGTTGAATCCGTGGATGCAGAACCCATAGTACAATGTCCTTGCCCCACCTTTGCCAAATTTCAGCTAAAGGAGGCAGGTGGCCAGTCCTAATTTAATCATTCCGCGCACACATGTATGGACTGTCTGACTTCATAGACCACACTCTTAACTGTTACACCATATCTGCTTCCTTATGAATAATGTGTGTGTGTGTCTGTGTCTTTACAGCCATGTGTGGTGGGGAGCTCTCTGCCGTGGCCGGGGTGGTGCTGTCCCCAAACTGGCCAGAGCCCTACGTGGAAGGTGAAGATTGTGTCTGGAAGATCCACGTAGGGGAGGAGAAACGGATCTTCTTAGATATCCAGTTGTGAGTGTTTTTGATGGGTGGACCCCCCAGGCCAGCCAGTTGGGGAAGAAATTGCTCCTGCTTTATTGTTTCAACCAATATTAAGCATCTACTGCGTGTCAGGGACTGTGCAAAGAACTGGCGTCCCTATGGTGAGGAAGTGACAACATCATACGTACCCAGAATGAGTTCCTATCCTCAGGAAAGTCAGTTGCCTAAGGAAACAGGCACTAAGTGAGGAATTGCATTGATGGAGCTTTGTTAAGCGCTGTAAGGAAAGGTGCCTGATGCCATGAGATTCT
The DNA here is from genome assembly GCF_002837175.3 of Physeter macrocephalus. Lineage (NCBI taxonomy): Eukaryota > Metazoa > Chordata > Mammalia > Artiodactyla > Physeteridae > Physeter > Physeter macrocephalus. Next base: position 7,396,840 of record NC_041232.1, on the reverse strand, counting down.
ATAACGGATTTGATATAAAGAGGAAGGTCAGAAAAGCCTTCCCTGAGGATCTGACAAAGCTCAGAACTAAAGGATGAATTGGAGTGAATTCATCCAAGAAGGAACAGAGTATGCAGAGGCCCTGTGGCAAGAGCAGGCACAGCATTTTCAGAGGACCGAATGGCTAGTATGGTCAGGAGGAGGAGGGAAATATAACATGTACACTCTGTACCACAGTAGTTTATTTTCCTATCTATCTCTCTCAACTAGACCAGAAGGTCCTTGCAGTCAGGACCTGGTCTGATTTATCTCTGTTTCAGGGTCTAACACAGAGCCTGACACACAGTAGATGCTCAGAAAATATTGCTGAATGAAGAAATGCTGTCATGAATGGACTTACCTGGCTGTGTGGCTGTTTCCAGTATTCAGTGGGGGTACCTATTAGATGCTCCATCCAGAACTTGCCCTAACTCCCCAGGTATCAGGAGAAGGGGACAGAGACACACAGTGGTGGCTAGAAAAGCAGAAGAAAGGGCTGTCCAGCAGACCCAGACACGTGGCTGGGACAGTGGGGATGCCAAGTTTGGAAGAGCCTCTCTGGATGCAGCCTGGGGGTCAGCTCTCCCCTCAAGCCTGAAGTAGAAACCCACTTGTCTGGGAAGCGTAACTTGGGTGCTGCTTGGCTTTGCAGAGGAGCCTAGCGAGAGGGAAATTATTTGCAAGGTTTTGTGCCAGTACCATACTGTTTTGATTACTGTAGCTTTGTAGTATAGTCTGAAGTCAGGACTTGTGATCCCTCCAGCTCCATTCTTCTTTCTTAAGATTGTTTTGGCTATTCGGGGTCTTTTGTGTTTCCACACAAATTTAAAAATTTTTTGTTCCAGTTCTGTGAAAAATGCCATTGGTAATTTGATAGGGATTGCATTGAATATGTAATTGCCTTGGGTAGTATAGTCATTTTAAGAATATTGATTCTTCCAATCCAAGAACACAGTATATCTTTCCATCTGTTTGTGTCATCTTCAATTTCTTTCATCAATGGCTTATAGTTTTCCGACCACAGATATTTTGCCTCCTTAGGTAGGTTGATTTCTAGGTATTTTAGTCTTTTTGATGCAATGGTAAATGGGATTGTTTCTTTAATTTCTCTTCCTGATATTCTGTTGTTAGTGTATAGAAATGCAACAGATTTCTGCATACTAATTTCATATCCTGCAACTTTACTGAATTCATTGATGAGCTCTAGTAGTTTTTTGGTGGTAGGAAACCCCATTCTAAAGCTCCTTCCTCCAGGAAGCCTTCCATGGCTCCCCACTGCCCTCATGACAAATATAAATTTATGGTCCCAGTTGATGAGCACCCCACCACCAGAAGTTGCTGGGCAAACCACCTCAGTCTTCAGCCAGGAGAAGAGGAAATCAACTCCTGATATCCTGGCTTCTGCTGAAGGTCCTCCAGCTCCATACCCCAAGACATGGTCTGTGGTCCCCTCCCTTCTGCCCAGCTCAGCATCCTCTCCTCACAGCATGCATCCCTTATGGGTGGTTTTGCTTCACCAAGACTGACCCACATCTCCCCTTGGTGTTAGAGGCCTGGATGAGGAAACAGGAAAATGGGAACCCTGCTTTCATCCCCTCCAGGCATCAAATATTCAATTAACCTTCATCTCAACATGGGATGGGGTTTCATTTCCACTACAAAGCACACGATGCAGCAGCCCATCCAGGAAACTGGAGCATTTAAGCAGAAATACTTCCCCAAAGCCAGGCCACCACCAGCATTAGCATCAAAAAAGGAACCCTTGCAGGGGGCACTTTCTTCTGATCATCTTGGCAACTCCAGATGTGAGTGTTGGCTAAGAGGGAGGACCCCTGGGTTCCCTCCTCTGTGCCCTGACAGTGATCCCTGAGCAACCCTGGACCTGTCACCCAGCCTCTCTGGGCTTCACACTCCTTCTCGGCAAAGGGACGGGTTGCCTTGAACAGAGAGGATGCAAACTGACTCCTGCAGGGTCAGGCAAGTATCATAAAATGGGAATTGGGGCTGTGTGAGGTAATGTAGAGCTGGGGGAACTGTGGTGAAGTGGGAACTACATCCCCACCTAACATCATTTAAATTCAAATTTTTAAAAAATTTATTTTATTAAAGTATAGTTGATTTACAATGTTGTGTTAGTTTCTGGCATACAGCAAACTGATTTTGTTATGTATACATACATATACACATATACATGTATATGTTTGTATACATATGTATATATGTGTATATATATACATATATGTGTGTATATATGTATATATGTACATATATATGTTATATATACTATATATGTATATGCCACCATATATACATTCTTTTCCATATTCTTTTCCATTATGATTTAGCACAGGATATTGAATATAGATCCCTGTACTATACAGTAGGACCTTGTTGTTTATCCATTCTCTCTATATAATAGTTTGCATCTGTTAACCCCAAACTCTCAATCCTTCCCTTCCTCTATCCCCCTCCCCCTTGGCAACCACAAGTCTGTTCTCTATGTCTATGAGTCTGGGTTTGTTTCATAGATAAGTTCATTTGTGTCATATTTTAGATTCCACATATAAGTGATATCATATGGTATTTGTCTTTCTCTTTCTGACTTACTTCACTTTCTGACTTACTTAACTTAGTATGATAATCTCTAGTTCGATCCATGTTGCTGAAGATGGCTTTATTTCATTCTTTTATGTCCGAGTAGTATTCCATTGTACATATGTACCACACCTTCTTTATCCATTCATCTGTCGATGGGCATATAGGTTGTTTCCACATTTTGGTTATTGTAAATAGTGCTGCTATGAACACAGGGGTGCGTGTATCTTTTTGAATTAGAGTTTTGTCCAGATATATGCCCAGGAGTGGGATTGCTGGGTCGTATGGTAATTCTATTTTTAGTTTTCTGAGGAACCTCCATACTGTTCTCCATAGTGGCTGCACCAACTTACATTCCCACCAGCAGTGTAGGAGGATTCCCTTTTCTCCATACCCTCTCCAGCTATTGGTAGACTTTTTTTTTTAATTAATTAATTTATTTATTTATTTATGTATTATTTTTGGCTGCGTTGGGTCTTCGTTGCCGCGCGCGGGCTTTCTCTAGTTGCGGAGAGTATATACATGTATATGTTTGTATACATATGTATATATGTGTATATATATACGTATATGTGTGTATATATGTATATATGTACATATATATGTTATATATACTATATATGTATATGCCACCATATATACATTCTTTTCCATATTCTTTTCCATTATGATTTAGCACAGGATATTGAATATAGATCCCTGTACCCCCTGGGTTCCCTCCTCTGTGCCCTGACAGTGATCCCTGAGCAACCCTGGACCTGTCACCCAGCCTCTCTGGGCTTCACACTCCTTCTCGGCAAAGGGACGGGTTGCCTTGAACAGAGAGGATGCAAACTGACTCCTGCAGGGTCAGGCAAGTATCATAAAATGGGAATTGGGGCTGTGTGAGGTAATGTAGAGCTGGGGGAACTGTGGTGAAGTGGGAACTACATCCCCACCTAACATCATTTAAATTCAAATTTTTAAAAAATTTATTTTATTAAAGTATAGTTGATTTACAATGTTGTGTTAGTTTCTGGCATACAGCAAACTGATTTTGTTATGTATACATACATATACACATATACATGTATATGTTTGTATACATATGTATATATGTGTATATATATACATATATGTGTGTATATATGTATATATGTACATATATATGTTATATATACTATATATGTATATGCCACCATATATACATTCTTTTCCATATTCTTTTCCATTATGATTTAGCACAGGATATTGAATATAGATCCCTGTACTATACAGTAGGACCTTGTTGTTTATCCATTCTCTCTATATAATAGTTTGCATCTGTTAACCCCAAACTCTCAATCCTTCCCTTCCTCTATCCCCCTCCCCCTTGGCAACCACAAGTCTGTTCTCTATGTCTATGAGTCTGGGTTTGTTTCATAGATAAGTTCATTTGTGTCATATTTTAGATTCCACATATAAGTGATATATGGTATTTGTCTTTCTCTTTCTGACTTACTTCACTCAGTATGAGAATCTCTAGGTCCATCCATGTTGCTGCAAATGGCATTATTTCATTCTTTTTTATGGCTGAGTAGTATACACTGTGTGTGTGTGTGTATATATATATATATATATATATATATATACACACACACACACACACACACACCACATCTTCTTTATCCTTTCATCTGTTGATAGACATTTAGGTTGCTTCCATGTCTTGGCTATTGTGAATAATAGTATGGCTATGAACATAGGGGTGCACGTATCTTTTTGAATTATAGTTTTGTCTGGATATATGCCCAGGAGTAGGATTGCTGGATCAGATGGCAACTCTGTTTTTAGTTTTTTTGAGGATCCTCCACCTAACATCATTTAAATTCAAATTTTTAAAAAATTTATTTTATTAAAGTATAGTTGATTTACAATGTTGTGTTAGTTTCTGGCATACAGCAAACTGATTTTGTTATGTATACATACATATACACATATACATGTATATGTTTGTATACATATGTATATATGTGTATATATATACATATATGTGTGTATATATGTATATATGTACATATATATGTTATATATACATATATATGTATATGCCTCCATATATACCTTCTTTTCCATATTCTTTTCCATTATGATTTA
>NC_041232.1:7378547-7391834 GCF_002837175.3 Physeter macrocephalus | reverse complement strand
TATATGCCCAGGAGTAGGATTGCTGGATCAGATGGCAACTCTGTTTTTAGTTTTTTTGAGGATCCTCCATACTGTTCTCCATAGTGACTGCACCAATTTACATTCCCACCAATAGTGTAGGAGGGTTCCCTTTTCTCATCACCCTCTCCAGCGTTTGTTATTTGTAGATTTTCTAATGATGGCCATTCTGACTGTTGTAGTTTTTTTTAGTTTCTTTTTGTTGTTGTTGTTTTTTGGCTGCATTGGGTCTTCATTGCTGCGCGAGGGCGTTCTCTAGTTGCAGTGAGAGGGGGCTACTCTTTGTTGCTGCGCACGGGCTTCTTGTTGTGGTGGCTTCTCTTGCTGTGGAGCATGGGCTCTAGGCTCACAGGCTTCAGTAGTTGTGGCACGTGGGCTCCGTAGCTGTGGCTCATGGGCTCTAGAGTGCAGGCTCAGTAGTTGTGGCACACGGGCTTAGTTGCTCTGCGGCATGGGGGATCTTCCCCAACCAGAGCTCAAACCCATGTCCCCTGCACTGGCAGGTGGATTCTTAACCACCGTGCCACCAGGGAAGTCCCTCATTGTAGTTTTGATTTGCGTTTCTCTAACATAAATTCAGTTTGTTAAAATAATGCCCCCTCCCCTCCAAAAAGTATCTGCTGGTCAGATTGAGACTTGAGGGACCACAAGTCTAGATCCTTTCTCATGGAGGTGATAAAGCCATTTTCGTCATCGAGTACTCATTGTTGGCAAGGTTCTTTCCAAACGTTAATTAGTTTGCTCCTCGGGGTTATCCTAGAAGGAAGATGCAGCTATTATATTCAACTTATTTCCACCTGCCTTCTTACCTCTTACTTGGATGTCTAAGAGGCATCTCCAGTGACGTGTCCCCAAACTTAAACCCTTGATTCTCTTTCTCCAAACCTATTTCGCCTCATCTTCCCATCTCAGAAAGGAGTCACCTGTCCTACCTGCTGCTCAGACCCAAAAGATGTGGAGTTATTCTAGAGCAGGAGAACACTGGTCAGGGTTCCACAACGGCTTTTCTTGACAAGTAGGGTGGGGAGCAACTTCCTGATTTGCAACATTTGCCAATTTCCATGGTGTAAATACTCCCACTGTGGCCAATATCAAGCAACCAACACAAAGCCAACAGGGTCACCAAATGCCTGGACATTTAACAGTCAGCCCATATGGCCCAGTAGGAGCCACCGGGTCCAGCACACTCCCTGTGAACAGGATTCTTCCCTTTCTCTCCTACACCTGTACCCAGGGCCTCAGTACATCCCGTTGATTCTACTCAAGACTTAAATCTGCCTGGAGTTGAAGCATCTCTGACACCCCCACTGCCACCACCACCGCGGTCTAAGCCACCGCTGTCTCGTCCTCACTTGTCTCCCTGCTCCTGCTTTTGTCCCATTGGGGTCTGTTTTTAACCCAGCAGCACCCTCAGTGATCACATCATGCTCTGCCTCAAACCCTGCAATAGCTCCTCATTCTATTCAGAGTAAAAGCTGAAGTTCTTACAAAAGCCCTATGTGATCTGACCCTGGTTACAGCTCCTGCTTCACTTTTTTCCACTCTCCTCCTTGGTCTCTCCTTTTGGCCACCCTGGCCTCCTTGCTGTTCTGTAAACATACCTCAGGGCCTTTGCACTGGCTGTCTCCTACCACCCCACCCCACCCCCACCCCCACCCCGCCCAGGAATGCTCTGCCCTGAATATCCATACAGCTCACTCCCTAGCTTCCTGCAGGTCTCTGCTCCCATATTGCCTCCTCTGAGATGTCCCTCAGCACCCTTATCTAAATTAGCAGGGGGCTTCCCTGGTGGCGCAGTGGTTAAGAATCTGCCTGCCAATGCAGGGGACACAGGTTCGAGCCCTGGGCCGGGAAGATCCCACATGCCGCGGAGCAACTAAGCCCGTGCACCACAATCACTGAGCCTGCGCTCTACAGCCCGCGAGCCACAACTACTGAAGCCCGTGCACCCGGAGCCCATGCTCTGTGACAAGAGAAGCCACCGCAATGAGAAGCCCACTCACCGCAACGAAGAGTAGCCCCCACAAGCCGGCAAGCAGCAACGAAGACCCAACGCAGCCAAATAAATAAATAAATAAATTAGCAGGACGTGGAGAAAAAGCGTTCCTGAGAAAGCAACTTTTCTAAGTGGGCGGTTCTCAACCAGGGATGATTTTTGCCCCCTCCCGCCCGCCCCCAGGACACTTAGCAATGTCTGGAGGCATTTCTGGTTGTCATAATTGTAATGTGTTGGGAGAGGGGAGATGCTACTGGCATCTAGTGGGAGAGTCCAGGGATGCTGCTAAACATCCTGCAATGCACAGGGCTGCCCCCACCGACGAATTAGCGGACCCCAAATGCCAATAGTGCTAAAGCAGAAAAACCCTGATCTTTGCTGAACTGAGACCAAAAGACAGATAGAAGATGAGCAAAGATGGAGGGAACGGTGTTCCAGCCAAAAGGAACAGCATGTGCTAAGGTCCGGAAGCAGGAAAGCGTGGCTCTCTTGTTATTTGTCTGTAATATGGAATATGTGCTGAGCATTTAATGCATCCCAGGCGTTCACATCCCAGGCACCCTCACAACAAGCACATGCAGTGGGTCCTCTTATTATCTCCATTTTACAGAGGAGTAAACGGACGCTTATAGAGTAGAACAGTGACCATGATCACATGGCTGGGATTCCAACTCTGCTTGCCCTGTCTCCAGGGTCTGTGTTCTTCACCAGCTCATGAGAGGAGCTAGAGGAAGCCCTGTGTGTCTGGAGCTCAGAGATATAGGAGGCGTGACATCAACAAGGAAGCAGTAGGATCAGGCAGGGCCTTGAAGGCCACATCAGGGAGTCTGGACTTGCCCCAACTCGGCAGCAGGGGAAGGGGTTTAGGAGCTCGCAGGGTTAAGCCTTTGCAGAAGGAGGCTGAACGCTTGCGTCCCAGCCCGAGGCTCCCCGGCAAACCCTGGCTCACGCTTGGCAGAGCGGCATCTGGACCCGGCACCCCCTTCCTCCCACTGAGGGATTGAAAATAGCGTCTCACCAGCGAAGAATGCATGAGGCCCAGGAACTGCTGGGTTTAATTTATCTTGCTCGGTTTCCGCTGACAGTTTTAGTAAACCAATTTGGGTTTGATAGTAAAAATAATTCCGTCCTCGGGGCCCCTCACGTGGCCTAAGTGTTTGCAGTTGTTATTTATCACATCAGCGAAGGGGAAGGAGTTTGCACTGCTGACCGAGCTGGGTAGGTGGCCCATAGTAGGTGCTGGAATGTTTGCTGAGTCATGAGGATATCAGCCGAGTGTGCCAGGCGAGAGGGGACTTTTCTCCCCGTCATCCACTGGGCAGGTCTGTGGTGCTGTGGGTGTTAGGATAACGGTTCTAATTAGCCATCATTTATGAAAGACCTACTGTGCTCTAGGCCCTGAGCTGCATCGTTTATACCCGTGAGCAATAATGAACGTGAACATTATTACATAGAGATAATAATTACATAAATTAGCGCTAATGTGAGTAGAGATAATTACAGAGGGGTAATTACCCAAATTTAGAGATAATGTATAGCACATCACGTGGGGTCTGGCACCTAGCTGGCACTTCGTAAATGAAGAATAAAATTGCCAGGAATCCTCATGAGACAGCAGTTATCATCACCGCTTTATGGATTTGGAAATGACAGCACAGAAGGGTGAATCGGCTTCCTCAGGTCACACAGTTAATGAAGGACAGAGCCAGGGTTTGTGCACACACTGTAGCGTCTACTTTCATTGACTTGAACAGCCTTTGCGGGCACCAGCTATATGTCTCAGTGATGAAGCAGGAAGGCTCCCAGGCCTCCAGCAACTCAAAGGTCAGGAAGGGAAGTAGGGCCGTGAACAGTCTGGCGAGATGCAGGCAAAGTGCTGTGGCAGAGGAGTGGGCCGGGGAGGGGCGCAGTGTGGGGCACTGGATTTATCTCTGCGCATTGTGGAAACGTCAGAGGGTGACATCCAAGCAGGATTCGGAAGAGTGTCAGTTGGTCAAACTGTAATGGGGGAATGGCATTCCCCGAGGGACCCTTGTGAGCAGAGGACTCAAGCAGTGTTATAGTGACCAATAAGCACCCAGTGGATGCCCTGAATTGCAGCATTAATTAGAGCCCTCTGCCTTGTATTGTCAGTATTACAGAAAAGAAGGGGTGGGTGCATAAGGTGAGTCAGGAGCCCCCAGGCTAAACCTCCTTCACACCCCAAATGCCTAGTCCCTAACCCACCGTGTACCTCCCAGCTCCATCAGGAATCTGCTGCTTAGCCTAAAATGCAACCGAGCATGAATCTTTTACATCCTTCAGGATTTCTTAAATCTCTCTTCTCTCTTACTCTTGCTTTCTCAAAGTGTAAAACATAGAAAGGAGAATAAAAGAACTAAGGAATGGTTGGAGAAGACATTCTAGAACGGAAGAGCTGGGAGGGGCCCAGAGAGGGGAGGTAACTTGCCCAGCATCGAACAGCAAGTCAGAGTTAGGACCTGAAAGATAGCCTGAGTGTGGCCACAAGAGCTGAGCCCAGGGGCCAACCTTGAAGATGCCACATGCCAGAGGAGATATGAAGGTTCTAGAGTCAAAAAAGAGTTGCTTTTAAAGCCTGACTGTACTTCTTACTGGCTCTGCGGCCTCAGGCAGATGACTGAAGGTGGTGATCCCTGCCTCACGATGGGATGTTTTGTTTACTTTATCCCCAGGGCCTGGCATACAGTAAGTGCTCAATAAATACTTGTTGAATGAAAGAGAGAGAGAGGTGGTGAGTGTGTATGTTAATTAAACAACACGTAAAGTTCTTAGTAAGGTTTCTGGCAAAAAATAGGCAAGTAACCATCCCTACTATATGCCAGATTTTCGGCTAAACATTTGGCAGGAATTATTACTTGAATGATAACGACAGTTATCATCAGCATCAAAATTATTGTCTAAATTCATTGAGCGCTTACTGTTTGCCAGTCACTAAGTGCTTTCCCCATGTAAAATCATCTAACTCTCACCAAGAAACCTATGTGATAACATGATTACCCCCATTTCACAGATGGGAAAACTGAGGCTCAGAGAGGTGAAGTCACTTGCTCAAGGTCACACAGCTAGAAAGAGGCCAAGTCAGGATTTGAACACAGGTCTCTGAGGCCAAAACTGGTGTTATAACCACCCAATAAATGGTAATGAGTGTGCTCCACAAGGAAGAAATCCCTTACCCCATCTTACAGAAGAAGAAATTGAGGCTCAGAGAGGTGCCCTCCTCCCATTTCCTGGACACCTACATATGTTTCTGGAAGAACAGAATTTCAGCCAAGCTCCAGCTTGCCTTTCTTAGCTCCACTGTGGGGCACAGCCCCAAATATCTCCCTGTTTATTGGCCCCAGCACAGTCCTCCAACCAGGAAATAAAAGAACCTAATAAACCCCAGTAACCATATGATTGATAGCTGTGGAATATTTCTCTTCAGCTGCTGCCATCCTGTTCTGTGCTAAGTTAATTCCAAGCCCTAAAAATTAAGTGCCTGTCCGGAGGCACTTCCGTCCATCAAACAGAGATATAGCTGCTTTGGGTGGAAAGAACTCAGCTCAAGAGCCAGACAAGAAGGGAGAGTCAAGACTTGAGGGCAGCACCCCAGGAGCACAGATATCCAGACACCAACAGAAAACGTGGGAGAAATGGCCACAATAGAAATGAAAGCTTTCCAATCCATTAGTGGAGGGAGAAGGGATTTCCCCAGAGCCAAACATTCTAGGGAATCTGAGAGCCATTCTAGGGAATCTGAGAAGGAACAGCACAGTTCATAGATCCCAAATTCCATCCTGTTGCAGATGAGGAAACTGTGACCCAGAGATGGGAAAAGACTGTCCCAAGACCATTCTATCAGTCAGCTATGGCCGTGTAACAAACTACCCCAAACTCAGTTGTATTACTTCTCATGAGTCTACAGATCAGCAAAGTGGTTATTCTGGTCTGAGGTGGCTCACTCCTGTGTCTTTGGGCAGCTGCGGGTTAGGTAGGTGGCTCCGTGAATCGTGGCTGGCCTTTCTTACATGTTTGGGGTGCGTTGGCTGTCAGACAGTCTAAGCAGCCCTAGCCTGGGATGGCTTACCTCTGCTCCACGTGTCTCTCATTCTCCAACAGTTAGCTCAGGCTCCTTCCTGTGGCGACTGGCCAGGGTTCCACAACCATGAGCAGAAGCATTCAAGGCCTCTTGAGTGAGCCTAGACCAGGAATTTTCTCAGCATCATCTGCCATATCCTGTGGCGAGTCACAGAGCAAGGGCCGGACCAGATTCAAGGGGAGGAGAAACAGACTCCACCTCTTGGTGGCAGATGCTTGGAAGCCTCCCTGCAAAGCATACGGACACAGAGGGGCAGAGCTTTGAAATCATTTTCACACTCAAGCTACCTCAGCCAAAGAGGAATAAGGGTTAGAACTCGGGTCTCCTGGTCCTAGTCCGAAGCTCCAAATGACATCCCTGTGCACAGCTGACCCTAAGAGGTGGCCATCATTATCCCCATTTTACTGATGAGGAAACCAAGGCTCAGAGAAGTGAAGTAACTTGCCTACAATCCCACAGCTAGGAAGTGAAGGAGACAAGATTTCTACCCACAGCTTGGTGCCTGGCATAAAGAAAGCTCAGAAAATGTTTCTTTCTCTACCTGATGCTTCCTGCTTGTGAGAGGCACTCTGGAAAGATCCTGAGTTTTTTTTCAGGAAGAGGAAAAGGCTTTTTTTGCCAGTGGTAGGAAGTCTGGAGTTCAGGTCCTAACTCTTCTACTTATTGTCTGTATGACCTTGGATAAGTCACTTTACTTCTCTGAGCTTCAGTTTCCTATCTTTAAAAGGAGGATAATACTGTGGTACCCACCTCTTAGAGTTCTTGAGAAGGTGGAACTCTTGGCAAGGGCCTGATACCGTGCACACACTCAGTACTTTAATTGGCAGCTCTGATGATGAGGGTGATTAATTCCTTCCATGACGTGTGAACAAATTGAGCTCCATTATACACACACACACACACACACACACACACACACACACACACACACACACACACACACACACACACACACACACACACACACCCAGGTTGCCCCTGACCATGGGGTTTTGGTTTGACACTGAGGGAGGAAGTGGCTTCGTCCTAAGGCACTCCCCAGGCACCCTGCCTGGTTGATTACTCTCCTTTCCCAATTTGCAAGGGATTGTTGTGGTCAGTGGTAACTTGGAAACACAAGCTCCAGGACAGGTCCTCCCCCAGCACATGCCCATTCTCTGCTCCTCAGCCATGCCAGGCTCTTCCCAGCCTTGGTGTTTGCAGCTCAGGGAGGGGGCCACCCCCTGTCTCGAGCCAGGCCCCTGCTTCGCTGGTGCACACCTAGGAGCCCACGGCATTCGGATGCAATTAGATCCGACATCCTGGGAGCTGCGGCTGCTTGTCTGGTAACTACCTGACGTACAGCGGCCTCAGCACTTACTCTCCAGCAAGTGCTTAGTGAGGATCCACCACCATGAGCCTGGTGTTGCGTTAGGTTATCCGAGGCCGGGAGATAACAATAACTCACTGCGTGCCAAACTCTTCTGAGTGCATCACCTCCATCAACTTACTTAATTCTGTAAACAACTGACGAGTTCACACGATGATGTTCCCCATGTCATAGCTGAGGACACAGATGCTCGGAGGGTTCAGTGGCTGCCAGGTTTGGACCTGGCTGTCTGACACTGAGCCCACGTCCTGCATCACCTCCCAGCCCTGCCTCACGTAGTGGGACCACGTTGTCCTGATGGCAGCCAGCCTCCCTGGAGATTCTGAGCGGGCCGGTGACACGGTCGGTCGGACCTGTGGTTTAGACAGCACACCCTGGCAATAGGCGGAGGGGGGAGGAAGGGATCAGGCAGCCAGGTGGCGGCAGAGGCCCTGAGCATGGTCCTGTGACGTGTGGCCCAGCCTGGGGAACCCCTGCTCGCCCATCTTGTGCCTCCGGGGAGAGCTCAGGGGAGCCCTCGAGGTTCCAAACAGTTCATTTTTTTCCTGGAGGGCAGTTCCTACCACTCCCTGAGACTGCGCTCTGTCGAACAGGGAGTGTTTTGGCAGCTCAGACGAGCCACACCAGGCTGTACAAGGTGATGCCTTCAAGAATACGTGTCATGATGGGGATTCGGAGTGACAGGAAACACATATCCAGCAGCTGTCGGCTCCTGCTTGGCGACAGCTTGGGACATCTTCCTGTAGTGATGCAGAGTCGTGGGCCCACCTCCCTCTGCACACGTGTGTGTGTGTGCGTGTACTCACATATGACACACACCATACACATCACACGCCACACACATCACACATACCACACACACACCACTTACATCATACACACCACACACAAACACAACACAGATATCACACACCACAAACAGACCACATACACACCATGCACACCATACATAGCACATACAAACCACACACACCACATACAAACCACACACACATACACATACAACATACACACATACTAACATAACGAATCCCAATCCACCCTTAATTAAGCTCTAATTTAATTATGCTTTAATTATACTCTCTCAAGTTCAACTCTTTCACCCTGACTTAGAGGTCCTAAAATGAAGAAGGCCTCTGGTCCCACCCACTAATTTTATAAATTTGGGGAATCTCATATCCAAAAAGAGGGAGAGATGTGGGCATCTCCACAGAGGAAAGTCAGGGAAGGGCTACCCTTGGGTCTGAGAAACCCAAGCTTCACCAGCCTGTGTCTGAATCCTTGAATTCCCAAATTCATCCCTTAACTACTATCGAAGGAGGGGGTAGGGAGTCCAACCTTCTGAGTAGAAGGAAACTGTAGCCATTGTTAATATATATATATATATTTTTTTTTTACAATTCGTGGATTCTGAGATTTTCATCTGGGGAAACTGAGGCCCAGGCTGGGCAAGCGACTTGTTCATAGTCACAGAACAGAGAAGCAGTGGGGGGATGGGGGAGGAGCCCTCAGTGAGCTCTCCTGATACCACACCTTCTCTCCCCTGAGCAGGCTGTATAGTTCATTGGAAATATATTTTTTCAAAGACAAACAGTGCTATGTTAATTGAATTCCTGGCACTAATTATGTTATTTGCAGCTTTCAAAAATATTATCCCCATTTTACAGGTGAGGACATTGAGGATCAGAGAGGTTAAGTCACTTTCTCAAGGTCGCTCAGCTAGAAACCAGCACACTTAGGATTTGAACCCAGAGTCCATTCTCTTAGCACTGCCTCTCAAGATGGAGCAAAAACACCAGGGTGGTGAGGACTGATTTCTTTCTGCTTTCGCAGCAAAGCAGCTGAAAAGTGTTGTTGGGTTTGCCCCTGGTCTGCAGTGCTGGGTGGGAAATGCCTTGCTGACCTTGCTGAAGCTTTGCCCACTGCGTTCTCAGATGGCTCAGTCCAGGGATGTGGCAGCTCAGCCCGTGAGGTGGTCCCAGAGGAAAGGCACATCTGGTGACAGGGTCTGTTTCTTCTCTTTCTCTTTGGGGGAGTTGGTCGAGGAGGGCGAAACAGGTGGAGGAAAAGGAGGAAAGAAAGGCAGAACAGGGGTGGGGTCTTATCCACACTGAAGCTTCCAGGGCAGTGGCTTTCAGTCCTGGCAGCCGGCACAACCTCCTCGGGAATTTCAGCAACACTGATGCACAGGACCCACCCCCAGAGATGCTGAGGGTCCAGCTGGCCTGGGGCCCAGCCTGGACATCACTGGGAGTTTTTAAATCTCCCCAGAGATTCTTATGTGCCGCCAGGACTGGGCGAGGGCTGGGTCTGAGCCCGACACAGACAAGCACTTGGGGAGTATCTGGAGGGGAAAGAAGGAAGAGAGGAAGGAAGGAAAAGACATAGGGAAGGACAGAGAGGAAATGAGAAAACTGTTCATTTTTTTACGCTTTAATGGGTCCTTTTGGAGAGCCAAAGAGATTGGTTTTCTCTGTGCTCCTTGGAGGTGACATGGTTTCTTGTCCTGCCTGCCATTTTATCAAATTAAATTGAAACCAAATTAGCACTGGGCCAAAGGGCCCCTCAGCAATTCCACAGTGCGGAGGAGCACCTGGTGCTGGCTGTGTGGCTTCGTGCAGGCGCAGAGGCCTTGGGACCTGGGCCTTTCTGGCGTGAGTTTACTCGTCTGTGAAATGGGATTAGTACATTTTCTTGGACCACCTCACCATGTGGCTGAGGGGATGTGATGAGAAAATGAATACAAAGGAATTCTAAACAGGTCTTTCTTTAAGACCTTCAGAAAAAATATAAGTGTTTTATAAAAGTTTTGTTGCGCTTACAACTGCATTTACGGCTTCGGCTTCTCTTCGTTCCCTTATTTAAATCCGGTGTATTTAATCACCCATCTCTGCTGTCCCGTGGAGGTCCTGCCTTGATTGCAAGATGGTGTTTTCTTGGGAAAGTCATTGAATCCCTCAGTTTGCTCACCTGGAGAAAACAGATAAATTCACCATAATTCATCCGTGTAAATGACATTTATTTCACCTGTGCCAAGCCCTGCTGGGCTCCAGGGATACAGGGCATGTGCCTTCAGGGAGCTTGCAGCCCGACATGGGATGCTGACATGGGCAGGTAGAGTCCTGTGGTTCAGTGCTGGGGTCTTGACTTCCAGCTACATGGGTTTAGACTCTGGCTCTCCTGTATGACCAGCTGTTTGAGCTTCAGTGTGTTTCTTTACCTCTGGGTAGCTCAGTTTGCTTATCTGTGCAACAGGTGAGAATAGTAGTCCTTAGAGTGTTCATCTAAGGATAAAGTGAAATGGTCATCTGAAGTGCTGGGAACAGCTCGTGGCACCAAGGAAGCCTTATGAAAGCCTTGGCTAGTTATTATATGGCCATAAATGCAAGAGGGTGTAAGGAGCACAGAAGGACCTATAAAATGATGTCAAGCAGAGAGGAGAGGAGAGGAGAGGCATTCCAGATAGAGGGAACCAGCCTAGCTAAGGCAGGTTTAGGGGCTACAAAGGATCTGGTATCCAAAGATGTTTGAGACAGCAGAGGTGGGCTGGGGCCCATCTGTGGAGCTCATGGAAGTCTTGGAACGCTGAGAAACTGAGCTGTATTCTGTGGGCTAATTTTTGCTTTTTCCACAGTCCAATTCTACTACCAGCTGCTTTTTATTTTCCCCTTTAAATTGGCTTGCCTTTTTCTCTTGGCTTCCTCTAAACAAAATAATGTCCGTGAAATTAGAAGTTGGACGTACAAACCATATATTTATATATTTTTCTAATTCACATTTAAATAAACGCATAACCATTAGACATTTCCAAATTTGTCTACCTACAATCGTCTTATGAATACTACTCGGGAAAGACTTTTAAAGGCAAGATTTCTAAGCAAGAGTCAGATGTTTGTTGGGAGGGGGATAAAGAAAGACAAGGTGCTCATCATTTCTTTCTACACCTTCTGTGGAATAGTAACTGCAGCTCACCTACCACCTTCTCCCCACTTCCAGGGTCCTGGTTGGCTGGGGTAAGGATGGGAAGGCAGAGGCGCCCTGCAGAGGAATAGCAGCATATACCTTGCTTAGGCGCACACTGCCTTCTGCTGGCCAAGAGAAGATATACTTGCTAATGTGTGTCAGATTCAAATTTGCCTTCCATCCTCACCTCTTCGGCTCTCTAGACCCTAGTGAAAGCCATAATGAGGGTCCCTCGGGCTGTTTTTATCCCTTTTGAAAAGGTAAAACATTCACATTATTCAAAACCCAAAGGTACAGGGCTTCCCTGGTGGCGCAGTGGTTGAGAGTCCGCCTGCCGATGCAGGGGACACGGGTTCGTGCCCCGGTTCGGGAAGATCCCACATGCCACGGAGCGGCTGGGCCCGTGAGCCATGGCCGCTGAGCCTGCGCGTCCGGAGCCTGTGCTCCGCAACGGGAGAGGCCACAGCAGTGAGAGGCCCGCGTACCGCCAAAAAAAAAAAAAAAAAAAAAGGTACAAAAGGGTCTACTATGAAAGTCGTTTCCCACCCTTCCCCAGCAAACAGCCCCCTCCCTCAAGGCAAACACTATACCAGTTTCTTAAGCATCCTTCCCAAACTCTTTTAAAATATTTCCAAAACCATAACAGAAATCTCATCCCACTAAAATAAAGCCACCCAGACTAAGCAACCAGTTTAATGCTGATTTTATCACATTCTCTGTCCTATGTGATTGGCAACAAAATGAAATAAATTGTTACCAAGAAATGTAAAATGTTTGGAGACAAAAAAAAATTTTGGGCTTCCCTGGTGGCGCAGTGATTGAGAGACCGCCTGCCGATGCAGAGGATGCGGGTTCGTGCCCCGGTCCGGGAAGATCCCACATGCCGCGGAGCGGCTGGGCCCGTGAGCCATGGCCGCTGAGCCTGCGCGTCCGGAGCCTGTGCTCCGCAACGGGAGAGGCCACAACAGTGAGGCCCGCGTATTGCAAAAAAAAAATTTATTGGAATAAAATTGCTTTACAATATTGTGTTATTTTCTGCTGTACAATGAAGCGAATCAGATATATATATATATATATATATATATATATATATATATATATACACACATATCCCCTCCCTCTTGGACCTCCCTCCCACCCCACCTAGGCCATCACAGAGCACCGAGCTGATCTCCCTGTGCTATACAGCAGGTTCCCACTAGCTATCTGTTTTACACATGGTAGTGTATTTATGTCAAACCTAATCTCCCAGTTTGTCCCACCCTCCCCTTCCCCCCTGTATCCACACGTCCTTCTCTGTGTCTACGTCTCTATTCCTGACCTACAAATAGATTCACTTTTACCATTTTTCTAGAGTCCACATATATGTGTTAATATACAGTATTTGTTTTTCTCTCTCTGGCTTACTTCACTCTGTATGACAGACTCTAGGTCCGTCTACATCTCTGCAGGTGACCCAGTTTCATTCCTTTTTATGGCTGAGTAATATTCCATTGTACATATGTACCACATCTTCTTTATTCATTCATCTGTCGTTGGACATTTAGGTTGCTTCCATGTCCTGGCTATTGTAAATAGTGCTGCAGTGAACAGTGGGGTACATGTGTCCTTTTGAATTATGGTTTTCTCAGGGTATATGCCCAGAAGTGGGATTACTGGGTGATATGGGAGTTCCACTTTTAGTTTTTTAAGGAGCCTCCATACTGTTCTCCATAGTGTCTGTATCAATTTACATTCCCACCAACAGTGCAAGAGGGTTCTCTTTTCTGCACACCCTCTCCAGCATTTATTGTTTGTAGATTTTTTTGATGATGGCCATTCTGACTGGTGTGAGGTGATACC
>NC_041232.1:7323948-7378439 GCF_002837175.3 Physeter macrocephalus | reverse complement strand
TGCAAATATTTTCTCCCATTCGGAGGGTTGTCTTTTCGTCTTGTTTTTGGTTTCCTTTGCTGTGCAAAAGCTTTTAAGTTTAATTAGGTTCCATGTGTTTATTTTTGTTTTTATTTTCGTTATTCAAATGAACTTTAGCTATGACGTCATGAGAACAAAAGGCATGTCAGGATACAGGGTGGCAGTGAAACAGGGCTTCCTAATCCTGCAGGCTTTATTTGCCATTTTAAATTTGCATTTTCTGAGGTAAGACTGAACCTGGGCACACTTTTTTTTTTTTTGAAGTATAGTTGATTTACAATGTTGTATTAGTTTCAGGTGTACAGCAGATTGATTCAGTTGTATTTTTTTTTTCAGATTCTTTTCCCTTTTAGGTTATTACAAAATATTGAGTATAGTTCCCCGTGCTGTACAGTAGGTCCTTGTCTGGGTACACTTTTTGGACACATGTATATGTGGCTTTCATGGCACATCGTATGAAATAGTGGTTCCTGTCTCAGGCTTTGGCTTGGCAGACTTAGGTTTGAGTCCTGAATCTGATTCCTGCGTGACCTTGGACAGGTGGCTTCTCCTGACTGAGCCTCAGTTTCCTTCTCTGTCACATGGGGATGGCTGTAAGTCTTAGCTTGCGGCCTTATTGTTGTTTGAGTGCTTAATACTCAGTAGGCAGTGTCGTTGTTCAAAAGCTAAATGAGGTCTTGGTAGACCTTTTGTCCCGAAATACCCTTGGGACCGGTGTTTTTACAGCTCTGATGCAGGGAAGAGTTGAAAGAGGAATTCAGAAGTGGAAGCAGTGGACGGCGTGCCCACGAATGCTTGCTCAGGCAGTATACGGGTCTCGGGACGTGCCTGGAGCAGGATCGAGGTGGGGGAGGGGAGGAAACTAGAGCCCAGCTGGTCAGGGTCATGGGTCGACACTGAAGTGGCTTATCAGGCATGTAGGGGCGTCGTGGTATCAGGCTTGATTCTGGTGACCTGCATATCCAAGAAGAATGGAGGGTGTGGGCAACAGGGGTCCAGCAGGCAGGTGGGGCAGAAATCATTGGGGGCAGCTCCCATCACTTAGGGCTTTCAAATTAACCTCTGGGAGCAAGTCCTAAAAGCAGCCAGGGCCCGGGAAGTCCGGCTCCCAAGGCTGGTACAGGTTAAGAATCCATTTGGGGTCAGTACACACTCAGTACTGTGCCAAGAGCTGGGGACACAGCTGTAAGCAGGCACACGTGCTCCCCAGCCTCGGGGAGCCTCTGGCCTCGTGCAGACATGCCAGGCCATTGGGGCACGAGTGCTGAGCTCTGTATGAGGGGTGGGCACGGAGGGGCTCCCAGTCCGGACTCCAGGAGGGGAGGGGGGAGCTCTATGCGCGAACGAATCTTGAAAGACTGAGAGTAAATGATGGGAGGGGTTACCCAGGTTTAGAGAGGGAAGGCTAAGGAAGGATACAGGGTCCAGGGAGCAGCATGTCGAAAGCCCCAGAGGTGGGCAAGGGCCACATTCTTAGGCGAGATTGACAAGTTATTCAGTCTGGCCGGAGGGTAAAATATTTGGGTTGGAATATTGGGTTGGAGAGATGAGGCTGTGAGGAGGGGAGGGGATGAAAACGTAGACACAGCCTTGACACTGGGATCAAAAACTTGTACTTTACCTAAGGTAAGGTAGCTTTTTTTTTTTAATTGAGATGAGATTCACATAACATGATGGTGAACCGTTTTATCATATACAATTCAGCGGTATTTAGTGCATACCCAATGCTGTGTCACTACCACATTTTCATCGTCCCCAAAACAAACCCCTACCTGTTAAGCAATCACACTCCATCGTCCTCACCTGTCTCCCTAGCCCTTGGCAATTGCCAAGTTGCTTTGTGTTTCTATGGATTTACCTCTTCTGGATATTTCTTATGAATGCAATCACACAACATGTAGCTCTTTTTATTTATTTATTTTTTTTTTTTTTGCGGTACGCGGACCTCTCACCGCTGCGGCCTCTCCCGTTGCGGAGCACAGGCTCCGGACGCGCAGGCTCAGCGGCCATGGCTCACGGTTTCCCGGATGTGGGATCTTCCCGGACCGGGGCACGAACCCGCGTCCCCTGCATCGGCAGGCGGATTCTCAACCGCTGCGCCACCAGGGAAGCCCGTGTAGCTCTTTTAAAACTGTCTTTTAAAACTTCATTCCTTTTCATGGCTGTATAAGACTGCATGGTTTGCTCATCTATTGAACTGTCAAGTGAAGGGTCCAGTTTTGTGTTTTGGAAGGATTTCCCTGAGTGAGTGCTGATGGGAGAGGGTTCGGGACCAGGGAAGGATGGAGGTAGTAAGCCGTGAGGTCCAGCCCACAATCCAGCTGAAAGATGGAGAAAAGCCTATGGCAGAGACCAAGGAAAAAGGGGTGGCTTGTGGTGTGGGAGGAGACACAGAGGCTGAGGGCTTCTGGCAGGAGCTCAGGACCCTGTGCCCAAGAAAAGCCTTTCCCTCTGGCAGTGAAGAGGGGCTGGCACATGCAGGGGCTGACCTTGGGGAGCTCTGTCTTCCCGTGGAATTCTCCCTGTGGGGGACCTGCTACACCCAGTTCCAGTCAGATCAAACCCACCTGCCTGCCGGAACCACTCCATCTCCCATTAGTTCTGGAGCAAAACTGACACCCTGATTTCTTGGCGCCTCCTCAGGTTGTATCTGGCTGACATCTCTCCTCCGTCCTCGGCAGAAAACCCTGCTCTGCCCTTTGGCCAGTCTCTCTGTCGTTAAGTCTCTGCATTTTCCGCTCAGCTGCTGAGGATGGCCCAGCGGCAGGGACCCTGGATGTACTCAGTATATCAAACACAGCTGGATGGGCCAGCAAAAACGCAGGCTGGTCTTTGGATCGGGACGGAAAATGAATTATCAGCATTTGTATATATCATGGGAACCAGCCTCTCAAAAAGATGGATCCAGAGGGTACAGGAGAGACGAGTAACTTTATTCTTCTTCCCATTTGCCCTTCCAGTACCGTCTCCATTTTTGTTTGCTTCTCAGGCTGAAAGCTTTGTTTTCATGGGTCTTCTGGTCCTAAGAAGTGTAGTTCAGTCTGATAATCATACAGCTCTAAACATCATTCGTTTTCAAAAGCTTACCCCTCCCTCAGCAGGGCTTCTTGGGCTGGGAATTCTGCAATGAGAAAGGGCCTTGTGTGCTGCTTCTTTCTCACAGGACAGTCTAGTGTCACTGCACTGTTATATTATGCAAGATGTAGAATGCTGATTTTTTTTTTTTCCTCTCTCTTACGGGGCATGCTTGATACGGGCAGAGCCTGGATGCCCTTGACCTTCCCCTCTGCTGGATTCCATTGCCCTTTCAGAGTGGGACCATTTTTAAGGAGTTGCACAGTGGCTGCCTTCATCAGGGCTCACATCTAGACCTAGGAAACATCTCCGTTCTCATCAGTGATGGGTGGCTCACTCCCAACACCCCCCCTTTCCCCTTTTCTCTGCCCCCAGGTAGGCAGGCAGCTCCAGGCTGATTTTTCTCCTTACTCTTTTCTTGGTGAACATCAAATGCAGTCACTGTCAAGCCACCAAGAGTTTCTTTGAAGCCCTCTTCACCAGATGAGGGTGATATACCTTCTCCCCTCCCCATGGTTCCCCTCCCACAGTGACCTGCCCCTTAAGGCAGCCTTTCCTGCAAGCCTCTTTGATGGCCCAATGAATTTCTTGCCTTCATTAAGCCAGAAGTGGGTGAAGGGCTCAGATTGAAAGAGCTGCATAGATGGTGGTGGCAGATGCCATTGGTGTCTTATCCAAGCCCTGTAGCCCTTGCCACTGTGTACTCGTGATAGCTTCCTACTGCAACCCTCTTCACCTGAAGGCTTTCTCTGGTACCACGTGGGCAAGTCAGAAGTGCTGGAGATTTAGTACCCCTAGTAGCAGTCCTCAGCCAATGAGGGATGGGAGCTGGAAGATAAATACCCCAGCTCCCTCTCCCCCAAGGTATGTTCTGCACCATCTCTCACAGTTCCTGCAGGACTGAGCCGCTGCCCACAGTGGGACTTGCCCATCTATGCAGCATGCATTGGCTCATTCCCTTCCTTCTGCGTCACTTCCCCACCGGTGCTGCCTGGGGTGGCCTCCCAGATAAGCCAGACTCCAAGAGACACTCACATCTTTGCTCAGGCTCAGCTTCTGGAGAACCCAGTCTTTTTTTTTTTTTTAATAAATTTATTTATTTCTTTTTGGCTACATTGGGTCTTCGTTCCTGTGCGTGGGCTTTCTCTAGTTGAGGCGAGCGGGGGCTACTCTTCTTGCGGTGCATGGGCTTCTCATTGCAGTGGCTTCTCTTGTTGTGGAGCACGGGCTCTAGGTGCACGAGCTTCAGTAGTTGTGGCTCACGGGCTCTAGAGCGCAGGCTCAGTAGTTGTGGCACACGGGCTTCGTTGCATGTGGGATCTTCCCGGACCAGGGCTCGAACCTGTGTCCCCTGCATTGGCAAGTGAATTCTTAACCACTGTGCCACCAGGGAAGTCCCGAGAACCCAGTCTTAAACAACGGCCATGTCTATCCCTTTAGAAAGTAGGAATGCTTAGTCCCTGTTGGCTTATTCTTAGCTTAGGAGACTTTGAAATTCCAGGATGACAGGAGAAGTTGCAATTAATAGTTTGTTGCACACGGTTTACAAAATGCATTCACATAAATAAGGGTTTCTCAGCCTTAGCACTGCTGACATTTTGGACCAGATAATTGTGGTCCAAATTCTTTATTGTGGGAGAAGGCTGTCTTGTGCATTGTAGGATGTTTAACAGTCTCCCTGACATGAACTCACCAGTGGCACACCTCCCCCGCCCCCACTGGGACAACCATGTCTCTAGACATTGCCAACTGTCTCCAAGGGGCAAAACCACCTCTAGCTGAGAATCACAGACATAAGCCATCTGATGTCATTTGGTGTAAATGGCAATCCAAAAAGAGAATGATGGCGACGGTGACAGTGATGGTGGTGATGCACGTAGTAACATTACAACATGACATAACATTCAAATGACTTGACCAGACTTGGTCAGGTGCTATCAGTGAACCTAGAGTCTGATCCCAGGTCTTCTGCCTGCCTTACCTCACTCTGAAAGCCCATGACATAGACTGGAAATATTAAGCCCTATTCACAGACAAGGAACTTCAGAGAAAACACATGCCCTCCATGAAAGTGTCGAACCAAGAATGAAACCAGAGCTTTCTGATTTCCAAGGCTGTGTGCTCTTTCCAGAGCACTGCTCCTTCCTGTTTTAGAAAGAACAGAGTTGTGCTAGGGTTTTCAGATGAAAGCTGTTTGCACCCTTGAAGATGCTTCTACTGCCTTGAGATCATTGAAATGAATGATAGAATAAGGCCAAGTTGGGCACTGTCTGCAACCCACTGTTACCAGCAGATCGGCTGGGAAGTTGGCTTATGGAATAAATATCTGCCATCTACCACGTTTCACACTAGCCTAATCCAGCACTTTCATGAGCTATTGATGTTTTCATGGTACTTAGAGTTAAGAGGCTCTTCCCTAGTTCAAAAACTGACATCAACCCTACTATTTCTGTTGTCAGATAGGGTCTCCAGCAGACCCTTTCATAGCATAGCATTTATTGAGCACCTACTGTGTGCAGGCGAAGGTGGCGACTCCAGAATGTCAATGTAATAGGGGTTTAGAGTCTGTCGCCTGGTTGTAAACTGGCAGGGAGTAGCTGGAGTCTCGGAGCTTAGTCCGGAAGCCCTGTGTGCGAAGCAAGCGCACAGCTTTTGTTAGGAGAGGATGTTTGGGGGTGGTGCCGGGCAAGCTGATGGAGGTTATGGGGACAATTAGAATCTCCCTAAGCCGCCTGTTGGGACAACTTGACATGAGGAATTATGGTGGATAAAATATGTCCCCTGCCCTCTGGAAACAGACCTTCAGCAGTGTGCTGCCTTGTGTTTCTGTTGCTTTGTTCTTACTACTTGAAGCACCAACAACATGGGTGGTTTCCACATCTCCTCCCTGCTCCTGGAGTGGCAGCAAACACGGCCCTTGGGCAGTGGGTGAAGCGGGGGTGGGGGGCGTTGGGGGTCGTGTGGGAGGACGTTGTGGTTCTGCATCAGTTCCAAGAACTTCGCTGGAGGCCATTTCCTGGAACGCCTCTCCTCTGGCAGTGAATTGCTCAGTCAGGATGCTCCTGTTTAAAATCCTTTACTGTCTCCCATCCCCAGCAAGATGACATCCAAGTGACCTAAACTTGTCTCTCTAAACCCTTCATGGTCTGACTCCTGCTTCCATGTCTATACCCAAAGCCGGGCACCAGGCAAGTTCCTTCAGGAGTTGTGACCCCTCTCCCTTCTTCCCTCTGCCTCAGGCACTGCCCTCTCCCCCCACCTCCTGTTTATCTGCCTAGTGGTCCCCTTCTCTTTCTTGAGGATCATCTCCTCAAGGGAGGCCTCTCTGATGCCCCCCATCTGAGTTAGACACAGTTCTCTGCACCTACCTTGACTGTAAGTCTTACCACAATCCCTGGCTTTCTCGTCTAAACAGACCACTGCTCTGTGACTCCTCGTGTCCTCTGAGCACGGCACGGTGCCTGGCACATAGTAGGTGCTTGGAAATATTAGGGAGGGGATACAAGTAAAGGAGAAAGACAGAGAAAAAGGGAAGGAAGAGAGAAGTGGAGAAGGAGAAAGGAAGGAAAGAGGCATGAGTTAATATCTGTCCGTGACTGATGCAGCCGACGTTGAATTGTCTGGCGTTCCTACAATCACAGATCAGTTTTATCCAGCACACCTAACATAGCACAGGTTTCTTTGCCGTACTGAAGTGCTTTCTGGATTGTTAACTGTCCATCGCTGTCCAAATATTCAGTGTCAAGGTACTCTGTTGTGTTTGGGTCTTTAAAAATGTGTCATTCTGTGATGCTATGAATAGTGATGGCAGGTTGGAGCATATTTCATGAATAAGGTGCCTCCATCCCATTCTCTGTTCCGTCCCCTAAACATAATAGATTAGCTGGTTGATTTTGAGGAATTTGCCAGCAGTAAGTGGAAGGATCATTTCACCTTATATGAGAATGCAACTTATCATTAGCAAGCAGTCAGCTTGCCCTGCATCACAGAAAAATGGAAGACCCATGTCACACCCCCAGCAGGTGGCTCAATGCCCAGCACTTAGTTTCACCCAGGAAAAAAAGTTGTTAATGACGGGGGTATTGAAGGCAATTCTACAGACAATGCAGCACTTGACTTTGCAGTGAGCTCCATGCCGAGAAGGTCATTTCATGAATGAGTCTTCAAAAGCCCAGTCCATCCACAGATCAGTGTGCAATGCTTTTAGGAAGGATCAGCACATCCTGTTCACAGGTTTTGTCTATGCCTTCCTCACCCCCAGTTCCTAGCTTGGGATCTGACACATAGTATATCTCAAGAAAATGAGTGTTGCTTGAAAAAAGAAATCAGGGCTTCCCTGGTGGCTCAGCGGTTGAGAGTCCGCCTGCCGATGCAGGGGACACGTGTTCGTGCCCCGGTCCGGGAAGATCCCACATGCCGCGGAGCGGCTGGGCCCGTGAGCCATGGCCGCTGAGCCTGCGCGTCCGGAGCCTGTGCTCCGCAACGGGAGAGGCCACAACAGTGAGAGGCCCGCGTACCACAAAAAAAAAAAAAAAAAAAAAAGAGAGAGAAATCAAAGGCTTATTGAATGCCTGTAACTTGGCTTCACAAGACCCCTCCTCTTCTCTCTGCCTCCCAAGCCTGAACCTAAGCAACAGTGACATCCTGACCATCTACGACGGTGATGAGGTCATGCCCCACATCTTGGGGCAGTACCTTGGAAACAGCGGACCCCAGAAGCTGTACTCGTCCACGCCAGACCTAACCATCCAGTTCCACTCGGACCCTGCCGGGCTCATCTTTGGGAAGGGCCAGGGATTCATCATGAACTACATAGGTAAGTATTCTAGCCAGTCACTTTTTCTCCTTGGGTTTAGGTGCAAGTTAAGACAATTTCTTCTAGATATGTCTTTTGGGGAGGGTTGTGCTACATGGGTTTTTTAATATATTGACACAGTAAGTGTACGTTGTTTTTTTTAAGAGGTTGGTCTCTCTAGTCAGAAGGACAAGGGTTCAAAACTTAGTATTATCATTGATGACTGTGTGACCTTGGGCAAGTCACTTAACCTCTCTGAGCCTCTTTTTTGTCATCTGTAAAATGGAAATAGTGATACCTCCTCCACAGAGTTGATATCAGCACTTAGTAGACAATGCCTCATAACTTTAAGATTCATCATTTTTCATTTGCAGTCAGCTGTGACTTTATATCGTCAACACACTCTTCCGTATTCGCAACTTCTCGAAGCATTACCTATGCCATCTTGCCTGAACTGAAGCTTGGCTCTCCCCTAAGGACTCTTCTTCTCCTGCAGCCCCATCCAACCAAGACAACCCTTTCTCTCCTACCTCCCATACTTTATTTTTTAACATTTTTATTGGAGTATAGTTGATTTACAGTGTTATATTAGTTTCAGGTGTACAACAAAGTGAATTAGTTACACATATACATATATCCACTGTTTTTTAGATTCCTTTCCCATATAGGCCATTACAGAGTACTGAGTAGAATTCCCTGTGCTATATAGTAGGTCCTTATTAGTTATCAGTTTTATATATAGTAGTGTGTATATGTCAATCCCAATCTCCAATTTATCCCTTCCCCCCTTCCCTTCTGGTAACCATAAGTTTGTTTTCTACATCTGTAACTCTATTTCTGTTTTGTAGATAAGTTCATTTGGACCCTTTTTTTAGATTCCACATATAAGCAACATCATGTGATATTTGTCTTTCTGTGTCTGACTTACTTCATTCCATATGACAGTCTCTAGGTCCATCCATGTTGCTGCAAATGGCATTATTTCATTCTTTTTCATGGCTGAGTAATATTCCGTTGTATATAGGTACCACATCTTCTTTATCCATTCCTCTCTTGATGGACATTTAGGTTGCTTCTACATCTTGGCTATCGTAAATAGTGCTGCTGTTGGCGTTGGGGTGCACGTTTCTTTTCGAATTGTGGTTTTCTCCAGATATATGCCCAGGAGTGGTATTACTGGATCCTATGGTAGCTCTATTTTTAGGTTTTTAAGGAACCTCCATACTATTCTCCCGTACTTTAGATTCTTTCTTGCTGCTCAATGTGTCTTCCAAACCTTTTCTCTTCCCATCATCTTAAAAAATAATCCTGCTATAAAGTTCAAACTAAGTTCACATGTGACCATCCAGTACCCCCTTCTTCATTATTTCATGCACCCACACCCTTCCCTCCTCACTCCTCACCCTGGAACTCCCCCTTATTCATTCCTGGCTCCATCCCCCTCCTCTGCTCAAGCTCTAACCTGGGAGGGTCCCATCCTGGACCCTGTCCTGCCTGCCTTCTATCTGTATGCTGTCATCCGGGTCCATGGTTTTAAACAATACTTATCTATATTCCATTGACCCCTAGTTTGTACCTACAGCCTTGACCTCTCCCGTGAACTCCAGATGTCTCCAGCTCCCTGCTCACCACGCTCTTGCATGTCTCATTGGCAGCTCAGGTTTAGCCTGGACAGAACAGAATGACCTCTTTGCCTCCCTGCCCTCAGCACCGCTCACTGCTCCTCCTGCTGTCTGCCCATCCCAGGAGGCGGGACCACAACTCTCCTGGTTTCTCAGGCTGCTTCCCCTGTATCCAGTCCATCCTCTCAACTCTACTGCCACAATATATCTCAGATCCAAGTACTCTTCTCCATCTATCCACGTCCACCACCCTAGTCCAAGCTGCTATCCTCGCCAGCAGTCAGGGGACCAGAACACTGTGAAGTCCCACTGATCCCAGCCCTGGAAGGGACTTGAACTGACAGAGTGTCTGGTCCAGCCCTGTCTCGTCACAGCAGAAGAAGCCCTGGACCACCAAGGATGAGGGACTTGAACATCAGGGGCGGACCTGAGGCTCACACCCAGGCTTCCTGGCTCCCAGCTCTTAGGATTTCTCTACCCCCAATATTTTTGGCAACAGCAGAGAACCTGGGAGACACAAAGAGGTAGAGAAGACCTAACTTCTTTTGGCATCTAGGATGATGGGTGCTTGCCTCCTGAGGATTTCAGTGGGCAGGATTCAGCCAGCAGTTAGGGGACTTGCTTGCACCCCCCAAGGAAGAGGTTGACATCTTGATTTCCAAGATGGAACCAGGAAAAGGAGGACTGATCCTGCCAAGTCTCTCTGCCACCACCAGAGACCCTCTGGCTTGAGCACGATTCCGTGTCTTTGGTTCTTCCCCTTGGCTTGAAGATTTGCCCATCTCTAGCTAATACAAAGTGTTCTCTTTGTATCGCCTACTGCCTCCAGAATACAAGCTAGTTCCCTGACCATTGGCTGTCTCAAGGAGCCTAATGCATATAAAAATAAGTCCCTTGCTTTTTTTAATTTCCAGCTGGTGGACACTTCCCACCCCCGCTCTGCTCTGCAGGTACCTCTCAGAGAAGCAATCACAAGTATTGATCTTTTTTTTTAATGTTACTCAGGGACCTTTTTACCCTTGATTGCGACACTGGGTATTTTCAGAGTGTTACCGCTGACACTTTCCATGCGTTGTTTACTGGGTGATGCCCTGGGCAGAGGCTGTCCAGGCGACGTGCCCTCCAGAGTCAGCTGCCTTTGGAGGGAAAGTTTCTGGTGACTTGGCTTCAGTCTGTCTCCTTAGACCTTTCCTCCCTGCCTCCCTCCCTACTGGAAGATGAGGTCATAGTTTTGCTCATTTGTCTCCTCTGGTGCCCGAGTCAGTCTTGCAAAACTGCATTCAGCTTGATGGCGGAAATATGACTGTATCCGAGGCTGCCCAAGGTTGACCAGAAAGCCTGGCCATTGTTCAGTTTGGCAGTATTTTGAAGAGGAGGTGCTCTTGTTAATTGAAGCTGAAAGTTAGATTCGTGTGACAATTTGCGGTTGGCAAGCACTCTTACATATATTATTTTATTTCATCTTCAAACGCATTATCTCCATTTTCCAGAGAGTCTGGTTCACAAACTTTCATGCTAGGCCCTGTCCTAGGCATCAGGATACAGGAATGAATAGAATTCTCTCCCTGCCCTTGAGCCAATTAGTGAAAATGGAAGAGTTCCATTAACAGACAATATCAGGATCATATGCTGATGAGCACAGGATTTCAGAGAGTGCTTCCCATGGGTACACAGCCTGGCTAATATGGGTAACACAAGAAGAGAGAACAGCTCAACTTTTTTCTTATTTCTCTTAAAGAAACACAGGTTAATTTCACAGAGAAGGAAAGTGGGCCTCTGTATTTAATTTTGATGTCAATCAATTGCCCGTGACTACCTGGGTTGAAGACCATGTTGTTTTCAGAGGAGGCCATGCCTGAAGTCAGTGGAAAAGAATGCCGTGATTGATTAGTGATGTCTGTCATGGGCATGGGAGAGGTATTTGCTACCCTGGGTCTAGATTTAACCAGACACAGATGCAACTCCCATCCAGTAGAGGGATCAGATGGAAGGGTTAGTGGTTTCTGTTGTCATCTAGAGAATTCGTTTTTTCTTTTTTTGGCTGCGTTGGGTCTTCGTTGCTGCGTATGGGCTTTCTCTAGTTGCAGCAAGTGGGGGCTACTCTTTGTTGCGGTGCATGGGCTTCTCATTTTGGTGGCTTCTCTTGTGCTGGAGCACGGGCTCTAGGCACACGGGCTTCAGTAGTTGTGGCTTGTGGGCTCTAGAGCGCAGGCTCAGTAGCTGTGATGCACGGGCTTAATTGCTCCACGGCACGTGGGATCTTCCTAGACCCGGGCTCAAACCCGTGTCCCCTGCATTGGCAGGTGGATTCTTAACCACTGCACCACCAGGGAAGCCCCTCATCTAGAGAATACTAAAGCTCCTACACTGATCTCAAGGCCTGACCCCAGCTCTGGAAAGTGGCCGAGGCTTATCTGCTCTGGCTCCTGTCAGAACCTTCCATAGGAACACTGGGCCTACATGGTTCTGACTTCCCATAATTCTCCTTTGCACAGACAGAAGGAAAGACCCATTCTTCTCACTGCTTCTTATGTTTTGCTGTTGTCTGTGGTCAAGTGCATGGGAGGGAAAGGAATTAAAAAGCAGAGCTAAGTAAGCAGTGTTTTTCAAAGAGATATTGGTCACTTGTATGTTTATTCCTCTAATCCCAGGATAATAAATAAGTTCCATATTGTAGGTCAACTCCAGTCCAATGACAGTGGCTCCCTGGAATGTTGTGTTGAGAAGGATTGGGAGGTTTCAGCTTGATTCAAAGAAAGAGATGGCTATGGTTGATTAGTGATGTCTGCCATGAGCATAAGACTGGGAAGTGGTGGTATGTATTCAGTACATTTAGGTATTTCTTTTGCCCAAAAGTTGGACCATGGTGCTGATCTTGACTGTGAGCATGGAACCATGACTTCAGATCTCTATATGCCTGGTGCCTGGCACATAGTAGGCACTCACAACATCTTAGCCAAACAAATCAATGAATCCATATAACTTGTCTTAGTGTTATTTTCGTATCCTGCACATTGATTAGTTTTCATCTTGCCTCTAGGGATAGACAGGGTAATGATTCTTGTCTCCATTCTCTGATTGAGGACAGTGAGGCTCAGAGACGTTTATTGACATGACTGGAGTCACACAGCTTCTAAAATAAAGAAAGAGGATTAGAAGGGAAGTTCTGTGACTCCTGGGCCAGTTTTCTCATTCTAAGCAAAGTTAACAAAGGTTCGTAGGAACAGATAATTCCAGAAGCTCTGCCTAGGGTGTTTGGTGAACATGCAGACTCCTGAATCAGGGTCTCTGGGGGTAGAGTCTGGGAACTGAAGAAGAGAAGGTTAAGTGACTTAGCCAAAACCACCCAGTTAGTAGACAGTGGGGCCAAGGTTTGAATCAAGGCTCTGCTGCATGGTGGCAGCCGCTGAGAATGACAAATGTGATGAATGCTACGGAGGAGATGGGAGGGCCCATGGAAATGTATAGCCATGCCGGCTCATCTTGAAAAGTCAGACAAGCAAACCTTTCTCAGTCCCAAAGCATTTGGCACAAGGCAGACCACATATCCAGTATTTGCCCCCATTTCTCCTCTTTCATCCAGAGTTTGAACATTTGCAGCTGTGTCCCAAATCCAGGGCTTGGCTGATTTTTCAAAGGCCTAAAAATAGAGGCTCCTGTTCCCCACCAAGCAATTCTAGAAGCCATTTCCCGCTCCCCTTCTTCTTGCAGACACCCAGGAGATCTCCTTCCCCCAAATAAAATCATGATGAGATCCCGGGAAAAGCCATTGCTAGTTTCTCAGAATGACTTTCCTGCAGACAATGGAGGTGCTTTGCTTTCCCCCGAAGCACATTAGAGCCGCAAATTAATTACATGGCATAATTAGCCCTCTTCTCAAAATCTGTGCAGTGGGCACTTGGAAGCAAGAGTGATAATAGTGGGCTTTGGATTTCTACCTTAGTAACAAAGGTTTGCAGGAGGAAAACGGAATTATTCCAGAGGAAGATTCTGTGACGATAAGCTGTGTGTAGCATTTTCTGGAGTGTGGTTAATGTTCACTGATGGTAGGCAATGTGATTTGAAGAATGCAACCAATAATTATTTCTATCTTTTAATAGTTACGTGTTTATCTTAGTCTGCATTACAAAAATGTATATGACTAATCCATCAAACCCATAGATTTATGGACATTCTTAGGATAAGGCTGAGTATATTAGCAACCTATTGCTACATAACAGATGACCCCCCCCAAAATTAGCAGTAAACGTTGACTATCTCACAGTTTCTGTGAGTCAGAAATTCAGGAGTTAATACTGGGTGGTCCTGATTTGGGGCCTGTCATGAGGTTATAGTCAAGATATCAGCTGGGGCTGCAGTCCTCTGATGGCTTGGCTGGAGGTTCCACATCCAAAATGAAAAGAAATCATTGTAAAATCCCCCTAGAGAAGAGTTCTTGCGGGTTAAGGGATTTCATAAGTTGTGTTGCTTACTTCTGGGGGCTTTTTCTTCTATTTTCTCTTTCCTCTGACATTCATAAAAGGAACCCCCAACAACAAGGCCACCTCCCCATCTAAGGATGATGTTTTTGTTTTAAAGAGGTGTCAAGGAACGACTCCTGCTCAGATTTGCCTGAGATCCAGAATGGTTGGAAAACCACTTCTCATACAGAGCTCGTGAGGGGAGCCAGAATCACCTACCAGTGTGACCCCGGCTATGACATCGTGGGGAGCGACACCCTCACCTGCCAGTGGGACCTCAGCTGGAGCAGCGATCCCCCATTTTGTGAGAAAAGTAAGAGTAGTCTTGTTGTTTTCCTCTAGGTCATTGGATGGAAAATCCCTCCCATGGAGTATTTTTTGCATGGATGCAGAGGAGCTATTCAGTGTAGAATCTGGCCTCTCTTCTACTCCACCAACACACCGGTGCTGTTCACCAATGTCATTTTGTAGCCCAAGGGCAGGGATCTCAGACTCAGGTGGTTTCAAAAGCCTGGCAGATAATGGAAATAAGTAAAGCAGGCTGGGTGTGAGACATTCGGGAATGGTGTGGACTGCGGTCAACGGGAATATACGTAGCCTGTGTAAAAACAGCATTCAAATTCAAGTCGTTAAAATACCTGCAGCAGCCAAGCAAAACAAATCTAAGTTGGCCCTAGGAGCCCCAGTTCAAAACCCCTCTGGTAGGTAGCCGCCTTTTTTTTTTTTAAGGCATGTTTTATTTTCTCAACATTTCCAAAATGGAAATAGTTTGATCGATGGTAATTTTTTAAAAGAAGTAGCTTGAATTTTCTGGCAATGCCTTAGTGAAGGTATCTAGAGAAACAAGAAAACTTCTCCTTGTTTCTAAACCTTCAGTTGTCTTTCTCTTGCATTTACATTGAAGTAGACACTGGTAGGTAGCTGACTTTATCCAGACAGCATCCAGCCCAGTATCCTGGTTCCTTCTGCCTGCTCCCCTGAGTGCTGGCCGGAGTGCAGGCCAGATGTGTCTAGTGATAGCTGAGTTTAGCATCTTGAAGAGGGGTAGCGACAGGAAGTGCCTCTAATGGTTTCTACCCTGATGTCTTAGTATCAGGTGGGGGAGGGGTGCTAAATTTGGCCTCTCCCCTCATCCATTTGCTTCCCACCTCCTACATAAAGCTCTAGTCTGCAACCTTCTTCCTGGGAATCCTTGGATCCTTGGTGATACTTTGGTAGATCTGTTCAGCATGACTTAAATCACCAGTTGCCCAAGAAGAAATATTAAGTGCAGCAGAGAAAGAGGCTGTCGGGGAAGGAGAGCATGGGGGGCTACATACAATTCCTGTCGTAAACATTCCAACATCAAGGAAAATTATAATGGTGGGAAACAGGAAAGAACTCGCTGAAGATCCATAAAACCAGCTACACAAACACATCGATTTGTTCTGCAACAGAATGTGGGGTGTGTGTATGTGTGTGGATTGTGATAGAAAATAAAAATGGACAGTGAGATGTACAATTAAGAGAGATCCATCACGAACCCACCAATGCGATCTACATCATCATTATTATTTTTTAAACATTTTTAAAGGCTTGGAGGGGACATAACTAGCTCTCTATGGGGGGGGGTCCCCTCCCAGTTTTTGCCAAGAAAAGGCCCAAAGTAGAGCAAATAAATGTGTATGGGGCCTGTTGTGTGCCTGCGTGTTTATGTTCCCAGGCTGGGTGCCACGCTCACTCTGCGTTCAAGACACAGACCCACCAAAGTGCTTCTCTTCTAGTGAAATGAGAGCAGAGGAACCTCCTAGAACAATGGGGTCCCACCCAGGAGTCCCTGAACGTTATAACCACCTTTCATTGGTTAAGCTCCACTCCTGACATTAAAAGATGTAAATATATAGCTATATCTTAAAATGGTGCCAGTTACAAATACGGTAATCAAGTGGTAGTAAAATAATGAGGTAGAAAGTGAAAATCCCTTATGATCTGCTCTCTAGCAATGAGGCCACTCTCAAAAGCTTATTCTGTTTTATTCCAATTGCATATGTATGTATGTGTCTGTTACACACTTATGTAAATATATATGTGTGTGTGTATTGTGTATGTTGAGATATATATGGATACACATATAGAAATAGCTGCAGATACAGATATTTTACCATAATAGGCATCAATTTCTAGAAACTGCCTTGCAACAGCCTTTTTCTTCAACTCAGAAATAGACATCTTTTCATATCACACATGTGATCTACTTCATTCCTTTTTATTTTTATTTTTGCAGCACAATGAGAAATAGGTTTTATTTAGTCTTAAGATGTTTCCTTTCTGCATAACTATTAACAATAGTGTATCATGAGTCACAGTGCAAAATTTACATTACAGTTGTCAATTTAAAACTCAGTTTCTCTCTTTTCCATACTTCATTCCTTTTTAATTGGTTTATTATTTTCCTTTTATCTATATTGACTTTTTAACTTAAAAGTAATGGACACTTAGGACTTCCCTGGCAGTCCGGTGGTTAGGACTCCGCACTTTCACTGCCCTGGGCCCGGGATTCGATCCCTGGTCGGGGAACTAAGATCCCACAAGCGACACGGTGAGACCAAATAAAGGAATGAGTGAATGAATGAATGAATGTAATGGATGCTTATTTTCCTGTAGTTAAGTACTACAAAGAAAGCAGTGAGAAAAAGCACTTTGTTCTCATTAGTGGTTGGTCAGGATTTCATGGAAAGGTTGTTGCATGATATTTAACTCCTCTTCTGTTAAAGGATTGCTTTTTAACCATTACAAATATAATATTATTATGTGCAATGTGCAGCCTTGTATATGGGTCTTTGGGCCCTGACGCAAACATTTCTTTGGGCAAATTCCTAAAAGTGAAATTAAATTCAAGTCTCTTTCGTCCTGGCCTGTTCTCCAGCCGCCTGCAGTGTCTTTCAAACAGGGAAAGAACTAAGTGAGGAAACGTTCTAGATCATTCTGTAGTTCTCAGCAAACCAGTGGTCATCAGGCCCTAACACCCACCTGGTTTGGTTTCGTCTCGTGTAGTTATGTACTGCACCGATCCCGGGGAAGTAGACCACTCGACCCGCTTGATTTCGGACCCCGTGCTGCTGGTGGGCACCACCATCCAGTACACCTGCAACACGGGCTTCGTGCTGGAAGGGAGCTCCCTCCTGACCTGCTACAGCCGTGAAACCGGCACGCCCATCTGGACCTCTCGCCTGCCCCACTGTGTTTGTGAGTCCTCTTTATTGGCTTGAGCCTCCGGGATGCATCTGGGGGTTGGCTTCTTCTTATTCCCGGTGGAGGGCTGGGCTGCTAGGAGGCGGTACCCACTCTTGGGAGCATTTATTGTCACTGTCCCCCAACAATAGCTAACAGGGATTGAGGGCATGGCTACTCTAACATTTATGGTAAGTTTATCAGGCACTGTGCTGAGTCCTTTACCAGATTTCCCTCTCCTCTTCCTTGGGTAGCTTCGTGAGCATGGCAGTACTGTCTCCATCTTCCAAAGAGGATATTAAGGTTCAAAGAGGTGAAATCATTGCCCCAGGTCACACAGCTAGTTAGTTAAGAAGGAGGCCAGAGGCAAACCCAGGCCTGCCTGACTCTTAAGTGATTAAAATTGAGCAGTCCGCAGGGCGGTAAATAGAGTGATTTAGACTCTCTTTGACCTCCTCTATGGGGCCCTCAATGCAAATGTTTGGTTAAAAAAACACTTTGGGGGTTTCTCTACCATAAAAACTCAAAAAAAGGCTTCCAAGGTCACTCTGAGAATGGAAGAGTAACTGCATATTCTCACCAGGCAGAGGAGGTGGAGAGCAGGGGTCTGCGGGGGGTCTCATCCTCGATGGCGCATGGGCATCATCTAGGATGTTTTAAAACGCCCTGGAGATTCGGATGCAGTTGGTCTGGGGTGTAGCGTGAGTTTCAAAAGCTCCCCAAGGTTTCTGATGTGCTGACAGGGATCGGACCCATTGCTTAAGGAAAGTGTGAGGCTCTGCAGAAGGAACAAAGCCTCACACAATGCCTGGGGTTTAGAGACGTCAGCTGCACTGCTATTTTATGAGTGTGTTTTTTGTTTGTTTGTTTGTTTTTTGCCGTATGCGGGCCTCTCATTGTTGTGGCCTCTCCCGTTGTGGAGCACAGGCTCCGGACGCGCAGGCTCAGTGGGCATGGCTCACGGGCCCAGCCGCTCCGCGGCATGTGGGATCTTCCCGGACCGGGGCACGAACCCGCGTCCCCTGCATCGGCAGGCGGACTCCCAACCACTGCGCCACCAGGGAAGCCCTATGAGTGTGTTTTGAAGAGATCCATTAAGGGCACAGCCAACCCAAGCTCCCAGAGCTGCACTGAGGCCTCGATAGTGCTGGGGAATCAGACTTTAAACAACAACAAAAAAATAGATGTTTATTGTATGTTTATGTTTATTGTAAACTACATCTTATGTGATGAATAGAGTGTAACTTAAGGACGTGGCTCTCTCCTGAAGTAACTGTGTTTTGTCGCTTCTCACAAGTATCAAAACAGACTTTGTGGAGTTTTTTCATGGCCACAAACAAGCAGCCCTGCCATTTAGATGGACAAAAGCATTCACTGTTTGGAAGACATTTGGAAAACAAGAAAATCCTTGTCCTTTTCCATTGGATAAACAGATACAGGCAGACCTCAGAGATACGTGGGTTCAGTTCCAGACCAACACAATAAAAGAAAATATAGCAATAAAGCAAAATTTTGGGTTTCCCAGTGTATATAAAAGTTACGTTTAGCCTATACTGTGATCTATTAAGTGTGCTATAGCATTACGTCTAAGAAAAAAAAATGTATGTACCTTAATTTTAAAAGACTTTATTGCTAAAAAAAAAAATGCTAACCCTCATCTGACCACGCAGGGTTGCGAGCCTGCGCGTCCGGAGCCTGTGCTCCGCAACGGGAGAGGCCACAACAGTGAGAGGCCCGTGTACCGAAAAAAAAAAAAAAAAAAAAAACAACCACAGTATCTGTGAAGCGCAGTAAAGCAACGTGCAGTAAAACAAGGTGTACCTGTACTTACTGAGCACTTATTGTATGCCAGGCACCATTCTGAGCAGTCACATGCATTAATTCACATTCACATAATTAATTAATAACAGATGTTCGTTGCTTCTGATAAAGAACAGAGCATGGTCAAATTCAGACTCTGGGGAGACCTTCCTCTCTTTCTATTCATGAGGCAGCCAAGGCCAGGGTCGCCTGTGGTAGTCCATAAATTCAGCTTTCTCAGCCCACAAAAGGGATTTATCACACAGACCCAAATAAATGAAAAATCTAAGCGCACATCATCTACTTCATAGATTTTCCTTAATTGACATCTGATTCCTTTATTAGAGGAAGATTTATGTTTCTGGGTTCCCATTTTCTCTTCTCAAAAAGGGGGAAGGTGTGGCAAGAACACAACATGAAATGGACCCTTTTAGCAAATCTTTAAGTGTATGATAGAGTATCATTAACTCAAGGGCATGGTGTTGTATAGCAGATCTTTAGAACTTACTTACCTTGCATAATGGGAACTTTATGCCTGTTGATAAGCAATTTCCCCATTTCCCTTTCCTCCAGCCCCAGGCAGCCACCTTTTCACTCTCTGGTTCCATGAATTTGACCTTTTTTTAAAAGATTTTTTTATTGAAGCATAATTGATTTCCAATGTTGAGTTAATTACTGCTATACAGCAAAGTGATTCAGTTATACACATATATACAGTCTTTTTTTAATACTCTTTTCCA
This sequence comes from Physeter macrocephalus, assembly GCF_002837175.3. Classification (NCBI taxonomy): domain Eukaryota; kingdom Metazoa; phylum Chordata; class Mammalia; order Artiodactyla; family Physeteridae; genus Physeter; species Physeter macrocephalus. Next base: position 7,358,716 of record NC_041232.1, on the reverse strand, counting down.
TTATTGTTTATCATAGGCTATTGAACATGGTTCTCTGTGCCATCCAGTAGGACCTTGCTGCTTATCCACTCCATATATAAAAGCCTACATCTGCTGACCCCAGCCTCCCACCCCATCCCTCCCCCAACCCCCTTGGCAACCACCAGTCTGTTCTCTATGTCCATGAGTCTGTTTCTGTTTCACAGATAGGTTCATTTGTGTCATATTTTAGATTCCACATATACATGATATCATATGGTATTTGTCTTTCTCTTTCTGACTCACTTCACTTTGCATGATAATCTCTGGTTGCATCTATGTTGCCCCAAATGGCATTATTTTATTCTGTTTTATGGCTGAGTAGTATTCCATTGTATATATGTACCACATCTTCTTTATCCATTTATCTGTTGATGGACATTTAGGTTGTTTCCATGTCTTGGTTGTTGTGAATAGTGCTGCTATGAACATAAGGGCGCATATATCTTTTTGGATTAGAGTTTTGTCCAGATATATGCCCAGGAGTGGCATTGCTGGATCATATGGTAAGAATTTGACTATTTTTTAAAATAAATTTCCATTAAAAAAAATATTTATTTATTTATTTATTTAGGCTGTGCTGGGTCTTAGTTGTGGCACACAGGATCTTCGTTGCAGCATGCGGGCTCTCAGTTGTTTCATGTGGGCTCTTGTTGTGGCATACAGACTTCTTCGTTGTGGCACGCAAACTCTTAGTTGCAGCATGCAGACTCTTAGTTGCGGCATGCGGACTTCTTAATTGCGGCATGTGGATTCTTAGTTGAGGCATGCGGACTCTTAGTTGCGGCATGCATGTGGGATCTAGTTCCCCGACCAGGGATCAAACCCAGGCCCCTGCATTGGGAGCGTGAAGTCTTACCCACTGGACCACGAGGGAAGTCCCTGAATTTGACTATTTTAGATGCATCCTATAAGTAGAACCAGATTAATTGCGGCATGTGGATTCTTAGTTGAGGCATGCGGACTCTTAGTTGCGGCATGCATGTGGGATCTAGTTCCCCGACCAGGGATCGAACCCAGGCCCCTGCATTGGGAGCGTGAAGTCTTACCCACTGGACCACGAGGGAAGTCCCCGAATTTGACTATTTTAGATGCATCCTATAAGTAGAACCAGACAGTATTTGTCCTTTTGTGACTGGCTTATTTCACTCAGCATAATATCCTCAAGGTCCATCCATGTTGTCACATATGGCAGAATTTCCTTCTTTTTCAAAGCTGAATGGTATTCCATTGTATGTATATACCACGTTTACTGTATCCATTCATCCATCAGGGATGTTTGTTTCCACATCTTGGCTAGTGGAAATAGTGCTGCAATGAGCACAGCGGTGCTAAAATCTCTTCAAGATCCTGATTTCAGTTATTTTGGGTAAATACCCAGAAGAGGGATTGCTGGATCATAATGCTTGTTCTATCTTTAATTGTTTGAGGAACCTTCACACTGTTTTCCATAGCGGCTGCACCATTTTGCATTCCCACCAAGGGTTCCCTCTTCTTCATGCCCTCACCAACTCTTGCTGTCTTTTGTTTCTTTGATAATGGCCATCCTACCATGTGTGAGGTGATACCTTATTGTAGTTTCGATTAGCATTTCCCTGATGACCAGTGACGTTGAGCATCTTTCGTGTACATGTTGGCCATTTGTATATCTTCTTTGGAGAAATGTCTATTCAGGTCCTTTGCCCATTTTTTAATTGGGTTATTTGTTTGTCGGCTGTTGACTTGTAGGAGTTCCTTACGTAATTTGGAAATTAACCCCTTATCAGATACATGGTTTGCAAATATGTTCTCTCATTCAGTACATTGAAGATTTCTCTCACTGATTGTTTTCTTTGAAATTGGACCCTTATCTGACACCATACACAAAAATCAACTCAAAATGGTTAAAGACTTAAATGTAAGACCTGAAACTGTAAAAATTCTAGAAGAAAACATAGGGGAAAAACTCCCTGACATTGGTCTTGGCAATGATTTCACGGATGTGACACCAAAGGCACAGGCAACAAAAGCAAATATAGACAAGTGGGAATTCATAGCAATAAAAAGCTCTGCACAGAAATGGAGAGACTTTATTATTCTGTTTGCACAAGTAACAGGGAATCTTGGACCACAAAGCCCTGTGTTTCCATCTGCCTTAGTCCTAGAATTTAGTCTGAGTCCTAGAATTTAGTCTTGAGTCCTAGAATTTCAGAGCTGAAGGGACTCTGGGAGATAAAATGCAATTGAGGATAACCTTGAGATACAACACAGCTGCCCTCATTTTACAGATAATAAAAATAGTTGTTATCTATTGACTGTGTAAGACATTTTGCTAAGCATGTTATATGTATTTGTGAACATATATGTATATATGTGTACAGCGTGTGTGTATATACATGCACGTATACATTAAGGAAACTAAAGCTCAGAGGAAAATACAGATAACAGTAGTTATCATGTGTAAAATACATTGCTAACTAGATTATGTATATATATGTATTTTTGTGAATGTATATATGTGCACACACACATATATAAATGCATGTGTGGAGGGGGGTATGTAAAGGAAATTGATTCTCAAAGGGAAGTATGACTAAGGTCAGAAAACTTCTTTGTGGGCAGAGCTAGGATTCAGATTTAGGGCTCTGATCTCCAAGGCCAGCATCCCTTGCACCAGCCTGGCGCCGCCATCATTTCACCAAGGGTGGCAGGGCGCAAACTCACACAGGGCTGTCCCAGTGGATTTGTAGTCTATGGTCTTAACCCCTTAGCCACCACCACATCCCTTCCCAGTCCCCAGACCTCTGGGCCAAGTTCTGACACTGACTGGTTGGTTCTTGTTTGGGGCTTAATTGTGTCCCCCCCAAAAAAACAATGTCGAAGTCCTAACCCCCAGTGCCTGTAACCATGAGGTTTGGGGAAATAGGGTCTTTGCAGATATAATCAGTTAAGGTGAGGTCATACCAGATTACGGTGGGCATTAATCCAGTGACTGGTGTCCTTACAAGAAGAGGGAAATTTGGACTCACATGGAGACACAGACATAGGGAGAGCATCGCGTGATGCCAGAGGCAGTGATGGGAGTGTTGTACCTGCAAGTCAAGGATGCCAAGAATTGCCAGAGACCACCAGAAGCTAGGGAGAGGCAGGGAAGCATCCTCCTTCCGGAGATTTCAGAGGGAGCAGGGCCCTGTTGCCTCCTTGATTTCAGGCTTCTAGCCTCCAGAGCTATGAGACAAGGAATGACTGTTGTCCTATGACCCCTGTTTGTGGCACTTTGTTACAGCAGCCCAGGAAGCAAATACAACTCCCATTTCCCCTTTAAAATACTGAAAGGTGGAAATATTTTTTTAAAAGAAAGAAAAGGCACCTCACTAATGAGGCACAGCCTCCAAAGATCCTCTGGGCTGCAGCAGCTGCTGGGTTTCCGAGAAGCAGCCCCGCTCCCCCCGGGGCTGCCACCTTTCCCCAAGATCTGCAGAGCTCTGGTGAGAAGCTGTCCCTGACACCCATGCTAATGAGTTCACAAGTCGAGCTGGGTGTCAGGAGACATGCCATCCTCCTACCAGATGCCAGGAGAACCCAGCATGGGATTCCAGCATTGTTCCAGGCAGGTGAGGCTGACAGGAGATGACACACAAGGCAGGAGGATAGTCAGATTCTAGCAGCGAGGTGCCCAGACTGAGGGGGCGGTTGTATCTGGGTTCCGAGAGTATTTTTAACAAGGTTATTGGACATAAAACAGCTTTATTTATTTATTTTTTAAAATTTATTTTTTTATTTTTGGCTGCATTGAGTCTTCGTTGCTGCACGTGGGCTTTCTCTAGTTGCGGGGAGCAGGGGCTACTCTTCGTTGCGGTGCGTGGGCTTCTCATTGCGGTGGCTTCTCTTGTTGCGGAGCATGGGCTGTAGCCAAGTGAGCTTCAGTAGTTGTGACACACGGTCTCAGTAGTTGTGGCTAGTGGGCTCTAGAGCGCAGGCTCAGTAGTTGTGGCACATGGGCTTAGTTGCTTCGCGGCATGTGGGATCTTCCCGGACCAGGACCCGAACCCGTGTCCCCTGCATTGGCAGGCGGATTCTTAACCACTGTGCCACCAGGGAAGTCCAATAAAACAGCTTTAAAATGTTTCTTCTGCTGAACCAAGGAAACAGCCCTGATTTGATGAGCACCTTGGCTGTGCCCAGCCCTTCCCCAACATTCATTTAACCCTCACAAAACTGCATGAATGGTTTGCGTGTCCACTTAAAAGCAGGCAGAGAAGGCCCAGAGAGGGTGAGCAGCTTTCCTGAGATCTCATACAGCAGGGAAGGGGAAAACCCAGGATTCCAGCTAAAGCCTGCCTAACCCCCAAAGTGTCTTCTTCCTACCTCGTACTCTGCAGCCCTGGTTCCCGGGTGAAGCTCTGGGGCTCTACTGTTGACCAAGACTTTCCACCAACAAGCAAACCTTATAAGCTCTGGACATCTGCAGCCTCTGTTCACAGTCACTTGCCAACGCCATCATTTGGTCCAGCTGGGACTCAAAGCCATGTCTTTTCACTCCTGGTCCATTTACCCCAGGCCACTTCAAGAACAGACAAGTCAGGCGTAGTTAGAGGGAAGAGTCTGAAATTTGCTGTCAGACCCACCTCCAGCTCAGTTGTGTGACCTTGGACCAGTAGCTTGCCCTCTCTGGACCTAGTTCCCCATCTGTGAAAATGGATTACTACTTCCTACCACACGGGTTTGTTGGATGTAATTCAGTCATTTAACAAGTCCTCTTATCTGCAGGTGCACGCTAGGACAGAGGTTCCCAAATTTTCTCAACTCACAGTATCTTTGGAGTGTCAGGGTTGTTTCATAGAATTCCTAGGCCAGAATACCTAACAATTCTATTTATTAAGCAGTTAGGTCCAAACCACTTAATAAGCAGCTATATCCTGACGACTTAGGAGCTGCTTGAAAAAGGAATGCACATAAATTGCGAGAAAAGATTGTAAAATTTTTATTTCACTCTTAAGTAACACTTATTTACAATTACAGTAATGATCCAACTACTGCTGCAGGAGTGTGTGTGCCTGCTGGGCTCTGCCAAACTTCTCAAACTCTTAGCATCAGACTGGACTCTGCCACCTGCATCTCCTGTTCCACACTGATGTTGTCACAGTTCTTGCTTTTTAGCACAGCAACCACAGAAAACCTAGCTTTGCAAAGATGGGGCATCATCAAAAAGAATGTAGCTGGATTGTGAAGCAGTTATACTCCAATAAAGATGTTAAAAAAAGTAAATAAACTACAATCTATATGCACCCCCCCAAAAAAAAGAATGTAGCTCAATCTGATGTTAAAACTGTGAACTTTCTCAAGCTAGGAGTTCACATGAGGCTGGAAGATGTCACTGTGTCTCCTCAACATTTTTTAAAAATCTCACAGCACCCCTATGAGTTCGTGGTGGCACCTGGGGGCATCACGGTGTATAGTTTGGGAACAGTGGTGTTAGGTCCTGAAAATATGGCAAAAATGCAGCAATATGTAAACAGACGCAATCTGTATTGTCAGGGAGCCTGGGGTCTATTGAAGATGGGGGAGGAGAAACAAGTCTATGAAAGAAATAACAATGGATCTGCAGTATCACCTCCTCCAGAAGGGCCTCCCTGACTGCCTGGGCTAGGTCATGTTTCTCTCATCTGCACTCCCATGGCTCCTATAGCTACACAGCACTTGCTGCAGCTTATCAAAATGATCTGTTTATATGTTCAGAGACTCAAACACATACCTTGCTTGCTAGGAATGTATCCAGTTGGTTCTTGTATCCCTTGGGCCCAGCAGGCTCAAAAAATGACAGTATTTGTTACTATTACTGTCATCGTCCTTGTTAGCAATACTAATGCAGTCTTTATTGAGTTTCGTGGCTTTGTTGCAGCTTCCCTTCTTTGGTGGCGGCATGGTAGATGGCTGCTAGGGGTCCCATCCAGAAGACATAAACCACAGCATGAAAAGTAATGAGGCTCTGACAAAGACAGCGAGGGTTTTATGGGTGGCTCTCCAGAGAGGCATGTAGGGATTCCCCAGGAGGCCCTGGCCCTTCACAGCCCTGCCCCCAGAACACCACAAATACGAGATGTGGAGATTTCCTGACCTGGATAGAGCCCACATGGCCAGACGGTGGCCATACTAAAAGTTTCCATTGATGACTCATCCCCAGCGGCCTCTCCTCGGCCAGCATGCCAGGCTCTAGCTGGGTGCCCTTCTTCATTTAAAAATTCCTGTCTCTGAGGAAGCAATAGCTCAGAGCAATTCACGATAGCCCAGGGAATTTGGGCAGGAGAAGGGCCCTTCATTATAGCAGAACCGTTAAGTGCACAGGACTTCAAATCCAGCAGGTCAGGTTTGCATCTCAGCCCTGCCACTTGCCAGCTGCATGACTTTGAACAAGCCGAAGCCGGTGTCCTCATCAGAAAGAATGATCATGCCAACCATCAATACAGACGCTCATAACAGTGTGTCTGGTATATAATAAGTGCTCAGTTAACATTGGTTGCTAATTACCACTCAGTTTCACTGCTCCACTACTGTAGAGTATATTACAAATCATTCATAGCAATAACCAAGAAACCTGATTTTGAGCGTTTTGCACAAATGTGCTCTAAAAATGTACATTTTTTCCCATACTTAAAGAGAGGGGGGAAATGGGAGGAAGATAAAAATGAGGGTAGGTTTGTGATTATGTCTATAAGACCACCAGTCCAAGTCACTTGAATTCCTGGGAGAGAACAGGTTGAAATCACACGGATTGCCATCAGAATTGTTTCAACCTTAGACAAGTGATTCTCAACCAGGGGTGAATCTGCTCCCCAGGGGACAATTGTCAAAGGCAATTTCTAGAGACATCTTTGGTTGTCACAACAGGGGAAGAGGAGTGCTACTGGCATCTAGTGGGCAGAGGCCAGGGATGCTGCCCGACATCCTACAGGGCACAGGACAGCCCCACCACAAAGAATTACCCAGCCCCAAATGTCAACAGCATCTAAGTTGAGAAAACCTGCCTTAAACAATCTTATTTCAAAGTGTGGGTACCTCCTCGGTGTAGGAATGTCATTGCCCAGCCACATCTCAGCTTAAGGGTGGGGTCTTGGTCCAGTCTGTTTACGTAGCAGGCAGGAAAAAGTGAAGTCCAGAGACATGAATTGATTCACCCAAGGTAACACAGTGGATCCCGGCCTCCAGTTTCAAATTCAAGTCACTTCCCTCATCACTTTCCTGCCATCTTCTGGGAGCTGAAGATAAATACAGATGCCTTCAAAGACAGCTGGTTTCTGCCAGAGGTGGAATTCCATGCGGAATTCTTCTCAGACTCTTACTGATGGTTGGGTCAAAATTGAATTGGATTGACTTTGGAGGCAAAGACTCACATCATAACTCAGCCACTTCCTTCTTGTGGGACCTTTCACAAGAGACCTTCCCCTGAGCCTCAGTTTCCTCATCTGTAAAATGGCTGTATGGTGCGGTGATTAACAGTGGACTTGGACCACTTGGATTTGAATCCTATCTCTCCCACTAACCAGCTTGACAGGTTACCCAGCGAGATAGCCAACAGTTCTGTGCTTCATTTGCACCGATATAAAATGGGGAGAGTCATAACAATGTCTGTGCCTTGGGGTTGTTGTAATAATTAACTGAGTTTATAGATACAAAAACTCCAAATAGTGCCTGGCTCATAGGATGCTCTCAGTAAATTTTGGCTATTCTGGTCAGTACTGTTACCATCTTTAAAGATTTAGGGGAGGATTAGAAATAATATTTGCAAATCATCTGGTACAGAATGGGTATTTGAATATTTTGGAAATCAATGGATTAAATTATTAATTTCTTAACCATGTCAAGACACCAGAGCTGCAGTTCTGAGCCCTAAACCCTTCAGCCCTAAAGTTCTGGCTGGACTTTGTCTATTTCTGTTTTGTAAATCAGTTCATTTGTACCATTTTTTTAGATTCCACATATAAGTGATATCATATGGTATTTTTCTTTCTCTGTCTGACTGACTTCACTTTGTATGGTCATCTCTGGGTCCATCCATGTTGCTGCAAATAGCAGTATTTCATTCTTTTTTATGGCTGAGTAATATTCCATGGTGTGTGTGTGTGTGTGTGTGTGTGTGTGTGTGCGCGGAGCACAGGCTCCGGACGCGCAGGCCCAGCGGCCATGGCTCACGGGCCCAGCCGCTCCGCGGCACGTGGGATCTTCCCGGACCGGGGCGCGAACCCGGTTCCCCTGCATCGGCAGGCGGACGCGCAACCACTGCGCCACCAGGGAAGCCCTGCATGTATCTTTTTGAATTAGAATTTTTTCCGGGTATATGCTCAGGGAGTGGGATTGCTGGATCATATGGTAACTCTATTTTTAGTTTTTTAAGGAACCTCCATACTGTTTTCCATAGTGGCTGCACCAATTTACATTCCCACCAACAGTGTAGGAGGGTTCCCTTTTCTCCACACTCTCCAGCATTTGTTATTTGTAGACTTTTTGATGATGGCCATTCTGACCGCTGTGAGGTGGTACCCCATTATAGTTTTGATTTGCGTTTCTCTAATAATTAGCGACATGGAGCATCTTTTCATGTGCCTCTTGGCCATCAGTATGTCTTCTTTGCTGTCTGGACTTTAGAATCACCTGGGGAGCTTTAATAAGAATATTTGGGGGGACTGATTAAAATTCCTTAGGGGGCAGAGCCGGCTCACTGAATAACCTAGGGTGATTCTACTAGGAAGCCAGGTGAGAACAGCTGAGGACGCCTCCCCCTCATCTTCCTGGACCTGCTGTCAGTCTCTTCCTTTACCTCCAGGTCTAAGAATTTGTCCTTTGTCACTTTCTATCTCTGCAGGGCCAGGATAGTGCCTGGTACTGGAAATATTGTAGAATACATGAACGTTAAGTTACATGAAGGCAGGGGCCATGTCTGTCTTGCTCATTGTTGTATGTCCAGGGCCTGGCACATAGAAGGTGCTCAAGAAATATTTGTTATACTCATTAATCTGTTCATTTATGAAAGAAAATTCCAGGGAAAGTTTGTAGGGAAATCCTTTTGCATTGCCACTGCCATCTGCTGGCCACTATGCTACACTGCAGGTAATACACTTTTTTTTTTTTTTCTTTTGTCTTAAGGATTTATCTTCTCTTAAGGATCATTTACTGGGAAGCTGGATTCCCAGGAGGGTGGGAAGCCAAGGAATCAGATCAGCACTTACCTGGGGTCTGAGTCTTCACTCTCTCCCAGTAGAGCACTGGATTTCCAGGTTTCCTCTGAAAACCTTGACCTTCCCACCTCTGACTGACTCAGTGAGGTTTCTGCTCTATGTTTCTCCCATCACAGCTGCTACCAAGCACTGGGTTGCAATTACCTGATAACTGTTCCTCTCCCCCACTAGACTGAGTCCTGGGAAAACAGGAACCATGCTTCTTTAGTTCCTTACTCTATACCAGCTCCTAGCACAAGCCTGGAACATAGGGACAGAGCAAATGTCTGCTGGGCTGAAAATTTTTTTTAAAAAACCCAAAGAGTGAATTCTAGACTCTGGAAGTTCATAAACTGTAAAGTGTAGTGCATGGGGCTGCATTTCCCAAGAAGTATTATATACTCCATTGGCAATACCCTTGTGGCTTTAGACAGTGCCAATTAACTTTTCAATGTTAAGAAAATCTTTAAAAATTAAACTGACATTTGAAACCTGTGATTATAAGAATGTTATTATTTGGGGTGAGGCTAAATTATGTAGCACTGTTTAAATGGAAAAATAAGTTAATAGAAATTTTTAAAAAGATTAAGTAAACAATAGTAAAGTTGGGATGAAAGTATGACCAAAATTGTAAAACCCAGAAAAATAACCAGAGTTTACTGGGTGCTACTATATATTGCTCACCCTCACATGCATGAGCTCATTTCATCATCATAGCAAACCTATGAGCTATCCCATTTCACAGATGAGGAAGTTGAGGCTCACAGAGGTCATATATCTTAGCCACAGGTGCATAACTAGGATCTGAATCCCAGGCCATTAGGCACTTGAGCCCAAGAACTTCTATTCTGTAATCTTCTTTCAGTTGAATTGGTGTAAGGTCTTTCAAGAAACATTTATTGGGCACCTACTGTGTGCCAGACTGCTGAAGATACAGCAGTGAGTAAAAGCCAACCCCAGCTCCACAGAGCCCAGCCAGGTTGAAGAGCAAACTTTCAGACGAATCATTAGGACATGGGTGCAGGGTTTGGGTCATGATGTTATTACCTGTGTATATTATAAAAGTAAGGCGTGCCCAACCTGTTTTTAAAACGATACATCAATATGCTATATAGGACTATAAAATGTAAAAGGAAAATTTTCCCTTCCTACGGCTCATACCCCAGGCACACTCTGCAAGGTTAATGATACCTTACCAGTCCTTCTACGTGTCCTCCATGGACGCATAATACAATGCTGTCTTTAAGGGTTCCCGTGATTGATTGAAGGAAGGCATTGTGGTTTGACCGGGGGCGCAGACATGGTAACACTGGCTGTTCTCAAGTGCCCGTGGGTGAACTTCAACCATAGAGATGACCCTGGTTTAGTGGAGGGGTTAGCTTTGGTCAAGCATCAGCTGAACCACCTGGTGCCTCATTTCTGGGAGTCTGAACTGAAGGGAATGCTAGTCAATATCTCTGCCTCTCTCAGCTGCTCTAACAGCCCTGCCCCCGCTGACTTAGGGGGTCTCCTCCAGGTGCCCCTTACTCTTTTGAGCTTCCTCTCTGACAGCAACTGCCATCTCTTTTTGTTTAATTGTCCAGTTACATTTGTTTGCCCGCTTAAAGCATTGAGACCACAGTCTCTGGAGGGCAGGAATGGTGTCTGATTCGCCTTCTGGCCCCACCGCTGGGTGCGTTGTCTGGCATGCAGTAAACACTTGCTAAATGTTTTCTGAATAAAAGCACGAGCGCCTGCCAAGGTGCATCTGCATTGTCGTGCAAGATGCACCCCTAGCCGCCCAGCGACCCAGCAAGTCCCTTTCTACAGGCTGGCTTCCTGGATTGCAGGTATGGGAGGAAAACAGTTCTTCACCCCTGATGAAGGCTGCTATTGAATTACAAAGAAAAAAATCTTTCAACCTCAAGAGGTTGGAACCCTAGGAACCTTAGGAACCTTCTAAGCCATGTCCCTATCGACCCGCCCATTCAAAGAGATGAAAGCCCCAATTCCTCATTAGTGGTGATTACTGTCACTAAAACATAGTCATTCATTCATTTGTTCCTTGGAAAGGTGATACATTAAAATGCCTTCCTAAATGTCAGGCAGGTACCATGTGTAGAACAATAGGGAGTGGTAAGGATTGTGGCTAACTGGGGAACATATTTCTTATCAAAGGGGGACAGCTTCTACTCAACGCCATGTGAGTTGAGTGCTTGGGCTCCAGGTCACAATCATTGCCATGTAGTTATGTGAACCCAGTATTGTCTTATCTTCCAATGTTTCAGAAGAAGCCAGAAATTTAGATTATTACATGAAATACCCTGATTTGCACAAGCTAAGTAGAGCCCATGTGTTGGTCAAATTCACAGAGAAATAGGGTCTAGTTGGGACTTCTGTTATACTATGTGCCATCCACAATTTCCGTGGGGCGAGGGGTTATATCTGTTTTATTCACCTCTGTGTCGTCAGCGCTACTTATGTGTTGGCACATAATAGGTGTTCAATAAACATTCATTGACCCAATGAATGAATGAATGCTTCCTGTGATCCAGGCAAGGTGCTAGGCACTGAAGTTCCTGGCATGAACATAAGATGAGTGTCCAGCCTGGGAGTGAGTGGGCAAGGTGAGAATCAAACAGTGCCATAAAAGATTCTGAAGCTGTGATGGAGGTCTGTGAAGGTTATAGAACAGGGTTCCAAGGACAGGGGAATTCATGCTGCTGGGGACAGATCTGGCTCCTTGGGGGAATTCTTGAGATCTGCCTTGTAAAATAAGATGCTTGAAACAACCCCCATTTATTATCTTACAGTTTCTATGGGTCTGGAGTCTGGGAACAGCTTAACTGGGTCCTTTGGTTCAGGATCTCTCATAAGAGAGACCTGGGGCTGGAGTCTCACCTGAAGGCTCAATCGGGGGAAGGATCCATTTCCAAGCTTTGGAGCTCCTACTCCAAAGACAGTGGAGAGTCTGCTAGCAAGACAGAACTACAGTCTTATATAACATCCTCACGGAAGTGACAGCCCTTCGTCTTTGCTGTATTGATACTTTATTGGTTGGAAGTGAGTCACAGGTCCTGCTACACAGAGCTGCAAAGAGCGTTAATACCAGCAGGTGAAGATTATTAAGGGCTGTCTTAGCCTTTCCACTGCACTCTCCTTTATTTTTTTTTATTGGAGTAAAATTGCTTTACAATGTTGTGCCAGTTTCTGCTGTACCATGAAGTGAATCAGCTACATGTATACGCATATCCCCTCCCGCTTGGACCTCCCTCCCACCCCACCTCCCATTGCACCCCTCTAGGTCATCACAAAGCACCGAGCTGATCTCCCTGTGCTATACAGCAGGTTCCCACTAGCTATCTGTTTTACGCATGGTAGTGTATTTATGAGAGTCTCCTTTAGATAGGAAGGGGAAGGGCATCTCAGACAGAGGGAACAGCATAGGCAAAACACAAAGGGGTGAAACAGAGTAACCCATCTGGCAAAATGTGACTAGTTCGATGTGAAGTGAGGAACCATTTGAGAGGGAGGCAGGAAGCAGATGGGCAAAGCCCTAATAGCCCAATCTGGAGACCCTGCCTCTTCTCCAAGTGCAGTGGAATCACCAGGTATGAAATAATAAAAGACCCACCTGTTCCACGTTCTAAACCGAGGGCATGCAGAGTCAGGATGATGGCAAGCTGGGGGATTACACTAGAAAGTTGTAAAAATCACTCAGATGTTACAGGAATCCTTCAGGTAAAAGAGACAGCATGTCATCTCTTCCGAGTTTCACTAATCAAGTGAGTATTGGAAGCTGTGGACAGAAGCTGGTTTCTCTGAAACATGTATGGCAGGTGCAGCTGTGATATGTAAAGACTTGGGTCTTTGTACAGCAAAGCAAGATCCAGAAGGAACAAAATGTTTCAGGATTTGGCGTAGAAAACCCCTTGTTCTCTGTTTGTGGGAATGTAAAATGGTGCTGCCACTGTAGAAAACGGGATGGTGGTTCCTCAGAAAGTTACATGTAGGATTACTGTATGGTCCAGAAATCCCACTTCTGGGTATCTACCCACAGAATTGAAGGCAGGGTCTCAAAGAGGTATTTGCACACCCATGTTCATAGCAGCATTATTCACAAGAGCCGAAAGGGGAAGCCATTCAAGTGTCCATTGATGGATGGATGAATAAATAAAATGTTTGTCCAGCCATACAATGGAATATGATTCAGCCTTAAAAAGGAAGGAAATTCTGACACAAGCTACAACACGGATGACCCTTGAGGATATTATGCTCAGTGTAATAAGCCAGTCGCAAAAAGACAAATACTGGATGATTCCACTTACATGAGGTCCCTAGAGCAGCCAAATTCATAGAGACAGAAAGTAGGATGGTGGTTGCCAAGGGCTGGTTGGGAGGGGAGATGGGGAGTTAGTGTTTAATGGGGACAGAGTTTCCATTTGGGAAGATAAAGAGTTCTGGAGATTGATTGTACAACAATGGGAGTGTATTTGACACTACTGAACTGTATACTTAAAATGGTTAAGATGGTAAATTTTATATTATGTAGATTTTACCCAGTTTAAATTTTTTAATAATAAGAATTTTTAATGTTTCAGGATGTGTAGTCTTGTGTGCACAGCAGTTTTTGCTGGCTTTCCAGTCCATCCAGGTGCTGAAAAGGAACTAGATCACACGCTGGCCCTGGAATGGGTTAAACTGTCAGGTTCAACTCTCCAATAAGTCTTAAGCTAGCAGGTGTCATTTATGATGCTCCTACTGTATATGTTAGGGTCATTTATGTTCCTACTGTATACCAGGCCCTGAGCTTCCAGCATGCCTTAACAGGCTCATGTCCAGTGAGGGAGACTGATAGTAAAAAATTAAATAGAATACAGTGTATGCAATGCTATGGTGGAGGAAGAGCCGGAGAGATTAGTGACTCAATTAGGGGTAGGGGGCATCAGGGAAGGCTTCCTGAAGGAGGAGATAGGAGGACTGAGTATTGAAAAACAAGACTTATCCAGGCTGTGTGGGCAGGTGAGGTATAAGGTGAGAAGCAGGAGGAATATTTCATAATTTAGCGACACCACCGTCCATTATTTACTGAGTACTTACATTTCAAGGGCGTGCTAAGCATTTGCACACATTACCTTGTTTAATCTTCCAAGTGCCTGTGAGATAGGTACTGCTTTTATTGCCATTTTACTGATGAGGAAACTGAGGCTCAGAGAGGTTGTGGCCCTTGCTGGAGGTCACACAGCTAGTAAGTAGCAGAACCCAGATTTTTAACCCAGATTCCACAGCTTAGTATATCCTACTGTGCCCATGTGTAACCCATGCCCAGAGGTGGGAGAGGGAAAGGTGAGTTTGAGGAGTGGGCAACAGTTCAGTGCAAGGTGGGGATGCAGAGAAATGATGCTGGAGAGACTGGCCTCAGATCACACAGGCTCTGAGTAGGAGTCCCCAGAGATTTACATCGTCTCATCAGAGCTCCTTTTGGCTTGCATTTCAGCGGAGGAGTCCCTGGCATGTGACAACCCAGGGTTACCTGAAAATGGGTACCAAATCCTGTACAAACGACTCTACCTGCCAGGAGAGTCCCTCACCTTCATGTGCTATGAGGGCTTCGAGCTCATGGGCGAAGTGACCATTCGATGCATCCTGGGACAGCCATCCCACTGGAATGGGCCACTGCCCGTCTGTAAAGGTAAAGAAACCACCGCCTCCCCACCCCCGGAGTCCCGGGGAATGAGGGACCCAGAGATGTAAAGACTGACTTGCAGCAATTCTAAACTTGCTCTAAAAAGCCAGGCTACTGTGTTTCACTAAATCTAAGACACCACCATTATTTTCTGCACTGTTGAGAAAGGACATGGCTGCCAATTAAACTATGACACGGTGCCTTCTCCTTGCTTAGCATTTTTGTTTTTACTTACTAAAAGAGCTTAGGTGTTTTTTGTTGTTGTTGTTGTTGTTGTTGTTTTGCGTTACGCGGGCCTCTCACTGTTGTGGCCTCTCCCATCGCGGAGCACAGACTCCGGACGCGCAGGCTCAGCGGCCATGGCGCACGGGCCCAGCCGCTCCGCGGCATGGGGGATCTTCCCGGACTGGGGCACGAACCCGTGTCCCCTGCATCGGCAGGCGGACTCTCAACCACTGCGTCACCAGGGAAGCCCAAGAGCTTAGGTTTTTATCATAAAGGAGAGGCAGCCTGCTTTTGACTCCTGCTTGGACAGCGTGGCTGAAACGTTTCCCGCCTCCTGCACCCCCTTCTCACAACCACTTGGTTCCCAAGGGTGATGGGTGTTCCCCTGTCGCCTCTGGGCGTTCTCCCAAGATGCTCACACCTATCCTCCGGGTACTGATGGTCCTGGGCTGATGATTGCACAAGCACAGGCATCTTGAGCGCCACCTGGTGGCAGCGATTGTAATACCCCAGTGATTGTAAGACACGCCCCCATCTCAGAGATGGTGAAAAGCGGGGGAAGTGTATTTTAGAATCAGTGAACCACTCATCGTTGAAATTAAGTTACGGCACACCTAGTGAGATTTGGATCCATTTATCCGCGTCTTTGAGGTGTGAAATTCATAATCATATCGTAAGTATGTTCAACGCTTCAGGCAAGTGGATTTAACCTTTTATGGTGTTAATACCCTTTAGAGAATCAGGCAGAAAGCTCTGAATTCTCTCCCCCGGGGGAACCGAAACATGCAGTTTTACATTTCTACTTGGGAACCCGTAACTTCAGCGGATCCCCCAATGCTCGTTCATGAAGTTCAGCGTTAAGGCTTAAAAATATGTTCCCGGCCAGAATTTCTCCTCCTGGGTATAGGCACAAAGTAATTGAAAACAGGTATTCAAACCAACACTTGTACAAATGATCGTAGCAGCATTATTCACAAAAGATGGAAACAACCCAAATGTCCATCAGCTGGTGAATGGATAAGCAGAATGTGGCATGTTCATATAAGGGAATATTGTTCAGCCGTAAAAAGGAATGCTAAAACATGAACCTTGAAAAGGTTATGCTCAGTGAAAGAAGCCAGACACAAAAGGTCACATGTTGTATGATTCAATTCGAATGAAATATCCAGAATAGGTAAATCCATAGAGATGGAACTCAGATTAGAGCTCCCCAGGGGCTGCTGGGGAGGGAAGAGTAACTGCTTAATTGATACTGAATCTCCTTTTGAGATGATGAAAATGTTTTAGAACTAGATAGAGGTGATGCTTGCAGAACATTGTGAATGTACTAAATGCCCCTGAATTGGACACTGAATTAAAATGGTTAATTTTATGTTATGTGAATTGTACGTATAAAAAAAGATTTTCCCTGCATCACCTCATTGAAGCTTCATGACCATACTCTGAGATAGGTGAGCCGTCATACCCATTTCACAAATGTGGACAGAGAGGCTCACAGAGGTTAAGTGACTTACCCCAAACCACGCAACTGGTACAAGACAAATCTAGGATTTGAACCCACTTCTGCTAATTATAAATTCCCGGGCTTCCCTGGTGGTGCAGTGGTTAAGAATCCACCTGCCAATGCAGAGGACACGTGTTCAAGCCCTGGTCCGGGAAGATCCCGCATGCCGCGGAGCAGCTAAGCCCGCGCGCCACAACTACTGAGCCGGCACTCTAGAGCCCGCGAGCCACAACTGCTAAGCCCGCATGCTGCAACTACTGAAGCCCGTGCGCCCAGAGCCCGTGCTCCACGACAAGAGAAGCCACCGCAACGAGAAGCCTGTGCACCGCAACAAAGAGTAGCTCCCGCTCGCCGCAACTAGAGAAAGCCCGCGCACAGCAACAAAGACCCAATGCAGCCAAAAAAATAAATAAATAAATAAATAAATAAATTCCCTGCCTTTGAAACCCCACCAGGTGAGGCAGTCCTGGCCCCTCAGGTACGACAGATCGTCTAGCAGGAAAGACATTGTCTTGGGAGACCATTGCCCTTTTCTCTCCTCTCCATTTCCACTCCTGTGACCCACACTGCCAATGCTGTAATGAAATAATAAATCACTTCCTCTTCCCCAAAAGAGTGGGGTCCATCGTTTGTGGTCTGGAGTTGGAGAAATGACAGAGCACCCGTGTGAGGCCACCCCCTGGGACTCAGGGGCCCTAGGTTCCAAGGACGCTGCCCTGGCAGGTCCAGGAAAGGGCCCAGGAAGCTGCCTCTTAGCACGTGCCCCCGGGGCCCACTGATCACACTCAGAGGTTCAACATTTCCTTCCATTTCTAAGATTTCATGGAAGCTCGTACCCTCCCAGACATGCAATCAAGGTCCCATTCATGTCTTGGTTGGGTAGGAAGCATCTGCCTTAATCTTTCCATTTTCCTAATGCCCTGGCTCCAGAGATGTCTGCAGTCGGTTAGCTTTTTTGTCGGCTGGTTTTGTTATCGTCACATGATAACGATGAAAGTCAGAGAGTCACTTTGACCAAAGCTCTAACTAGGAAATCTCCATATTATGTAAGACACGGCTATTGCTGGGCCTTTGGGGGCCAGCTCCTCCCGCAACCTTATCATGCAATCTTTCCATCGAAGCCCTTCACTCTGGGGGTTTTGCATCCCTGAACCCCGTCCCTGTGGGTATATTTTTGTGCTCAGCTATCGTGATGACTTGGATGCCAAAGCGTGAAGACACCAGCCCCCATCATCCTGAACTTCCAGAGAAGTTGTACAGGGAATCCAGGGGAATAAATCAACTCCAGAGAGTTCCAGCCTATGGCAATGAAGGAATGAAAATATGGAATAAAAATCCTATATTCCAAATCAATATGGAATAAAAGTGAAATTAGAAAGGTTCATATAAATGTATATTTCAAAGCAGGAAAACAGTTTCACCTCTGGCTGGGCTCAGGATTTCAGATTTGGAATTTTGTCTTGCCCCTTACCATTCATCAGCCTTGGTCCGACACAAAAACACTGAAGAGACCAGGACTATGTAGTTAAGAGCAAAGGCCCAAGAAAGCCAAGCAAGTTCAAATCCTGCCTCCATCACTTAGGAGCTGTGTGGTGTCAGAGAAATCACTTCACTTCTCTGAACCTCTGTTTGCTCATCTGTTAAATGGGGATGAGAATAGTATCTACCTAATGAGATTGTTGTGAGTGTTAAGTGAGCAAATATATATAAAGCTCTTGATGCCCAGTATCTGACATACGGTGAGTATTCAGTAATTATTGTCCTTTTTCTTTCATATCTGTCTCATCTTCTCTCAGGAACTTAGGAAGGGAATGAGGCATTTCCACTAATTCCAGTAGCCTAAGATTTTAAAAAATAAACAAACAAAACCACAGCACTACAGCAAAGCATGGAATGGACTTTTGCACCTAATTTGGGGGGGCTTCATGCAAACAGAGTGAATGCACTTGACATTGACCAATGCTCCAATTTCTCTTTCAGTTAATCAAGACAGCTTTGAACATGCTTTAGAAGGTGAGTCCCATGAAGAAAAAAATCCCATAAACCAAGCTAATAGCAGAAATCAAGGGAAGGTCCTTGGAGATCCTTATCCAGGCACTTAACAGAAAATTAAGCAAAAATTCTGCCTTCACACTGCTGAAGATAATTTCAAAAAAAATGACATTGTAAACAAAAAAAAAAATCATTGAGTTTGCAACTTATAGTCCTAACTATGACCTGAAAGAGATTTGACGCCCGTTCTGTTCATGATGACGAGGTAAAAACATCTGGGAGTTCACGTGCCTGAGAAACACATACCCCCTTGTAAAACTTTTCAGCCATGTGGTGCTATTTGGGAGAGCTAAATCCAGAGATGCCTCACCTTTCATGCTGAGCAAGCTCCTGGTTTCAGGAGGGAAAGATCTTCCCCAGGGGATGCTCTGAGGTCTGTTTTCCCCTCCGTCTTTTTCTTCCCCAAAATAGCTGTCCCTGGATCCCCCTTGTTTTCTGTTCTTGTTAGAAATTACCAAGTGAGATTTATTAATGTGGAACAGATGCTAAAAGTGATCCAGGATTTTGTTTTATCTTCCCTTTTCAATGCATCCCACACGTAAAATGTTCTGCATTCTGTATAACCTTCGTTCAGTTTGGTACAAAACCACTCACTGGGCTGTCATGTCAGGAAAAAAATAACATTTTGTTTTGTTAAAAAAAAAAGTTTTAACCAGTTGGACAGTTTTTTAAATTATTTTTGGAGCCACTTATCTTTCTGACAATAAACTGTTCACTCAGAATCTGGGGCAGTGGAAATTACATGTCATTAGTTGCTCTCTTCTGCAACAGATGACATTTTAATCCAAGCAGACAGAGCCGGAGCTCAAATATATGTGTATGTTGTGGGGAGCATGTAGTAGTCACTCCACTAGAAGAAAAAGGGCATTTATGGTGTTAGGCTCTATGCAGGCCCTTCCTTTGCTGTCTTGCACCGGCCAGTGAACCATGAGAACATCTCAAAGGCCTGGGTTGCTCAGAGGGTGTGATGCCATCGTAATGTTCTGGGCTCGCACATTTATCATGGGTATTAAGATTGTTTTCAGACCCAAGGAGTGGTGGTTAACGGATTGCAGATTTGCGTAATGCCGAGCTCTGTTAGACGTGGCTGTGGAGAACGGCAGAGGAAAATGCGTCCAGAAGTGATGTGGAGTCTGCCTTCAAGCCTTGCTCGGGAAACGCCCCCTTCCCCGCCTCCACCTCCACAATAATCATCATAGTTCTTGTGATTTCTGCTAACCACTGGGAGGTAGAGGGAGGCTCCAGGTGAGGCTGAGAGGGTTGCCTGAGAGTGTGCAGCCGTGGCCTCTGAGGATGAAAACTGTGTCTTCACGGTTAGGGTGTCATGGGGTGTGCAGGTACCCAGCACTGACCCAGCTGCCCAGCGCCCTCTGCTGGAGGGTCTGATTGAGCAGGTCTGGGAGGGACCTGCCAGTCTAGACACAACTCTGTCTTCTCCATGGACTGTCCAGCAAATCTGCCTTTCCAGTTAGCACGTTGGGGATTTTCTCCAAGTCTTCCCTGGAATTGGATTTTAACCAGATTTCAACCGATGACCACCCCATCCAAGAATGGGTCTGGGGCTCTGTTGCCAAGAACCAGCACCATTTCCTTTACTCTCTGCCTCTTCTCCCTTCTGGAGATGGTTCTCCAGTGGCTGGCTCTGTGACATTAGGTCTTGGAGTGGGCGCAGGGCTGGGAGGGCGGGTACTCCCCTGGGAGCCAGGTGCCCTCACTGGCTTGTGCGTTTAGTAGCAGAAGCGGCAGCCGAGACGTCTTTGGAAGGGGGAAACGTGGCACTGGCTATCTTCGTTCCAGTCCTTATCATCTCCTTACTGCTGGGAGGAGCCTACATTTACATCACCAGGTATGGGGCTTCGGGTGGGAGTGGGGCTCTCACCCACTCAGCGACCAGCGTGCTGGGGGGCTGGGCGCGTCACTGGACCCTGAGCCTCAGGGTCTCCACTCTTGGGGACAGTGGCATTTGTGTGATTGAAGGGATGGTGTGTGGTTCAGTTCAACTCTGAGAAATATATAGATCGTGCGCCTGCCCACCCTTCATGGTAGGAGGGCTGAGCATGCGGCAACAAATCAGACAGACACTCTCCTGACCTCACAGAGCTCATGTTTAATGGGGGAGAGAGACATTTCCTATTGCCAGGCACACTGGCTCATTCGTTCCTTCATTCACTCATTCATTCCCTCACTTATTCAACATGTATGTATTGACAGTCTAATGTCATTGTCCCAGGTGTCAGGGATCACAGAACGTGCCTTTAATAAGGAAGGAAGATATTCATGTATGGCTAGCATATTTACTAATTCGTTCAATTTCACAATTATTGAGCACCGACTCTGTACCAGGCCATTTTCTGGGCTCTAAGACCATCGTCGTGAACAAAACAAAAAGAAATCGTTGACGTGTGGGGCACAGGTTCTAATGGGGGAAGAGAGGCAATAAGTAAAGTATAATATAAAAGTAAGTAGTACATTAGAAGGTGAAAAATGCAGGGAGAAAAAGGGAGCTGGGGTGAGGCAGTGGTTGCATTTTAAGTGGGGGAGGGGTAGAAGATGCCCCAGTGAGAAATCACATTTGAGTAAGAGCTTGAAAGCAACAATGAGTAAACTATGCAGATATCTGGGAGAGGAGAATTCCAGGCAGAGAAGCAGCATTGTGCAAAGGCCCTGAGGAAGGCATTTGCCTACCCTAAATGGTCCCTGTGGCGCTCCCAGTCTGGAAGGGGGAGAGGAGAAATACACACATTATCACACACTATAATAAACACAATAAAGGAAAGAGGGTGTGGGAACAGAGACCAGATCCAAATAGGTGGTCAGGGAAGGCTGCTCTGAGGCAACACAGTATATGCTTAATAAATGCTCATTATTATTGCGCTTGCTCTTTGCATTAAAGAGGGGCTTGTATCATCTTACAGGAGAAAACACATTAAGCTCCAGTAAGGGGAGGTCCGGGGCTTTAAGGATTCCTGACCGGGTTAGAAATTGAGAGCGATTATGATTTCAGCTTTTACCCCACTCGGATTCTCACCTACAAGAGGCCGTCTCCACACATCCTCCTTGTTATCCACGGAGGTGCCCATGCTCAGGAAGTAGCACCCACCGTTCCCCTGTGGGACTGTAAGGTATCTCCTCGTCCAGAAAAAGTAACTTCTCTTCCCTTCACCGTCTCTTCTCCAGATGCCGCTATTACTCCAACCTCCGCCTGCCCCTGATGTACTCCCACCCCTACAGCCAGATCACCGTGGAAACCGAGTTCGACAACCCCATTTATGAGACAGGGGTGAGTGGGTCTCTCTTCTCTCGCTGGTGCCTCCCTCTTTGCTCTGAATCCATTGACATCAAAACGGGAGGTTCAATTTCCTTTTGCTCACGATGCTGCTGGCAGAAAGGCATGGCCAGTGGTCGTCCTGTCTCATCCCCGCCAAGACCCCTATTGAGGTAACTGCTGGAGAACTCAGCTCATTCTAGGAACTGATGACAAGCCTGTAACTCTGTTTGTTCTTAGCAGAATGGTCACAGAAAGAAGGGGCTGCACCAGAGACCCATGGAGAGACAGCTGAGATGGGTCAGAGCCCAGCGGTGGCCTGGTGGCCGTGGGCCGCATTCCCAGCATCTTATTAAACTACATTCCTTGTTGAATGGCAGTGTGCGCCATCCCCACACGTTTGAGCAGCAGCCTGTGTTGGTACTAGGGACACAGCTGAACCAAATAGACACAGTTCTTCCGTTAATGAGCTTATAATCTCACAAAGGAGACAGATATCAATAGTAGTAGTAGTAGTAGTAGTAATGGCAATAGTAATATTATGGGCCAGGCACCTTAAATGCATAATCCCCTTGAATCCTTGTAACTCTTTGTGATGGATTCTCTAGTTATTTCTGATTGACTGATGAGGACATTGAGGTTCAGGGAGAGGAAAAACGATTTGGTCAAGATTGCACACAGCCAGAACACACAACCTGCAGCCAGGATGCAAACTCTGTTAGACTCTCTTGCCTCTCCTTGAACCTCAAACAATCAAATATGCCAGTGAATATCTTGACTGCAACAAACCGTAATTTTTAAGGGCCAACCATAATTTTTAAGGGCCATGAAAGAAATTGGACAGGGTGCTATGAGTGTATGATGTGATGGGAGAAGGCCATCTCATCTCATCTTTGAGAAAGCTGAGTCATATAAGGTGGCTGAAGAAGATGCCAGGAAGACAGGAGAGCACATGCAAAGGCCCAGGGGCATGTGTGAAGAACAAGAAGGCTGGTCATGAGTTTGCAAAACCACAACCCTTCAAATTCACTGTGTGGTGATGTACAATCATCTCCCAATATTGGGGGCATAAACTTGACTTGTTCCTTGTCCGTGCTAACCTTCCATCAGTCCTGCTTACTCTGACCTCCTGTTGGTTATCAACTGATGTGTAACAATATTTTTGCAAATTTAGGAGCCTAAAGGACACACATTTATTACCCCATAGATTCTGTAGGTCAGGAGTCCAGGCACAGCTTATGTAGGTCCTCTGCTCCAGGACTCACAGGCTACAATCAAGGTGTCAGTCAAGGCTGCAGTCTCATCTGCGGCTTGACTGGGGAAGGATCCACTTCCAAGCTCACGTGACTGTTGATAGCATCCAGTTTCTTGCAGGTCATTGGACTAAGGGGCTCAGTTTCTTGCATGCTGTCAACCTCAGTTCCTTTCTGTATGTCCCTCTCCACAGAACAACTCACAACATGGCAGCTTGCTTTTTCAGAGTCAGCGAGAGAGAGAGAGAGAGAGAGGTCACAATCCTACAAAGTATAAACATGGAAGTGACATCCTAGCACCTTTGCTGTATTCTGTTGCTTAGAAGCAAATCATAGGTTCTGCATGCAGTTAAGGGGAAGGGATCATACAAGGAATGTGAATACCAGGAGGTTGGGGATGATGAAGACCACCTTGGAGCCTCTGTCCCCCAAACTTCCATCTACCATGAAGCACAGACAGAATTGCTTATCTGTGTTGCCCCAGTGGGAACTGTAGACCTCCACTAAAGCATGTGACAGGGCTTTCCTGGTGGCGCAGTGGTTGGGAGTCCGCCTGCCAGTGCAGGGGACGCAGGTTCGGTCCCTGCTCCAGGAGGATCCCACGTGCCGCGGAGCGGCTGGGCCCGTGCGCCGCGGCAGCCGAGCCTGCGCTCTGGAGCCCGCGAGCCATAATTACTGCGCCCGCACGCCACAACTGCTGGGGCCCGCGCGCCTGGAGCCTGTGCTCCGCAGCAGGAGAGGCCACCGCAGCGAGAGGCCCACCCACGGCGGCGGGGAGTGGCCCTCCCTCCCCGCAGCTGGAGGGGGCCCACACTCAGCGGGAAGACCCAACGCAGCCAAAAAATAAATAAAACATAAATAAATTTATAAAAAATTTTTTAAAAAAGCATGTGACAGTGACATGGGGCTGAGCCTATGACTTCTTATATCTCCTTACTCCTCTGCCCTGGGGGCCTGGAGTATATTACACACACTCCATGAGTATTGGAGAAATTGAACTGGTTGCTGCCTACAGGTTGTGGTCATTTTAGATATGGCACTGGTTAGACAAGGTCATATGTTATTTTACATTGTGTATAGCTTGTTTCTGAATCCTCAGAGAAGGTCAAGCTGATGAAAAATAGCACCTTAGAAACTAGACCTTATTAAGACTTACTCGTATGTGTATCAGTCACCTAGCACTATGATAATGCTGAGTAACAATCCCAGACTCAGTCGCTCAAAGTAACAGGCGTTAATTTGCTCATCGGTCCATGGGACAGTGTTTTCCGCTAGTTTCAGCTGGGTGGTAGTCCTGGTTTGGCAGTGCTCACTCACCCATCTGTGGTTGGCTGATGACTCAGCTCTGCTGTCCGTGACTCTCATCTTCTTGCTGGTGCTAAAGGCCTTCAAGGCATGCTCTACTCATGGTGAAGGCAGAAGGGCAGGACACCAGCAGCAGAAACACACAGGCACTTTTCAAGCCCCTCTTATGACCCACTTTCCCGTAACCCATTGGTAAAAGCAAGTCAAGGTTAGAGTAAAGAGCACTGCAAAGTCCTATGTCCAATATCTTGGATACAGAGAAGGGTGAAGATCCAGGACGATTCATGGGTCACCCTACCACACAAGGGGTCAACAGATCTGTGCTTCTCTCTCTCACAGGAAACCAGAGAGTATGAAGTTTCCATCTAGAGAGAGCTCCACGTGAGAAGGGAACTTACAGATACAAACTCAACTACAACCTCCTCGAGAAATTCGTCCAGAGACCATGTGGCATTTGATGGAAAGCCCAGAGTGTCGGCTGTCTTTTCTTTAGACTCTTTACTGAAGACTTTCTGTTTTCTTCACTGTATTTATTATATTTAAAATCGAAATAGGTGTGGTTGGATGTATTGCAGCTGCAGCCAAATTTGCGGTACAGCCTCAATCCTGAAGGCAGTTGGAGGACCTGTAAAATAGCAAACACAGCAGTAGAGGGAAAAGGGAAAAAAAAAACAAAACAGCAACAGGCTGTTTCTTCTATCAGCAATGCCATGCTACGGCTGCATCAAATTGCATGCATCTTCAGGATCCATGCCCATGGTGTTTTTCGTACAAATCTTAAGTCCCAAGATTAGGTTAGAAAGGGTATTTCTTGTTGGATTAACTTGGGTTGAAATTTAGCACGGAGACTTAAACAGCACTACTCCAAAACCAGTCTGTTTTCTCCCTTCCAATTTCGCCAGCTTCTAAAAGAACCTGCCCCGTCCCCTCCCTCCCATGGCCCCTCTGAAGGCAGCAAAGGTGTTACGTAAACATTCTCTTTCACCACCCTGGCCTCGCTGGATGCTGGCAAACTAAGAAAATGTTCTCTTTCTATAAAGGTGACAGATGACAAAGGAAAGTTTTCAGAGAAGATGAGAGTTCCAGTGAAGAAGTGGTTGAGGGGGAAAGCTGGCTAAGGGAATCGAGAGAATAAAATGTTCTTTTCCGTGACACTCTTTCAACGATGAAAGAGCAGGTAATTTATGCTCCAAGGGCCAGAATCGATCACCTTGTTCAACAAGGCCACCCTCAAGCTGTGCTGATAGATCCGTACTCTTTGCAGGCGTGAACAGCACCGCCCATGGTGTTAAGAGGCTTTGGGTTGCAGGGGAGAAATCTAGGGGTGAGCTCTGTTTCCCTCCCGGGGTGCTGCACCGCCAGAGCCCTCAAAATAGGGGAGACTCAAGTGCACTGTCGCTCTAAAAGGTGGCACCTTCAGAATACACTTGCAATCAAGAATTTTGGAGGGAGGGAGGGTCCTATGAGAAGAAACTACTTTTCTATTCTCTGAAGCTCTGCCCGGGTGTTGGATGGTGGCGTGAATGCTTGACCGTAGAGGTGCCGAGGAACAGGAACGGGGGGCTTAAAGCCACGACGGCATCCACATCCCACGATTTGAACTCCAGTGAGGAGAGAAGGAGGAATTTTAGGCCAGTAAAGGAACTCTTAGCATCTCATTAATCCCGCATCCTGGTATTTTATCAGAGTCCTTTCACCTCAGCCCCGTAGGACTGGTGAGTGTGTGATTATCTGGAAGATTCTTTTCTAAATATAGGTGTAAAGAGAAGGCAAGGGGTGAGGATGGTTGGAAGGAAAAGTGCATGTGAGGCTAATTCATCTCCCTAGTGTCAGCCAGTGGCTCAGAGAGGCACACCGGCCCAGTGGCTTTTGGGGTACTCTTTGGGGCCTTCCCATGCTCTCTAGAATTGTTTTAAATCAGCTGGTTTTCAAACAAGACCTTTCTGGCTGCCATGCCTTTGGGAGAATAGCTGGGAGTCCATGTTTTGGTAGCTTGCTTAGGAAACATCTGAAACAGAATATGGCAGTTGACTTTGCACACACACACACACACACACACACACACAACACACACACATCACCTCCTCCCAGCCGGGACCGTGGACCTCAATCTTGGGGGCGTCTGAGGCCCAAATATTTTCCTTCTGCCAGAAAAGAATCCTGCACATCTGCTCCTTCAAGCATGCATTCACGATGCACAGCAAGAGATCATAAAAGGCTGCTTTCCAGCTGCCCAAAGCCCACCCCATTTTATGAAAGAACCAGAGGAGAAATGTTCCAGACCATTAGTGAGCAATGTCATGTCTGGAGAAAGACCAGCAACGCAAATAATGCAAACTTTTTTTTTGAAAGCAGAATCAAATCTTTGCTTTTATATCTATTTGATGCTGATTCTAATCCTAACCCTGGGTCATCCAGAATGAAGAACTCTATTAATGATATGTAATTTTAGAACATACTGTGGTTACGTGAACACTAAATATTTGCCTTTCATAAAGACTGACAAAATATAAAATCTTTATTCTAACCCTGTTCCCTAAAACTGGCCAGGCCATGGCCCAGGAGTTCTTATTGGCTGTTGGATGGGGTAGAGAGGTGTTGATTTTTCTTTGTTTTCCAGGATTCCAATGTCTTAGTTCTGTCCTAGTCATACAGCACCGGTGACCATGTTTTAAAAGTTTGTTTTAGTCAAAAGGTGGATCAGGCAAGCTTGACAATGTACAGTGTGATTGACAAGACAGGTTGGTGTCTATTTTTCTTTTTGAAATACCTGAATGTGTCTTTGTAATATGTAAAGGTAAAACAAATCATAATAATCGTGCCAAAAATTTACCAGCCATCTCATTTCAGCTCATGTCATGTCTGTTTTTAATATGCTCAATGTTAAAACCCGCTGGGATTAAATATTTTTGACAGGATACAATCTCAAACTTGAGAACAGACTGAACCTTCCTACAAGCTACTCTTGGTAAAACATCGGGGAAATACGTTTACAGAGATTTCGAGCTTCAAAGAATGCATGTGATGGTGCGTATTACATGCTAATTCGTATAAGCTGTATCTGCCAGCTACCATCCTGTGCTTTCAAAATGCACACACTCAACCCTCTTCAGCTTGGGACTCATCTTTCTGCTTTTTTTGGTGGTAGAGGGTAGAATGATTTAGCCAACATAAGTATTCTGGTTGCTACTTGATGGCCATCCTTATTTAGTTCCACGGACATGCTTTAAAAATGATCTTTTGAAGCCAGCTCCTTGGAGAGCCTGCAGAACCTCAGGCTGATAGCTTTGGAAACTGCCAGACAGCCCAGCAGGAGACAAAGTGGCTACGTGATCCAAATGGTTGTATAAGCAGACGGACGGGACTGGGCAAATACGTGGGTAGATGTAGGCTGAGCGTGAGCCTTGGGCAAAAATGACCTTTCTTTTGGTCAATCCAAAGGGTATGACTTCCCTATGTTTTTGAGGTCTCTGGGTCATTTGAGGTCACGTTTTATTGAGTTGTTCGGAACCCCCAAAGGTAGGCTTTCTCCTGGGAAGTTTTCATTTCCATTTTATGCCCAAATAGAATTAAACGCAAAACAAACTTTCTAAGCTAGAATAATGAAATGAAGTCATTTTCCACTTTGTATATATTGATGCTAATAAAAGAAATGAAAAAGAGTCAAAGCTATGGGGTTTTTGTTACAAACGCTCCAGGCTGGCACTGAGTGGAATGTTTCCAGTTTCTGGGGATTCGGCTGGGATGACACCTACTGAGACTTTGAATGCCAAGACAGGACTGCTGACTCGGGAATGGTTCCAGGAACATTTGGGGAATGTTTGGAACAAGACATGTCCACTGCCATCATCACATACCACCATGCAGGACATACCAGGAGCATCAGTGTCCGAGGACAGGAGAGCAGAGATGCTCCAGCTCAAGCAGACAGCAAATTCTCCATCCTCCGCCTTTTGTTCTCTTCAGGCCCTCCGTGGGTTGGAAAGATGCCCATCTGCCTTGGTGAGGGTGATGATCTTTACTCTACTCAGTTCCCAAGTCAAATGCTAATCTCTTTGGGAAACACCCTCATAGACACACCTGAAAATAATGTCTGGCCAGCTATCTGGTCATCCCTTAGCCCGGTCAAATTGACACATACAATTAGCCATCACTGGCCTGTCTCCATTTGACAAAGAAAGCAATCTTCCAGGTGGCACCCAGAAGAAAGTAGAAAAATCCTGATAGATGACCACAGCAAGGATACGAGCCAGGAATGACAAGTACAGGCGTGAGCCAGGTGTGGCTGTGGTTAGGGGTGGGCGGTCCAGGAAGGGAAGCCAGTGGGAGCTTGTCCCCTTTGAGGGACAGCCAGTGTGGCTGGAGGGTGGAGAGAGGGGGTTGCAGGGTGGGAGGGGGGCAGAGAGGCTGAAGGGGGCAAACCGCACGTAGGTAGGGAGGGGAGGGATAGGACTGGACTTTGTGTTTAATGCTCCCTCTGGTGGCCACGTGGGGAATCCAATCCAAAATTTAGGTAATTTTCAAGGATCAGGGGGAAGGGGGCTCCAAGTTCGCCTTATCATCTCTGGGACAACTCAGTAAATGGAGAACGGGGTGGGGGAGGCGCGTAGGGCAGCATCCTGGGTGGACGTGGGGCGTGCTCCTTCCCTGCAGCTATCCAATCGTCTTCCGTTATAAAATGAAGGGGTGGGGCTTCTGGTAGGTTTCCTGGGGAGAAGTTTCACCAGTGGGGCGGGGCCGCTGGCAGGACCAGGGTGGGGCTGAATCATCCATGGGCCTGTCACTCAAAATCAGTTCTGGAACGGAGGAGATTCCGAGGAAGGACAGACAAGGTGAAGAAAGAAGACGGAAAGGCAGAGGGTGCCCGGGATGCTTTCGGAAACCAAGATTCTGTTTCCCAGGCCTGGCTGCCTACAAGTTTAGAGCAATAGTGGACAGACAGAGCTTCCCGAGACCATGAACCCACCTGCACTAGTAAATGTGCTTCAGACAAACTGATCAGAATGGGCAGCCCTGGGCCAGGAGAGGGAGAACAATAAAGCAGTGACCGAAGAGATCCCTGCCAGGATAGCATAGTAATAATCATAACAATCATGGTAATAGTTAGTAGCTGGCGTTCCTTGGCTGCTTGCTAGTTCTTTTTGTTTTGTTTTCTACATTTTAAACACACTTTCCCTTTTAGAATAGTTTTAGATTTCCTAGTTATTTGATGCCCTTTAATATCTCATTTACTCCTGTCAGTAAAATTATTATCATTCTCCTCTTACAGATGTGGCGTCTGAGGCTCAGAGAGGCTAAGTCACTTGCCCAAGTCCACAAAGCTCATCCATGCGGGAAGGGGACCCAGGAGGTCTGGCTCCTGGTCGATGTCCTGGGTAGGAATGCCTGAGCAGTTCTGCTTCCTCCCGGGGCACCCAGAACCCAAGCAGGCTCTGATCCTGTGGACGCCCTGAGCTCAGGGACTCTGCCTCAGTCGGTTTTGTCCTGGGAGGTGTTTGGCTGTGTTCAGCAGTAGTGAGGAGCTGGAACTCTGGGTTTGAATCTTGACTCCATCAACGATTAGCAGCGTATTGGAGTGAGGGACCCCAATAGGGAGGAGTCACCTATGTCACTGTGAAGCTCCTCGCTATGGGGTTTCTAAATCCCTGCATAAAAGAGGAAGGAAAAGTTACTAACTGTCCTAAAAGTGATGGAATGTTGGGGCAGACAATATCCAATATCTGTTTCTCTTCTCTCTGCTAATGGAACCCTAATTTTGTTCAGAGCAGCCATGAACCCATCTTCCAACAATGGGTCATGGCTGGTTTCAATTATGACAATCCTGTTACCCAGTTCCCCAGCCTCCCTTGCTGTTAGGGTTGATCTTCTGACCCATTCTGGTCAACAGGCATTAGCTGAAGTTGGCTCTGTGTATGTGTGTGTGTGTGTGTGTGTTGGTGGAGAGTGAGGGTTGCCCTAAAAAAGTGTTTGCTTTCCTGATGATAAAAGGGGACAGACACAGCTGCTACAGCACCAGCCCCCTTTTCTCCTTTCTGAACCCAGTCATGATACTTCAGGACTTGAGTGTTCATCTTGCAATGGAAGAGTCCAGCGTGAGGACAAAAGCAAGCCACTAAGAATGGACACTAAGTGGATAGAAAACCCTGGCCCGCTGATGGCACCAACATCAACCTACCTGTCCCTAGTGTAAAGCATAATAATGCATGAAACCAGCTCCATAAATACAGGTGATGGTTCTGTATGTTCTGCAACAGTATAAACAGAGGAAATATTTCACCAAAGTGGAATCTAAAAGCAAAGATAAGGTATGAATGCCACTTTCTGGAAAGTTCTATCAACTTTTCAGCTCTTGTGCCCCCACCAACCTCCCCTTCCAAGTTTCTCGCCCTCCCTCCTTTCTCCTCCCTGTGCTCCCCACTCTTTCTCTCTCCATGTTATAACTCTGTCCAAGATTTCCTAACCCTCTACCCTAAAAGATGGCGTAGGATAGGAAAAGTAGTTCCGACATGAATTTCATGGCTTACAAGTTTTAAAGACCTACTTTTTATTTCCTTACATTTCCAGTATAAGTTTTTATTTGCACTCAACTAAAAAATTCCCATTTTAAAACAATGCTATTAATACTACTGTTTACAACATGGTTGCCTGGCACATATAGGTATTCTTAAATATATGTGAAGAAATGAATATCAACCAAACAGGGAAGCCCAAGGTACGGCCGAGGTTGCCAGCGTCTGAGTCCCTTTCAACCACCAGATGGCAGCCTCAGCCACACTTCACTGCCTCACAAGGGTTATTCGCTTTGGACAAAGTCATCTGATGAAATGGATTGTTTCTGATACAACAGTTTTCAGTTTGGAGGATGAGTGGACTGCCCTTGACTCTTGACAGAGAAAGAGAAACGAACATCATTGGTACTTCCTCCTTGCCCATGAAATAGATCCAGGCAGAAGGTGTTATGGTTAAAAAATGGGCTCACCTTGGACCAGGGGCTCACACAGTGTAGGCCTCAACCACTCTTAAGTCCACAGAAGACTTAAAAGAATCGAATTTTTACTGATGGTCTCTCAAGGGAACTGAGTGAGAGGCACATCACCCAAGGAAACTTCCTTAAAATTCTCTTTCCCCAATTCTGCCCTCAAGAGTCTCACATTCCTGGGCTCCTGTTGTAATCTCTCTCCCTCTCCAAACTTCAGTGCTCTCCCACTTACAGAGCTGGGGCCCCCTGCACACTACCCCCACCCCCTACCCAGACAGCTTACTTCTTTCCACACAGGGCTGCCACATTTAGAAAATAAAACTATAGGACACCCAGTTAAATTTGAAAATCAGATTTTGAAAAATATGTGTAAATCTGTAGTATAAGTTCTGACCCAATGGGCACCTGACTACCCTCTGGCCAATCAGAGGTTCCATGATTAGTTCAGAGATGGTCACATGACCCAGGCTGGGCCAGCGGGAGAGTGCAATGTTTGGGATATACTTATGCTAAAATTCATTTGTCCTTTATGTGAAATCCAAATTTAACTGGGCATTTTATCTACCAACCCTACCTCCCTCTTCTATAAAAGCAATATATGCCTTTTCAATGTTCCCTAACCCCCAACCTGCAGGCCAATCTTCAACCTTCTTAGAAGGCAGGCTTCCTCTTTACATTTTTGTTTGATTGCGTGTGAAATATATACGTGTAGAAAAATAGCCCACTGGACTAGTAAGCAAGCTAATCATCACCTTTTCAAGCCCTCTAGTCCCACGTCCTTAAAATATTAATATTCACTGTTTGATGGGTGTCCTTCCACACCATTCCCCTTGCTCATAAAAAACACAAAGTTTTTAGTTTTCCTCAGAAAAAGAAAAAATTCTGCACCTTGCTTTTTTTTAATCGAGACAGAGAAAGCGGGGACATATCTATCCCGGACATCTCACCAGGTCATTGCACA
The DNA here is from genome assembly GCF_002837175.3 of Physeter macrocephalus. Lineage (NCBI taxonomy): Eukaryota > Metazoa > Chordata > Mammalia > Artiodactyla > Physeteridae > Physeter > Physeter macrocephalus. Next base: position 7,326,298 of record NC_041232.1, on the reverse strand, counting down.
AAGCTCCAGCTCATTATGTTAAAGCTGAGTTATAGCCCATGGTGTGCGACATCATAATTTATTCCACTTATCCCACAGAAATACAAGGCACCGGGGAGACGATGTTTGTACAAGGTTGTTTATTGCAGCGGAATGTGTTGTGTCAAAAGCTAAAAAGAATGCCAAGGACAATCAGTAGGGAACCATTGTGCTTATTTATCTGAAAGGCTTTGCCAGCAGTTCCAGAATCCCGCTTTTTTCTTATCAGTCGGGCTCTAACCCACGGTACTTCGGGATCCCACCTGCAGGGAGGCTCTTCTACCTGGACCTCTTCTCTACAGTGGATATTTATCCACTCTGCCTCAGTTCCCCCCCCAGCCCCCCCAGAGTCCCTCCTTCCTGAATTTCAACTATTTTCTACTGGAGGATTCTCTGAGCGGTTTATATAATCAAAATGATTTCATCAAATTACGTTGCAAGAACCATACTTTTATCCCCAAATCATGTAGGAAGACCCTGGTATATTTTGGTCTACATCCCAACATTTTCCAAAAGGAAGGTGCCATTTTTGTGGCGGGCACTCCACATGCTGGTTGTAATGGAAATCTAGGCTGCCTTCTTTTAGTAACAGCTCCTTCATTTTACTTTGGAGAACCACGAGAGAGAGGGGATCTCAGTCCACGTGCTTGGGTGGAGCCACCCTACTGCCTGACTCTGAGCACGTGACCACAGTCTGGCCAATCAGAGATTCCAGAATTAGCTCAGAGATGGTCACGTGACCCTATCTGGGCCAATGGGAAACAGGCTTACTCTGCGTGGGAGTTGCCAGGCTGCTGGAGGGATGCCAGGACCTGCCGGCAGCCATCTTGCTGTCACGTGGGACAAGCCTGGCTGTAAATGAAAGACCAAGAAAAACAAATCCCAGAAATGGAAAAAAAGAGGTTCCTGGTGACGTTGTTGAGGCTCTTGGATCCAAGTCAGACCCACTTCCTCTTGCCTTTGCAATCATATGAACCAAAACTTCTCTTTGGGATAAAGCCAATTTGAGCTGGGTTTCTGGTGCTTGAAACTAAGAGGTATATTACTAATGGACTATTATTTGTATGTCGGGTACTTGAGAAAATATGTCTTGTGTAGGTGCCTCTCCCCCCAAACACACACCTGCAGTCATATTCACAAAGCATCTATATACCCCTGAAAATTTGTAGTATTTGTGTAGCGTACCGACAATTCTAGATTTAGTAATAACTCGTATACCGAATGTCAAGACCCACAGGTAAGAATTAAATACTCTACGTGGCTTACAGGGCATCTGGACGCGCTAGAGGGATATACCTGGGAGCAGTTCTCAGCCAATGAGGGGTGGAGTTGAGGGATTACTATCCCAGCTCTTACTTCCCTTGGGAGGAACAACTGTGAGGTATGTTCTGTGCTGTCCCGAGTTCCCAGTGCTCAATAACAATAATAAGACTTTTTTATGGTCTTCCTTCCCTTCTGAGGGTTACTTACCCACTGTCCTTTGGTGCTTCCTGGTATCATCTCCCAAACAACCACTTTTAGTGGCATCTTAACTCAGGGTCTGCTTCTGGAGAGCGCCCACCAGGAAAGCTACATCCAGATGCAGGAGAACCAGAGCTCGCTCCCACCCCCAGGCTAAGAACCCCCGTTCCAAAGGACGTGACACATCCATCAACTGGTGCCCACTGCAGGGCAAACTGACACGGTGTGTTAGCGACTTCAGAAAAGCAAACCAAATTTACAAAACCGTAATTCCTTGCACCGGATGCTTTCGCTACACATCAGATGCTGCATTTCTGAACTCTGCTCATTCCCGTGTCCCTAGGGCCAGGCAGGCTGTGCTTTGGGGGCCATGATTTGTTGCTTCCTGTCAATTCTGCCCATACCCCAGTATGTGCAAACTCCTACATTTATGTGGAAGAGCCTTCCTCCTGTTTAAAGTCTACTCCCCTTTTCGTCCCTCTAATTTCCCTGCTCACCAGAAATCATGAAGCAGATGCTCCTTTCTACTGAGCCTCACTTTCTGTCTCCTGTTCCTTTCAGAAGAGGAATAGAGACAGGCCTGACAGTAAAGAATGAGGGCTCTAGGCAGACAGCCCTGGCTCTACCACTTAATAGCCCTGAGACTTAAGCCAGTGGCCTCAGTTTCCTCATCTGTAAAATGGGACTGGTGATAATAACAGCCACGCTGTCTAGTTATTAATGAGAATGAAATGAGATAATACACATAAAATGCTTAGCACAGAAATGGAGAGAAATGGAGGGTTTTGTTGCCATATTTAAGACTGTAGGGCTTCCCTGGTGGCGCAGTGGTTGAGAATCCGCCTGCCGATGCAGGGGACACGGGTTCGTG